>NW_019272019.1:2685600-2707327 GCF_002738345.1 Cucurbita maxima
GGGGGGGGGGGGGGGGGGGGGGGGGGGGGGGGGGGGGGGGGGGGGGGGGGGGGGGGGGGGGGGGGGGGGGGGGGGGGGGGGGGGGGGGGGGGGGTGGATGATATATTTATACTAGTTATGTTTTTGGTCTTACAGAACAAAGCTGGCACATGGTTTGCTATCTGGAAAATATTCTATTCCTTCACCAGACGTAAGTTGCTAAAGACAAGCAATCCCTCTATATCAATTATTTCTGCTATTAGTTGATTTCCGTTTTCTGATCTGTCCTGCAGAAATTTGAAAAGATGAATTCTTCTTCCTTACCAATAAATGCAGTAAGTTTTGGACAAACTCTTTAATTTCTTTTTTTGTTCTTAAGACCTGAGATTGGATAATGTAATTGCTGAATGATGATACTTACCGCACCTTTTATTTTGCTTTCAATTCCTGGTAAATGTAAACAATTCTTTGTTTTGCATGTTGTTCTTGAGGTTCAAGTAATCAGACTTTCTTTGTTCATTAGTAATTCCTGTTCTTGTACGGCTGGTTCAAACTTTTGGACATATTTGTGAAGCTTTTCTTGTTTGTCTTTCTGTTGCCATTTACGTGGATCAACCATAGAAACAGGAGGGCATACCCCCTCGAATGTTCAAAGCAGTTATTGCCGCAAGCCATCCTGAATTTTCTACGATGAGACAGCAGGTATGTTCACATTGTAAGTTCATTAATTACACTTCATTAGCCTGTTGCAGAAGCCTTGACCTATATTGGATAGTGCTTTAGGGTTGATTCCATGTTGGACAAAATATGTACCACTACCAGCTATTTGTCTATGTCATTAGTATAATGTCTTCAAGTTTGTTTTTGGCTTTGTTATGTTGCTGTTTTACATTATAATATATTTAAAGTTCTCTCAACTATTTCAATCCATTGTTTCCACTTATACTGGATCCAAGGTACTCGGATGTTTAACTTTTCAGGTTTTGACTGTCAAAGATGTTTTCTAAAACTATGGTCTGTGCCTGATGGCCACCGAAGTATCTGTTTTTGTTGAGAAATCCAAATATCTCAGATGTACTAGTTTTGCACAAAAAAACTATTAGTCTATTTTACATAAAAGTGAATGGAATTTTTACAGGATGCCTTGGAATTCTTCCTGCATTTTCTTGACCAAGTTGAGCGACAGAATTCTGGGAGTTCTGGAAGTGATCCTGCAAGAAGCTTCAAATTTGGCATTGAGGATCGTATTGTGTGTTCCTCTGGAAAAGTTGCTTATAACAGACGGCATGATTACATTCTCTCATTGAACATCCCATTACATGAAGCTACTAATAAATGTAAGATGGTTTAGTCATTATTTCTTTATAACGGTCTGACACCAAATGACACCATTGTTTGAAATCTCAGATGAAGTTGAAGCCTTCCAGAAGCTCAAGGCACAGAAGATGTCAGAAGGGAAGGAACTGTAAGTGGGAATCTTCTTTTGCATGTTTTTACCATTTGACATTGATAGTTTGTTACTAAGAATAATGTATTTAGCAGAGGCTCTGATGAAATTATCCGGCCTAGAGTGCCTTTAGAGGCATGCCTTGCAAGCTTTTCATCACCCGAGGAGATTCATGATTTTTACAGCACTGCCTTGCAAACTAAGACTACTGCAACAAAGTAAGCGTTCTTCATTTTTCTCGGATTGCAATAAAATAACATTTTGAAAAATTGGTTTTTCCACTATTTTATTTTGTAGCGTTGTGCATGCAGTACTAGTTACCAAAAGTTTTTAGTTTATGGTCTATGGTAATCGATTTCATTAAGCAGTCCCTTGCAAGTTTTTTTTTTCCCATAATTAAGTGAGGTGTTGCCATGAGCAAAATTGAGTTAGTATTTTCATCTTCCCTGCTCCATATCTCTACAGGACTGCAAGATTAACTTCCTTCCCAGACTACCTGGTATTGCATATGCGCAAATTTATAATGGGGGAAGGCTGGGTGCCTAAAAAACTAGGTATTTCATTGCACCTTTCTTGATTTCTTGTTCTCCCTTGTGTGGTCGTTCTATCTCTTATGTTTTAACTGTCTGATTTTCTATTGCTTAGATGTCTATATTGATGTCCCTGACATCATTGATCTTAGTCAAATGTGTAGTAAAGGACCTCAGACTGGGGAAGAACTTTTGCCCGAGGCTGGTAGGTGGATTCTTCTTGGTATTTCAGTCCTTACTTTCTCACAAATGAATTGGCACTTGCATAAAATTACCGTTCATATGTCGTATTTATTTAATTATGAGTTCATGTTTTAGTCAATTCTTCAATTAATATATATTGTGCACGTATGCGTTTGTGTATTTGCTTCTTGGGTAGGAACACTATTTTCAAATTTGATATTGCACACATTTAACACGGAAATTTCACAGGGAACATGATTGGAGGGGTGTGCTTTCTTCTTTTATATATATGCACGTGTAACTGGGGGAATGGGCAGACATGTTTTAATATAGATAATGAATACAAATTATCAAGATGATTAAAAAAGTAAGGAATAACCGAGTTCATTGAGATATGCGTTTCATAATGGAGTTTTTTGTGCGGATGACTTATTTTGCTCATTTTGTGGGAAACTGACTGTGTTGTGATTTTTGTTGAAGAATTTAGTGTTCTTGTAATATAATTTATTCTATTTGATATTTACATCTGCAGAATATTGCATTTAGAATATAGAATTGTATATCATATCGTACCTATCAATGTAATATATAAATATACGGAAATTTCGAGATGTTTTGATCTTTGTCTCTATCTTGTCAATACTCTATATCATGGAATATAGTGTTGCAACTTCTGCATCTTCTTAAGAATATGAGCTCTCAAAATTGATTGAGCTCACTTTTTGTAATGTGTATTTGAGCCCACTTTTTGTCGTCTCTGTCAGGTCCTGAGGACGAGTTTCAATCAAATAAACCTTTGGCCGACGAGGATATTGTTGCTCAACTTGTGTCAATGGGATTTAACCATCTTCACTGTCAGAAAGCTGCCATTAATACCTCGAACGTTGGAGTTGAAGAGGCCATGAATTGGTTACTTTCTCACATGGATGATCCAGGTATCTTTAAATCATCTTGTCCCGATGTACTTCAAAATTTTCTCCTTGTACTTCCATTTTACTTGTGTCCTTGTGGAACGTTACATGCACAGTTTTAAGGAAAAGTTATGTATGGCTCAAATAGATTCATGTAGTTTTTATTGTTTCAGCGCTTATGTTTTAAGGCGTTATTTGTAAATATTTGTCATTCATGTACTTCTCTTCTAGATATAGATAATCCAATCTCTCAGAAGGCAGAGTTTGTTGTTGACCAAGCAAAAGTTGATATGATGCTTCAATTTGGTTTTCAAGAAGCCATTGCGAAGAAAGCATTAAAGGCATCTGTAAGTACTTCAAAAGTTACACACAGAAAGAACCTCTAAAAGAGGGTGAAGAGAAAAAAAGAGAAAACAACTAAAAGGAAGAAACATGTATAGATCATATATGGGTTTTGATTCTCCTTGCATCTTTGATTGTAGGGTGGTGACATTGAGAAGGCGACAGATTGGATATTTAACAATCCCGAAGCTTCTATATCATCAGAAGCAGACTGTTTTGACGCCACTACATCGAGCACACCAACCAACCTCGATGGTGGGCTACCCGATGGTGGAGAGAGTTAGTTTCTTACTCTTGATAATTATTTTTATTTCGTCTGTGGTTGTGTTCTCCTGATCATATTCTCAGTTTTCTTTCTGGTTTTCAATCATCTTTCTATATCTCACTTTCCAACTTTTCACAATTTCAAAATTTTCAAAATTTCTGGAAACAAAAAATCTGGTGCCATGTTTCCATTTGTATAAATGTGATGATATGCTTCATTGTTTTAAGTTAATTGGAAAAGATATATACTTTGAGTTAACAAGGAATCCTACATTTTTTTCCCTCTTTTCTTTTGTCTCTAAAATTTGTTTCATTCATTTTTTCAATTTCCCCCCCTAAAATGTTGAGCGTTATCGATCTAGAACAATAAATGTAAAACGGTAACTAACATCATTAAATGAGGGCTTTAAATGACTTGTTTTTAGACCAAAGCTGTCTCGTTGATTAAGGTATTGGTGGTCTGGAACAGCCTTGATATAGCCCCTTGCGTTGAAATTTTTGTCCTGTTTAGAGATTTCTGAACAAAATTTTTGTCCTTGCATTCGGTGAATTCAGTTTTTATTTCTAGGTCAATTGCATGATATCCCTCTTTTTCTCGATATGTATTGACGTAATCTTCGACATCTTTACTACTAATCAATTTTCTTCTCGTTGGCTGGTTCGATCCGTTGAATTTTGGTTCAAGATCTGATGCTAGATTAAAATCTGAACTATTGTTTTTTTTTCTTTTTTTTCAGGATATAGACTTATGGGAGTAATAAGCCACATTGGGACTTCGACTCAATGCGGTCACTATGTTGCCCACATCTTTAAAGATGGTAGATGGGTTATTTTCAACGACGACAAGGTCGGGGTTTCGGTTAACCCGCCCAAGGACATGGGATATTTGTATTTCTTTGAAAGGCTCAAAGAGTAGTAGTCCACCAATTTCATTACGAAAATAACTTAAGCAGTTGAGAATTCACCCAAATATTGCACGACCCAAATCGGGTAGAAACAGGATATCGTTCGAGATTCACCAGCTTTGCTGCGATGATCAATTGTATTTCTGGTGGATTTTGTTTTCTTTTTGGAAAAAAAAAAAAAAAAGGGTCGCTTGCTGGGACTTATATTTCATTGCTGTAATTGATGTTATTCAATGTTGGGTGCCCGCCTCCCTCCCTCATCCATCCCACATAAAATTTATATACAATTTCGATGTTATCTTTTTCTTTTTCTTTTTTTAAATTAAAAAAAAATATATGTTATAATAATAATAAAAAACGGGCAACAACTTCCCACCAAACTGCATTAGCCGCAGCCGACCATTTTAATTGCCGTACGAACCGCCATTTCCCTTTCTCTACCTAATTTACCTTCTCATCATTTATTATCTATCTATCAATTACTTCCTTCGCCTACTTCTCTCTCTTTCTTTCCCACGCGCACTCCTCTATTTTATTTCTCTTTTCCTTTTCTTTCTTTTTTTCAAATCATTTTTATTTTTTTTATCCAAAATTTTTAAACCTTCAATAACTATTTTATTACCAAATTTTTTATACATTCTATATATATATATATATATATATATATATATATATATATATATATATATATATATATATATCTACTGATTTTGAGTATAGTAACTCAATACAAATAAAGTTAAAAAGTTCAAAGATGTTTTTATATATTTTTTAAACTTTAGTAATTATATCGATACATACTTATTAATTGAACGACTGACAAAAATAATCAACCTTATATATGCAATTTTCTACTCGTAATTATAGTACAAAACTTTATGTATTATTTCATATCTTATACACTCTTAGACCTTGAATCATAAAATACCACACCTTCCTCCCGAATTATTGTTAATAAAAATAAAAAACTTTAATTTATTTTTAAAAAAATACGTACCAATAATTCAAAATACGACATACTTCATCGATAAAAAAAAAAAAAAAACCCAATATTACTAATTTTGTAGCTTAATATATTTTAAATCTAAAAATAAATCAGTATAGTTATTTTATAGGTAAACTTACTAAGAATAAAACAGTTGACTTCTAATTATGTTTATTAAATACCTAAATTAATCAAAATTAGTTGGGAGTCAAATGCCTGAAATGGCTGGTAGCTTATTATTCTTTCCCTTTTTCAGTTGACGGGCTTTTGTATTTTTGTTTTTATTATTAAAAAAAAAATTAATTAATAAAAAATACTTTTATTAATTTTCATTAGTACTCTTAAAATTTAAAGATATTTTTTTAATTTTTTTAAAAATTTAAAGATATTTTTTAAATTTTTTTAAAAATTTAAAGATATTATTGAAAGTATTTTCGAAAAAAATTAAATTTCACGAATATTTTTAATTAATTTAGTAAAAAAATTAACCGGAAAATGTGCGCGTGTAAATCAAGTACCCTAAAAGCGCGTGGGATAATTATTCCAAACAATTCCATCTCATCTGAAAAAAAATCTTACAACTCAGAGCAGCACGGATTCGTAATAATTGCACGAACGGCCCTTGGGCTGTCAAGACGTATTTTCCGCGTGCCACGTGTCCACCCGCACGGACATCAAAACCAAATTCCGCCGTATTTACATCCGCCTCTCGAATCCGCTCTCCGCCACCGTCGCGTCCATCAAAGAGGAATCGGCGATTTTCAGTTTTGGCCCGGGGAAACTTTAATGTGATAGTGTTAATGACCATGACTGTCGCCGACCGTCACAAGCCTCACGCCGATGTGAAGTTCTTCAGGCTATGTTCGATTTGGCAATCGGGGAATACTTCGTCTTCTTCGTTGTCGACTCAAAACATTCACCATAGTCGAAATGGACCTAAAGATAGAAATTCAACGGCATCCAATAACGTGAAGGCTTCATCGTCTTCCAAGACGGTTTCCTTTGTAGCGAAGTCGCTGTTGCCTCCTCGGCGTAGGCTCCACCTTGATCCTAACAATTCTTTATTCTTTCCTTGTAAGTTTCCGTTGCTGGTGTTTAGTTTTTTGAATTGAATTGGAAGCTCTCCTTGTTTTTGAATTGTATTGTTTAAAATTTGAATTGAAAATTGGATGTTTTCTTCAATCTGGATCATGCGAGCCAAAACTATGCTCGTTTGCTCTTGGATTAGAACATTTTACTTTCTTGAATTGAATCAAATAATCGTTCTAGCCTTTGGTTTTTCCTGCCACCATTTGCGGTCAGTTCATATTTACTTGGAGAGCAGGGAAATTACAAGTTTTGTAAAATTGTACGTAATTATTGTTCAGAATTTGCATTCATCCTGAACTCTGTATTGTTTGATGAATTTTCTGTAGATGAACCCGGGAAGCAGGTAAAGAGCGCCATTAGGATGAAGAATACTAGCAGATCCCATGTAGCTTTCAAGGTATCACTTCAATTTCTTCCATTGCAGTCCTTCTTTCACCGTTTGTTCTTTTAACTATTCTTATATTGATTTCTTACTTTTTAATTCCCAACAAGCCATAACGGAAACATGAATGCATGTGAATCTGTTCTTCTGATGTTCGTTTTGTTCTTTACTTCGAGACGACGACTGTTATCATGCTGATCTTCCATTACCTTTTCCTGAAACTCCATGCATCTTAATAATTGTTCATCTTCTGGGTAATTAATGTTGTTGGGAATTTTATTAAACGATAGTTTCTGGTTTCAGCCATCTAACATTGCTTGCCTCTTAGCATAGTTAGTCCATGGGGTCTATTTGATTTTCTCAATCAGTGTAAAATCTGCATTCAAATTGTTTTCAGCTGAGGAAATCAAGTTTTTCGACCTTTTAATTCGTTAACGACGAGGATTTCGTATCAAATTTCCCTTATTTTGAAATTTTTCAAAGAGTTATTGTGAGATCCCACATAAGTTGGAGATGGAAATGAAACATCTTTTAAAACCTCTCTTTAGCATACACGTTTTAAAAACCTTGAGGGAAAGCCTAGAAGGAAAAGTTTAAAGAGAACGATATTTGATAGCGATAGGTTTGGACTTGGGCTGTTACAAATAGTATTAGAGCCAGACACTGATTGGTGTGTGAGCGAGGACGCCCCAAGGGGGGTGGATTTTGAGACAACGAATGCTAGCAAGGACACTAAGCCCCGAAGGGGGCTCGATAGTGAGATCTCACATTGGTTGGAGATATTCTTTATAAGAGTGTAGAAATCTTCTTAGTAGACGCGTTTTTAAACCTTGAGAGGAAATCTAGAAGGGAAAGCCCAAAGAGGACAATATCTGATAGCGATGAGTTTGGGCTGTTACAGTTATTGCAAGTCTCAACTCATTCAATGATTAGATTATTGAAGTCATCGTATTATCGGTTTAGGTTTGGTTTTCGTAACGTAAATTGATATCGCCTAAAAGGCAGGTAAAGGCTGATGAATTGCATACTTGTTTGAATGTCATTTCAAGCCGATATGAACTGCTTATTTCTCCGAGTATAGATATCATTCTAAATGGTCTCTACATCTTTCTTCAGTTTCAAACTACGGCCCCGAAGAGCTGTTATATGCGGCCTCCTGGTGGCATTCTTGCTCCTGAAGAAATTTTTATTGCTACTGGTAATGTTTCCATTGTCATGATCTCTCTTTTTTGATAATAATGAATATCAACACAAACAAGTATTCATTGTCTTCTTCCATCCTTTTAACAGTCTTCAGATTCGTGGAGCACCCCGAGAACAATGAAAAGCCAAAGGACCATAAGAGCAAAATTAAGTTTAAGATTATGAGCCTTAAAGTGAAAGGTGGAACAGAATACGCACCCGAGCTGGTGAGTCTCTCTATGCTGTTTCGAGCTTTGTTAAACTTAAACCTCTCTGGTTCTCTGATATGAAAGATAAGCCAATGTCTATTGCCATCTAATCATTGTACTAGTTTGTAATGGACATTTTCTACGGTGGTAGCCGCTGAAATAAGCTAATAAGTTTGTTTAATCGTTATTCGAAGTTGTACGGAGTCGATTCAGTTCACGTTTGTGTTTGACCACTGAAGGATACATTGTGAAAGTTAGAATTTAGTTGTCTAACTTTTTGATATTGGCATGTATTTATGTTCTGCAACATTTTCAGTTTGATGAACAGAAGGACCAAGTAATAGTTGAGCGGATTTTGCGGGTCATATTCGTAGATCCAGAGCGACCTAGTGCAGTAAGTAAATCAATGAACACAAGTCTTGTTCTTGGGAGAGGAGGGTCCAATTTAACTGCATTTTGATATTTTAGGCTCTCGAAAGACTGAAACGTCAATTGGCCGAAGCCGAGGCTGCACTTGAAGCACGCAAGAAACCTCCAGCAGAATCAGGTCCTCAGGTTGTTGGTGGTGAAGGTCTTGTGATAGATGAATGGGTACGTACGATGATCTTGACCTGACCTGACAGTGCATTTTCGATTCGATATTCATGTTATCAATGTTGAGTTCATCTGATATTCCTATACTAATCTTATAATCCTCTGGATTTCAATTTTGGATCGAACAGAAAGAACGGAGGGAGAAGTACCTCGCTCGTCAACAAGTCGGCACAGTAGACTCGGTGTTGAGTTAGATTTAACTGTTGCTCTACACTCTTTTCAATGGTAAATCTGTACAGGTATTATCATCATCTTCAAGCTCTGGATATCTGGAAGATGGAAGGAGTTTTTAGTTGGAAAGTTCTGACTGAGCGAAAAATAATCCGATGTCGATGTCATTACTAACGTGAAGAACTTGATTGATCGAAAGTCGAATGCTGCTTATTGTATATAATGAATTTTGCTTGTAAAAATAAATGTACTACTGCTTATGATCATAAGATATATATGTGTGTGTGTGGTTTCATGATTGGAATTGGATTATAAATCCTTTTGGATCCATTAGATATGTAATATTGTGTTTCAAAAAATTCAATAATTTTGAGGTTAAAATTAGGTGTTGTTATTTTGATAATCATTTTTTTTTTATTTTTAAAAATTAAGCTTATAAACGCCACTTTCCATCTTCAAAGGAGTCTTTTACAAAGAAAATAAAATATATTATAAATCAAATTACAAAAAATATTAAAATAAATATTTAAAATATATTTTATAATTAATATATTCTCCAAATATTATATAACATTCTATTAAAAACAAAAATAAGTTGGTAGAATTTTTTTTTTCAAATTTGTTTAATTTTTTAAAAATAGTGTTTATACTTAATTTTCTTAAAATAATAAATATATACCTTTATCATATGAAGGCAAATTAAAGTTTTAATGTTAATTTAAATCCTAGCAATAAAAAAACAATAATAATATTTCTCTGAGTTTAAAATATATGTGTATATATATATATATATATATATATATTATGTTATCCAGTCTCCAATCTCCGACATAAAAATACCACATTTTAAATATAAAATATAATAGGAAAAATAGAAATGAAATAATAATAAATAAAAAAAATCACAACCAAAAGTCATAAAACTATTGAAAGAAATAAAGAGATTGAACGACAAATCCTACCAAATAGTTAACGGAGTTAACACATCCTGTACATAAATCGTGGTCGGAATCAAAATCGGCCGCCTGATGAGCTCCGAGGAAGTCGATATACAGTCGAATCTCGGCCGAATTTCATATATCTTCCGGCAATTCAAAGCTCTGAAACCCGAAAATATGATGCGAATTGTTCTGAACGAAGACGGCGACGACGCATTTGGAGCCCTCGAAGCCTTCCCAGAGAGTGAGGGTGAGGCTGCCGGAGACGGTTTTTTTGGCGGAGGTGTCTTTGACGGAGCAGAACTTTTCGAGCCTTCTGACGACGAAATCGTTGGCTAGAACTCGGCCTTTGTTTTCGCCGGCTAGGCAATCGGTGATCAGTCCGCTCTCGTACAGCGCCACCATCACGTCGGCACCGTCGCTGTCCACCTTCGTCCTCAATGTTCCGGTTAGTGTCACTTCCAGGCTGTCCGTCGTTGGCCTCTGGAACGTCCCCTGCGGAATTGTTACCAATGGCTTCAGAAAATATTATATGAACCAATACCAACTAATATTGTAATATAAATTAATAATAATTGAATGAAAAATATTTATGTTATAAATTTTGTATAATTATTATTTTATATTACCATAAAATATATAAAATACTATATTATATAATGTAGCGATACAAATCACTACCAGCTATATTGTTGTCTAGGCCCATGCCTTGATTCCTATGATTCCATTTGTAACCGTCCCCTATGATTCCATTTGTAACCGTCCCCTATGATTCCATTTGTAACCGTCCAGGCCCATTCCTATGATTCCATTTGTAACCGTGACGGCCCATTCCTATGATCCCATTCGTATCTATTCAGGCCCATGCCTATGATCCCATTTGTATCCGTTCAGGCCCATGGCTCTAATACCTTTTAATACCATTTGGAGCAGCCCAAACTTATTTGTTTTAACCCGTTACATATCATCATTAGTCTCATAGGTTTAAAACGTTAAAAACCGTGATGAAAATATTAAAAACTATGAGGCTGTGGATATCCACAGTTGACAGATATTGTCGTTGATTTTAAAATATTTAAAATCATGAGGGAGGCGATATATAAAGTTAAAACAAACAATATGACTAGTAATGGACTTAAATTGTTACATGTTACAAATATAGGGGCAGACACTAGTAAGTGTGCCAGCTGGATGTTAGACGGCTGAGATAGATTGGACTATAATATCAAAACAAAAAAGGTGTGGAAACATCTCAATAATAGTAGACCCCTTTTAAAACCCTGTTAGCCGACAACATCTACTAGTTTGAGATTGTTACATACATATATTTTATATTTTAGATTAACAAAAAAATAATAATAATAATAATAATAATAATAATTAAAGTTTTTATCTATACGTATCAAATAAAATATTGAGTTAACAGATTAATTAAATAATTTTAAAAAATTAGAAAAAAGAAAAAGAAAAAGAAAAGAATTACCTGAAAAGCGGGAGAGGGGAATATAGGAGCATCTTTAATCATAGCAAGCAAACTAGCCTCATCGGTGGCGACAGCCTGTTTCCGGCCTTGAACCACCACCTGAGGAGTAAACATCGTATCCAACCCTAACGCCTCCACATAAGCCTTTTGCCGGACCGTCCACTGGCTATGTCCAAACGGATCCTTCCAGCCCATATAATCCCAGTAATCCACATGGTAAGCCAGAACCAGCACCGGCGCCTCCAATTCGAAATCTCCTCTCCCCAATCTCGATATCAGAACTTCCGCCTCCGGCGACGTCGCACACCCCTGCGACGAGAATAGTTCCACCACGACGCCGCCGCTGCGCCCCTGCTCCTCCGCCGTCCCTCTGTCGTTAGGGTCTGGCGTGGCGCCGTTGTTGTCGCCGCCGCCCTTGCCGAAGCATGTGAAGAGGCAGCGGACCATGGTGGCTGAGGGATTTCGCGGTGGGGAGAGGGAGAGGGAGAGGGAAAAGGGGATGTGTTTCTAGAGAGAGATGTAGGGGAAATGGAAGGGATGATTTGTATTCGATTTATTACAGAGCTTTTCTCAACCATTTTGGTGGTCCCGCGGAAATGGCGGCGAAGAACGTGCTGTGACAACTAGGGAATAAAAGGATTTCACAACAATTTTTTTTTTTTAATTCAAATTAAATATTTATTTTCATTTAAATAATATATATATATATATTTTTTTTTTTAATTTCACCTTTAGCCAGTAGGTTAGTGTTAGTTGGGCGGGAGGCGATTGCGTTACCGGCACGGATGTGTCGGTGACAAACCGACGCATTGTGTCATAATCTGATTTGGTCGGACTTTTAAATCCCTGCGAATATCACAGCCTTAAATTAATAGCTCACCTGTTTATATTTGCTTTTAAAAACTATAAATTTAGATTTGTTTTTCTTTAATGGAAAATGGAAATTCAAAATGAGAGAATATAATAATTAGAGCTATGTTCAAGTTTAGCATTCCAAACCATGACTCTAATATCATGTTATGATACTGTGTTATGAATCACGACTCTTTCATAATGGTATAATATTATCCACTTTGAGTCTAATCTCTCATGACTTTGTTTTGGGCTTCTTAAAAGATCTCATGCCAATGAAGATAGCATTCCTCGCTTATAAATCCATGGTCTTCCACTAAATTAACCAATGTAGGACTCACTCACAATGCATCCACTTACATTGGTTACCATTGATAGTCGTTAGTGGAGAGTCTCACATCGATTAATTAAAAGGATGGTCATGAATTTATAAGTAAGGAATACATTTCATTATTACGAGGTATTTTGGGGAAACCTCAAGAACTTAGGTTCAAAGTAGACAATATCATACTATTGTGGGTTCGTGTTCGTGATTCGTAATAGTTACAAAAGTCAAATATTTTAAATATCCATAATAATCTTACCAATAGGGTAATGTTGCAGTCCAATTTTCGGGTTGTTCCGGTTAACTCGATGAATAGAATATTAACCCACCGACTGGTTTGAAGGCCTAATCGGAGTGAATCGGGGCAGGGATTGGACTGCTGAAGGGCTCAGTTCAGTAGCGCGGGCTACGATTTGTGGGCCGATTGATTCTTTGTTGAAGGACTAACCATAGCTTCTCCACAGCGGGCTTCGGAAATCATGGAACCGGGCCGCAAGGGTGCGTGGGAGCTCTCCGGGCTCTACGGTGGTGGGATTTTCTCGGCCTAGTCTGTACCATTTGACGTTCGGAGTGGGACGTGTTGGAATCTCATTGAAAGCCCTCATTACATATCCACATATTGTAGTGTGATTCCATTCACCAATATTCACCCATACAAACCACATTATGCCACCTTTTTTCTTGTCCATTGCGACCTATAATGGGTGAGCGTTTTTGTTACAGCCAAAACTCATATTTAGTAGATATTATTTGCTTTAGTTCGTTATGTATCACTGTCAGCTTTACAATTTTTTAAATGCGAAATAGAAGTTTCCACACTCTTATAAGAAATGTTTCGTTCTACTCTCCAACTGATGTGGGATTTCACAGTTCACCTCCTTAGAGCCAGCGTCCTCAATGGCACATTGCTCGATGTCTGACTATAATACCATTTGTAACAGTCCAAACCCACCGTTGGTAGATATTGTCTACATTGGTCTGTTACGTATTAGGGAGATATATTCACACCCTTATAAGGAATGTTTCATTCTGCTCTCCAATCGATGTGGGATCTCACAATCCATCTCACTTGTGGGCTCAATATTCTCGCTGGCACACTACTCGCTATCTGCCCTAATATCATTTGTAACAGCCCAAATCCATCGCTAACAGATTTCGTTATCCTCCCAACGATGTGGGATCTCACAATTCATCCCTCCTTGGGGGCCAGTGTTCTCGCTGGCACACCGCTCACTATCTGACTCTAATACCATTTGTAACAACCAAAACCCACCGTTAGCCGATATTGTTCACTTTGGCACGTTATGTATCATCGTCAGCCTCACAATTTTTAAAATATGTCTACTAGGAAGAAGCTTCCACACCCTTATAAAAATGAATGCTTCAAAAATAACACCATGACGTTATTATTAGGTATAGTCAATCATGAGGCACTCTGTCGTCTCCACTTGTCAATACGCTTTGATCGAAAAAGTATATCAAACTAATGAGAGTAGCTCGAGATGCCATTGAATGATTCAACATATAAAGTTGAGTCTTATTCAACTCAGCCATCATTAACCATAGCTAACCATTAATTGACACGTGGGCACTTACAAATTACTAATTTGGTCGAATCTTATCTAAATGGATTTGACCTATAAGTTTTTGGATTTAGTGTTGATGTAACCTATTTGGGTATCAAAATGAAGGAATTGGTATCATTCTACCAAGACCCACTAGTGACCACATAGGGAGGGTCTGGACATGGGTGAGCCACACACCAGCCAAACTTTATCCTAAGCTTCTATATAACTAAACCTGCTTCCTTCCCCCTCCGCTCACATCCGCCATTTCCCCGCCGCCAACTCCGCCGGTGGCAGCCATGTTAGAAGGCAAAGCAGTCATCGGAGAGACGGATATGTTGCAGGCCATGCAACAGAACGCTCTGGACCTTGCGGCTAAGGCCCTTGACAGTTTTGATGTCACTGAACCCACTGACATTGCCCGTTTCATTAAAAAGGTAAAATTTAGGCTCGTTAGATATGAAAATGTTTTAGTTTTATGACTTGTTTTCAAAGTAAATGGTCTATGTTAGTAATAACTCCCGTAAATCGAACTGAGCTGATGTTACAATCAGCCAAGTCCCAATAGCTATAATCTCAAGCTCAGTACTAATACATATTGTCTGTTTTGATTCATTACGTATCGTTGTTAGGCTCACGATTTTTAAAACGAGTCTATTTGAGAGAGGTTTTCATATCTTTATAACAAATGTTTTGTTTCCATTTTCAATCGACGTGGAATCTTACCGTCACGATAGTTATTTTTTAATAGTAAAAATTTAAAATCGAGATAGATATATAACGAGTCAATTGAAAATTGAGCAGGAATTTGACGGGATGTATGGTGGAGGATGGCAATGCATAGTGGGAACGGATTTTGGGTCATTTGTGACACATTGTTGCGGATGCTTCATCTATTTTTGTGTTGGAAGCCTTGCAGTTTTGCTGTTCAAAGGCTCTTCTGGCTCTGAAAAACCTAACCCAACTCAATTTTCTATTTTGGAGACGATCAAGGGATGATCAGATGTTGGTAGAATTCGTGATTTTGAAATGGATAAAATCGTTTGTGATCATACGTTTAATTCTTTAAAGTTGATTTTATGATGGAAAAATTACGTTAAATCGACTTTGAATTATTAAATATATGTTTTTTTAATCATTTCAAAATCTCTTCTAAACATGCTGGTAAATTCTCGCATGATCGAAGTCAAGAAACATAACTGTGTTTTAGTGGGTTTTTGTTTTATATATGTATATGGACCATCTTAATGCTAATATATACGTATACTTTTGTTAGTACGATTTCAATGGAATTTCGTACATTATAGTTCAATTTAAACCCATTTCTCGAAATCAAATGGTTCAGTCACCGAGCATGGGATACCCAATAGATTTGCCACTTCATTTTCATCTCGATCTAAACGTTAAAGAATACCCTTTATAATATGGGTTTTCGAGAGTTTAATCAAAAGCTCGATCTCGATAGTCACGACAATCAAGATCAACGTTTATATTCCATGAAATCTTATAATTAAAAATAACGTGTTACATATCTTGTTACCACAATTAAATTATAGGTTTAGTTTATAAATTTTAAAATTTGAGATTATATATTTCACGAGCTTAAAAAACTATAAATTTAACTAGTAAAAGAATTTATAACTCTAGTAAATTAAAAAATATATATATATATTTAATACATCATTATTTTTATTTTTATTTTTATATTTTTATATATTTTTTTTAGGATTTATTAAATACAAAATTAAATTTATTAAACATTTTTTTAAACTTAAAAAAACCTCAATTGAACCATTATTAAAATATTGCTAATAAGGACAACATTTCATTCCAATTTAAAATTTACCCCACGCCCCGTCCATTGCTTCAAAAATTCCCCGCCACGCCACACTTCACCGCTTTGACCTCATTCTTCTGCATTTCCATGTCTGAAGGTTCGCTCTGCTAGCTCCATAGCTCGTCTGATCGCCATAACCACAGGTATTCAAACTTCGTTTCGCCTGTTTCTGGATTCCACTTTGCTGTTTCGCTTCAGTGAAAATGCGGGTTGAATAAGAATTCTCTGTTTATTACGCGAAATTAATCACAAACACCTTGTGGAGAGTCGGTTTTATATCCATTCTCTCCATCTCACGCTTACGAGTTTTGTTCTCTTATTGATTAGCTTAGTTTTAGGTCGTGTAAAGTGCTTACCCTTTTCTTGATCAACTTTGAATGTTTGCGCTTAAAACCCTGTTTAGGGTTTAAGATTATGAAATTGGAAATTTTAGCGGAATATACATTTTATCGTTCACAGTATCGCTTTAAACTTCGTGTTAGTTCATTACTTCGTTTTGGGAATGATGGGAGATATTGAAGAAATGGACGTTTAACTCATATATTGTGGATAGCTGGAAGTGCTCATGTTCAGAAACTTGTAACTTGATATTGGGATTCAGATTAACGCCGTTCATAACGTTTTCTTATAACGTAGGTTCAAGGAAGTCCAAGGGTTATTGCAATGGGACATATATCTCGGTAATCGGTTTCTTTTCTCCTTATTTTAAGGTCTTTTTTTAATTTTTTTTCATTTAAAAATGGAGTGCTAGAAATCAAATTTGTGAGCCAGGCCAAGAATTTTGTAGTTGACTGCATATTTGGGTATCTTTTTGGAAAGGTTGGATTGTGAGAAGTAGACGTATTTTTGTATTTGCTTCTAGGGGAGAGGAGGCGTTGTGGACGTGGTGTTGTTTTGTAGCTTCTAGTTTTATGCACTTTTTTAAAAAATTCTTTGCAGAGAGCATTCATATGTTAGTTGATCAATCTCGACTTCCATAGACTTAAGTTCAAGGGAAAGGCCAATCTTCCTCTCGACTTGTTAATTAAACTTCCTACTCAGATTTTTATTTATATCAAGAGATTTTTATGTGCATGCTAAAAGAACATCTATGATTAAATCAGCATTTTTTTTTTTTTTTTTTTGTACTATTTCCAATTTTTTTTGAATTTAGAATGACAATTTATTAGGGAGGAGATGAAAAATACACTTCGAATACTTGTCGCAACAGATTGCCATCTGGGTTATTTGGAGAAGGATGAAATACGGCGGCATGATTCATTCCAGGCATTTGAAGAGATATGCTCAATTGCAGAACAAAAGCAGGTGATGGGGAGTGTTATTATTCCCGTGTTCCGATTTCTCTTAGATGCTCGTTCGCATGGCCTGTAATGTATTTTGGTCACATTAGTCCTTCAGGGATGAGTTGAGGAACTTGATCAAAATGACTTTAATTTGTTCTATTAGTATTTTTGTTGTAAAACTGATAAATTATTTCAAATGATTTGCTTCTCTCGTCTGGGCAGAAGCAGAGAGGAACTGCATTCATAATTATTCCCTTCAATTCAAAACCATGGAAACTATTGCAATATTACTTCTTGAGTTCTCTTTAGTTGATGGTTCTCATCTTCAGCTCTAATTAAAAAGAGGTCGCAGAAATAACATATCATTTATTGTTACTTCAAATCATATGCTGGATTTTTTTTATTCTTTAGACCTGTCGAGTGCATCCTGACTGGCAATTGTTTCCATTCAGGTGGATTTTTTACTTCTTGGCGGTGACCTTTTCCATGAGAACAAGCCATCACGATCAACATTAGTGAAGGCAATTGAGATCCTGCGTCATCATTGTCTTAATGATAAACCTGTGCATTTCCAAGTTGTTAGCGACCAAACCATCAATTTTCCAAACACGTAATGTCTTATACATGCATTCAAAATGCTTCTTCATGCAAATCTGTATCTTCTTATTCTTCATGCTTTTTTATCAACCTTAGAATTTTGCACTTGGAGTTGCTTCACTAACTTCTTAATTCTCATTACCTCTCTCAATGTGAGACTGATTTTGTACTTCTATCTTGCTTTGAATCTTCAGCATTAGTTTCATATTGTCAAGATGTTTGTTTCCAAAGGTTTTCGTTGTTCATTACATTCTTGTGTTGAACAGATTTGGTCACGTCAACTATGAAGATCCTCATTTTAATGTTGGTTTGCCAGTATTCAGTATTCATGGAAACCATGATGATCCTGCTGGAGTGGTATGAATATTACTGTAGACGGATGTCTTTTATTATGATAATTTTGCAGTCAACACTTCGACCACACCAGCACAGTTTTTTTTTTACCCGGTTGGGTCCTGGTTTTGGTTTACAGGGTCTAACAAGTAATATATTCTACTTAGCTGTTCTTCTGTGTGCCCTATTGGTCATACATTTGATCGTGGTTTACATATCTTCACATCTATCTATTATTGGTGGATAGGACAACCTTTCTGCTGTTGATATTCTCTCTGCATGCAATCTTGTGAACTACTTCGGGAAAATGGTTCTTGGTGGTTCTGGTGTTGGTCAGATCACCATCTGCCCCATTCTTATCAAAAAGGTTGGTTGGTGGGTAGTTGCTATGCAATTAAGGCAGTATACTTAATAATCTGAGTGTGCTATAAGTTTTCAGGGTTCAACATCCGTGGCTCTTTATGGTCTTGGAAATATTAGAGATGAAAGACTGAACAGGATGTTCCAGGTATTTTATGTTGAAATCAACCTTTGAATTCCCGAGTGTTTATGATACTCACATTTATTTTACTTCTCAGACACCACATGCTGTTCAGTGGATGCGGCCTGAAGCGCAGGAAGGCTGTCAAGTGACAGACTGGTTCAACATCCTGGTACTTCATCAAAACAGGTTACATAGTTTATGGCTATTAGCTACATTTGAGGAAAATTTAGTTTCCGCATTTAACAATATCTTCTATTGACATCATGTGTGATGGACTATTCCTACTGTGATGCCAGTTTGGTGAATTTAAAATTAATCCGACGGAAATTACTTTGGCCTGCAGAGTAAAGGCAAATCCTAAAAATGCAATAAATGAGCATTTTTTACCTCGCTTCTTGGACTTCATTGTCTGGGGACATGAACACGAATGTTTGGTTGACCCTCTGGTATCATTGCTATCTCTCTCTCTCTCCAAAGGAAGAAACACTATAGGACAATCTTCGGGATAGTTCATCAAATTGAATGCCTGCTATTTCTTTCCAGGAAGTTCCTGGGATGGGATTTCACATCACACAACCAGGTTCCTCAGTCGCGACATCATTGATTGATGGTGAATCAAAGCCAAAGCATGTTCTTTTGTTGGAAATTAAGGTTGTCTTTGTCAAAATGTTTTTGCATGTATGCATGGAAGCTGCAATGTATTTAGACCTGCGTGTTCTTAATCATGGATCATCATATACTTAGGGTAATCAATATCGGCCAACCAAGATACCTTTGACTTCAGTAAGGCCATTTGAATACACAGAGGTAATGTTAGATGTGGTTTTTGTTTGATGTTCATCAATGCTAACCGATGACTGATTAATTAAATTTTCTGACGCAGATTGTATTGAAGGATGAGTCTGACATCGACTCTAATGATCAGAACTCAATTATCGAACACTTGGACAAAGTGGTATGTAAAATTTGTTCAAATAGTGTGGAAATATTTTCCTTGTTTTCCCATTTTGTTTTATTGGTTTTTTTTTTTGTAGTGTGGTAACCAGAGTGCATGAATTACATACTTCACAGTGTTTTTCAGGTTCAAAGTTTGATTGAGAAATCTAGCAAAAGGGCTGTAAACAAATCAGAGCTCAAGCTTCCATTAGTCCGCCTAAAGGTAACCATGTATGCTGTTCTGCAGCTCTTGAAAGTTCTTTCTACGTCTTTTCTTTCTTGCATCTCTCTAGCTTAATTCATAAGGTTAACTGCATCTTTTTGGGTCATTTAGAACATAACTCAACATCTTAAATGTTTACTGTTTTATTATTCTAAGCTCACTTTTCTGCATTTTTATCATTTTCTCTTTCTCCCGAAATCTAGTCAATTCAATGCCGACTTCTTATTCTGAATAATGAAATCCTATGCGTATGGATCATGAACTTTTTTAATTTGGCAGGTGGATTACTCTGGGTTTATGACAATAAATCCTCAAAGATTTGGTCAGAAATATGTTGGGAAGGTAGTGTCTTACTGGAATCCTGGATTGGGAAGCTGTATTCATTTTTCAATATTGTGCTAGAACAATTTAACATATTTATTTTCAGGTAGCAAATCCTCAAGACATCCTTATATTCTCAAAAGCTTCAAGGAAAGGTCGCAGTGATGGTGATTAATTGCTAGCCTTTTGCCTTTGGGATTGGGTGGGGGGTCGGGGGAGGGTGGTGTTTGTTGGTATTGGAGATTTCTTAATGTCACATCTCATGCCTAGTGGTTAACTTATTTATTTATTTATTATTATTCGGAATTGACTAAACCAAAGTCCCCACTAGTTGTTGCTTCATAGTTTTGTGTGCTCTGTAACTTCTTTCCTTTCTTTCTTTTGCATAGTGAAAATTGATGACTCAGAAAGGCTTCGTCCAGAAGAACTAAACCAACAAAACATAGAAGCCTTAGTTGCAGAAAATAATCTGGTATAAACAATTATTTTTTCGTTCCTTTTTTTTTTTTTTGGGTACTGTTTCATCAATTATATCGAATTTACAGAGCTGCTTCTATATGGGTTACTGTGTAATATTTCTTTATTTCCTAGGAATCATAATTTACCGAGAGTAACTTTCACATGAATTAGACCATAAATAGGGTCACAAGATGCGTTATTGACAATATTACATTTTTGGGTTATTTTATCCTATGGACCATTTTTTTTTTTTTTTTTTTTTGGTCCTTAATATTACATCGTTTTTTTTCTCTCTAGAATTTAAGAGTTGGGTATTCAAAATCATAAATATGAGCACTTGCAAATGATATTACGATTCTTGACAGATTATTTATCTGCAATTTAATGCCCTTTTTGTTGTGGCTATGGCCATATTCAATCATTCAGAA
The DNA here is from genome assembly GCF_002738345.1 of Cucurbita maxima. Taxonomy (NCBI): domain Eukaryota; kingdom Viridiplantae; phylum Streptophyta; class Magnoliopsida; order Cucurbitales; family Cucurbitaceae; genus Cucurbita; species Cucurbita maxima. The sequence goes on from NW_019272019.1 coordinate 2,706,838, forward strand.
AATGGAGATCCTTCCTGTCAATGATTTGGATGTTGCGTTGCACAATTTTGTAAATAAAGATGACAAAATGGCATTTTATTCCTGCGTGCAATACAATCTTGAAGAAACACGAGTAAGTACTTCAAGTTATCCTCCATCGTCACTACTAAGTGTGGATCCTCTTGTTTGATATATTCTATGTACTTTCAAGTTTAAAAGTTTTTATTTGTGATAATAACTTGCAAATGGATTAGAAATTCTTTTAGTATATTCTTTTTCTACTAAATATATTTCCTTTATATTCTCAGTGCTAATAATTCTTAAATTTCTCTCGTCGTAGAGTAAAATTTCTCAAGATGCAGATCCTTTGAAGTTTGAAGAAGAAGATTTAATTCTTAAAGTTGGGGAGTGCTTGGAGGAAAGTCCCTCTCTCTCTCTCTCTCTCTCTCTCTCTCTCTCTCTCTCTCTCTCACACACACACACACACACACACACACACACACACACACAC
>NW_019272019.1:2707454-2748039 GCF_002738345.1 Cucurbita maxima
CTCTCTCTCTCTCTCTCTCTCTCTCTCTCTCTCTCTCTCTCTCTCTCTCTCTCTCTCTCTCTCTCTCTCTCTCTCTCTCTCTCTCTCTCTCTCTCTCTCTCTCTCTCTCTCTCTCTCTCTCTCTCTCTCTCTCTCTCTCTCTCTCTCTCTCTCTCTCTCTCTCTCTCTCTCTCTCTCTCTCTCTCTCTCTCTCTCTCTCTCTCTCTCTCTCTCTCTCTCTCTCTCTCTCTCTCTCTCTCTCTCTCTCTCTCTCTCTCTCTCTCTCTCTCTCTCTCTCTCTCTCTCTCTCTCTCTCTCTCTCTCTCTCTCTCTCTCTCTCTCTCTCTCTCTCTCTCTCTCTCTCTCTCTCTCTCTCTCTCTCTCTCTCTCTCTCCCTCTCTCTCTCTCTCTCTCTCTCTCTCTCTCTCTCTCTCTCTCTCTCACACACACACACACACACACACACACACACACACACACACTTACGCTCACTCGCCCACACATATACTCCGAAAGAAATAATATTTAGAAAGGAAATATATGGAAGCAGTTATAAATGGAATAAGTGCACAGATCGTCGGGATGGCAAACATATAAATGAGAGTACACCGTTTAAGTCTATAGTTTGGTATAAATGTGCATGAATTAAAGTTAGATGTTCTTTTTAATTTTTTTTTAGATAAAAAACTGAAGGGGTGGTAAATATGCATGTAATTGATAAAGGAATATATTTTCTACAGGATCGAGTCAAGGAGAGGAACACCCATTCCAAGAAGGATATGGCATTCACATCATCTATGCAGTCGTCAAAAGTAGTTATACTTTATTCTACTCTTACATCTCATCACATGAATTTTCTCTCTTGTTATCTATTAGAATTTTGTTAATCATGCGCAATATCAGGATTTAGGCAGTAAAAGTTCCACGGCAGTTGGGTCTGCTGTTTCTTTCAGTGATGATGAGGATACGGTAAAAGCATCTGGGTCAAAGCCCACTAGAGGTCGGAAAGTATCATCTAAGGCAGCTGATGACACTCCAATTAAAACTTCCACACGAGGAAGGGGAAGGGGTAGAGGGAGGGGCACCAGTAGCCTGAAGCAGACAACTCTAGACGCATCTCTTGGATTTCGACAATCGCAAAGGTTCTTCCTGACTCAGTTATTAGTAAATATTGTTTAGTAAAGAATGCCAGTAGAAACTCCTAAAACTACAATTAGCTGTTAGCCAGTGTTTTTCTCTGCAAAAACCTGCTGAGTCAGAGATTTGAAACAAAGGGAAAGTAATAATCACTATCTAATAAGCATGTCGTGGAACACTAACATAGCAGCTGGTTGTAAGGTTTTACTTGTGTCTCCCACAATTTTGCCCTTCCCAACCAAGAAGAAAAATAGAATGGTTAGATTCGCCAAATATCCCTATCTATAGTTCCAGCATTATATAGACACTTAAGCGTAAAGGGTTGATGTCCAAATTATATTATCTTGTTTTCTCTCTTTTACAACAAATATATTGATAGCCTTGAAGTTTAAAAAGGATGTTACTGTTTGTTCGTATGATGATTAAATATAAAGAACGTCCTTGGTGTCATACTTCAATCATAATATGTAATGTTGTAGCTAAAAATGCAGATCTGCATCTGCTACTGCAACTGCTACTGTTCGAAGCATAGCCGATACAGATGTTATGAATTCTGCTTCTAGCGGAGAACCAAGGGAAAATGAAGTGGAAGAAATTAATGACAGTTCGGTAGGGTACCTTTATCAATTAGTTTGAGTTAATTCAGCTGCAGAATGTAGAACTTATAGATAAAATCGTAAATATTAACTATTGAAGTTTCCATATTTTAATTTTGGCTAAATATCTACTTTGTTTAGAAAATATTTCAAAAGTTTCTGACAGTATACTTACTTTAAATAAAAAAAAATCCTTACCCTTAATTTTGAAGGTTGAAGGGTATAAATGAAACTTTTGAAAGTTTAGTTTTATGTTTGAAACAAAATACTACTTGTTTCCATCCAAAACCCAACCATAACTGATTTTTTTTTTTTTCTAGTTTAAATGAATTATTGAAACTTTTTAAAGAAATTTTTTAAACGAAATACAAAATTCAAGGATATTTTCAGTAATTTTGGCTTATTGCCTGTGAAAAATTTCGTGAAATATTGAGGATTACTGATGCTTATTTGATTAATCTGTTGAACCACGTTCATTTTCTATTAGGAAAATGATGATAGTCTTCTCAGCAAAGGAAGAAAGCGCACTGCTCCAAGGGGTAGAGGGAGAGGATCCACTCAGTCTAAACGGGGAAAGAAATCAGACAACTCCGCAGTTCAGAGAACGTTCATGGGTAGAGATGACAGCAAAGATGACAGCGATGATGAAGACAACGCTAGAAAGATATTAAATAAGTCTCAACCTCGGGTTAGCATTCATTTCCTTTTACATGGAGAATTTTTTAAATATTCCTTATTGACCTACTGATTTGTTTAAAAGAGTAATGCTTCAAATATGGTTTAAAACTTTCTCTTGCCTGGGGGACTTCGTCTAAATACTGTTGCATCACACGTTAAATACCTTCTTTTTCTTGTTTCACTAGCTTAATGGGAAATGAAGTTATGGTTTCTCCTCATTTTTAGTATATCTACAATGCATAACAGACCACTTGCATCAGTTGGTATGGTATCATTTGAGTTCTAAAAAATAAAATGTCATAGAACTATCTTTGTTTGATATAGTTGTTAGAGAGAGTGAGAATGAGAGATCCTCCACATACTGTTACCCTGGATCTATCTTAACATTTTCAGGCGACGAGAAATTATGGTGCACTGAGAAAAGGTAGATAGCTAAGCTACCTTTGCCATGAATGTAACCTCATAGATTCACTGCCAGCTACGACATGAGGCGACCCGAGTCTTGATTCGAGTTGAGAACATATTTCCTGTCCTATCAACTCATCCACCATATAATTCATGCCGTGTTAAATCGTTTTTGTGATGTAGCACATTTCAGCTGGAGACTTGCGTTTATTAACTGGAAAAGATGGATGTTCTGTAGGTGTTGGTTGGTAAGCAGAGTAACTTCTTTTTATGTTTTTTTTTTGGCACAATAGTGACCTTAGCTTTATATATTTAACAATTTAAGTTCCAGGGAGCTTTATTCTAATTATATAACATTTTATTTCTCAATCTTTACTGGATTATTACTGTATCGATAGAGTCAATTGTTTCTTCCATTTTAAGAGGTAAATCGGTCTTGATGTATATAAAGAATACTTCATTTACCACCTCTAGATGTTTTGCGTCTTTACTTTAATTGAGGTCGACAAAAATTGAGGTCGACAAAGTCAACTTCCTTTTTTTGCCGCCGAAAGAACTGATACCTAAGAGATTATGTTTGTTTGTTCTAGAGTATTGAATTATGTCAAGCATTTGGGGCCATTTTCATCTGTTAGACCTTCATATTTGGCTGGAGAATTTGCAGGTGATAAATGAGTGCAGAGGATATCAGTAAACTAAGCTTTCCATTAAATAATAATGGAGCTCATTCACTCTATCCAGAAGTACAAACAGTATGAACACCTTCTATTCTTCCTTTGCTGCTACAAACTATCAACATCTATACCATCAAACTGAATATATATATATATAATGACAATACAAACTATACACAAACTAAACTATTATGCAGCGGAGACGTTGGTTCTGAAATCCCTCAGCATATTACGGTTTAGCTATGCACAACCATCCGAACACTCCCTCCCCACGGGCGACACATTTCTCGGCTCTATCAGGTACAGCTTCAACACCAACAAGTTGTCAAGAGCTATATCCTTTCATTCACAGAGCTGAACTGATTCAACTGTCCAAAACTGACATGCTATGATGATGATCTTGAGCTCAACTTCCCCCACCATTTTCGACGAAGTTTATCGACCTCAAAATGACCGTATTTATGAACCTTTCCTTTCATTTCCCGTAATCTTACTTTGTACTCTTTCTTCCATGCTTCAAATCGGACTTTAATTTTACGGTATTCTTCTTCTGGATTCATATTAGACCGTGTTTGTGCATGACTTGATTTTGATTCAATTAAAGCTTTCGCATCGTTATCAAATGCGATTCTTCTCTGTTCAAATTCCCTTACAAGAGTGCTCACTGCAAATAAAGCACCGTTCATTTCTCGCCCTGCTCCAACCTCAGAAATTCCAAAGGCTTTTACAGGCGTGGTACCACCGGGAGTTCGAGATCCCATCGACGTCATATCCTCAGAATCGTAATAGTGAGGCGGTGAATTAGCTACATCAACTCTTCCGAGCGGACAGGCTACATTTTCAGCAGCAGCAAGAGTCCTTTTAGCAACAGCAAGACTCATCTGGCATTAACAAATATACATCTCAGCTCAGCTCAAAAGAGAAGTAAAAAAATCAAGAATCCTGATTGTAAACTTACTTGCAAAGAAGCCGTCTGCTTTTGCCACATATCCTCCATGGATTTCATCTTGGCATCATATTCTGACCGCATACACTCAAATTGCTTTACTTTCTCCCTCAGTGCAGCATTTTCCTCTTCCTTTTTCTCCATGGCTGCTTCTGCCATCACAACCCTCTTTTGAAGCTCACCCACAGTTGTTGTTAGGGATTCAACCTGTTCTTGAAGTTTGTCCTGCTCGAGAAAGAAGAATTACGATCTTATGAGCACGATTACACGGTTAATAATCATATGAACTTAAAAACAGAAGCCAACACATGAAAAGTTGTCAGCTGCAGCATGTTAGGTGGAGTGCCTTTACCTCTGAAGCTCTCCTGTCTGCGTTCAGTTTAGACATTCTGTTTTCTCGAAAAGAGCTCCGTATGCTCTTGAAATGCTTTCGAGCCAACGATCGACGTATAGCTGAGGGGTAAAATGAAAAATATAAGATTATGTACGATGCCAATCATTACAAATGTCGTACCATAACACAACAATAACAGTTACCCGATTGTATTCGTATGACTGCTTGCAGCTCGTAAACTTTCTTAGGAACACTGGAAGCATAAACAACGAATGAGAACCTCGGCACATTAACGGTACATCTCCTTCTGGCATTTTCGCCACGAATAACTGCATGAATAAACAATTAATCAGTATTTATAGCAGATTATACTCTTGATTAGAAGCATGCATTTACAATGGGTACAGATAAAATATAACTAAAGTCAAATCTACAAACGAAACAGCACCAATGTATTACGCGACTGGCAGTCGAAACTTTAAAGATAGATAACATACGTGATTGTAAGGTAGTTGCTGCTTGCTTAAGTTGAAGGAAGTGGCCACGGGAATGGCAACTACGAAAGTACTTTTGAACCGCTAGGACGCCTTGTACAACTTGCTTCCTCCTTTCCTCCAATGCCCTAATCTGAGAGCCACAAAACCAATGAAATGTCATTTCTTATCTAAACTGGGAAAAAAAAGAGAGAAAGGAAGGAAGAAAAACCAAACACGACAGGACTCACCTGCCCAGCTCGGAAAAATAGCTTGGTATAACCAACATGGTACATATGGGGGTGGACGTTAAATCGTTGCAAAACAGCCATTGATGTACTCAACGGATCTCGAGATACACCAGTTTCTTTAAGGAAGAATCCGAACCTTATATCATATTCAGATATGAAATTCAATAACAGATTAGTTATAGCATAAAATCTAAAGAAGATAGTGAAAAAAAAAAAATTCTTCTACCTTTCAGCAAATTCTTGATGCATCATTCTGGTAGGATAACCAGATCTTGAAATTCTGACAACCTCCAAAATTCCAGAGTATCTAAGCTGCTGTAAGACGAGGTCCTCCTCGAATACGCCACAAACTTGATTCCTGTTTGGTCTTATGCAACAAATGAAATGATGGCTGGTGCGCTCCAATTTACGAAATAGGTCACATAGTAGAACCTATCCAAACAGAAGAGACAAATTTTTTGGATTATAAGTTACCACGAAAGTTTTGAATAAAGAAAATCGAAACGCTCACGACCATTTTACCTTGTACTTGGTACCAGCGCCTGGCTCAGGGGATTGTACTACTTCTGTAGAACACATTGAAACTGTTGGTTTGTGGGAATAGTTAACCATTTTTGAGGCAAATAATTGCAGTAGCTTGCAAGAACATGATGAAAAGAGTTGGATGGAATCTGAATGCAGCATATCTCTATTCTTTTCCAAAAACCCATTGGTATCGTATACAACCTACAGAAGGGAACCGAGATGATGATAAAATTTGTGCACGGCACGGTAATGAACCTTTTTGCTTAGAAAAAGAGAAAGGAGATAGAAACAACTAACCTCTCCAGCATAATGGCGAACGCCAAAAGCCCTGCCTCTCTCGCCTTTAAAGCGAGGATGAGATTTGAAGTGTTGCTTTAGTTTATTAGCAAATGTCAGATCTGTAGCCTTGGGAAAACTCAACTCTTCGTCCAACAAAGCTAGAACTCCGATAGGTTTCTGCTCGATTGCACCAGATAAAACGAATTAATCTCGCTATCTCAGGATATGGAAATATTTTTTTATATATGCTTAAAATGATATGGATCATGTAATTATGTTGAAAACAACTATCCGAGTGAATTCGAGTTTCAAAATTAGTCACCTTCTCGATAAGATTCAAACACTCTTGATTGTCTTTGAAGTTGAGTTTGGTGCTATCGACCCCATTAAATTCGTAGTCCTGCAAAATAAACCGATCAACCATGGTATGCAACTTTCCTTGGATTGTTTATAAAAATGACAAAATTAAGCAAGAACACAAATCATGGAAGTGCGTGGAAGACTTCAGAATTAAGGGAAGAACAAGCAACATTTTCTTTAAAGAATTGCGTGAAGTACAGGTGATTTTAGAGCTCACCTCCTGCTGAAGTTTGAACAGGTGCCGAATAAAATGCTGCTGCAGTCTTTCGTTTGCATAATTGATACAAAACTGTTCGAAGCCGTTCTTCTGAATTTGGGGACAACGAGATAATCACCATAACATGTCGTTTCATATTAAAAAAATAGTTACACATAGACGGATAAATAACGTGCCTTAAGTGACTCAAACCCATAGAAGTCGAGGATATTTATGGATCTTCCAGAGTGCTCCCTTCTTGGTTTAAGTGACTTATTGATCTGTTCTACAAGCCAGTCAAACAAGCTTGCATAAATGAATTTTGCCAATGCATCTCTTGCATCGGTTGCCTGTATTTGTAACGACAAATGGACATCGTGTTACGATAGAAGAATGGTTTTCTAAGACAGCTGGGAATTGATATATATCAACTTCACAGATGAGGAGAATAGAAAGCAACCTGTCGTAATGTCCGATTGCATGTTGGAGTTGACAAAACTAACTTAAGCTCATTAGGACTGCAACCCATCAGCTCGGCAGCGTTTGCGATCGCTGTATAAAAAAAGTTCAAAAATACATAAAGCAAATGAAACAGCATACTGCATAATTATGTAGGTCCTAAACGCCGCAAGTCTTCCCTTTTACCAACGTCACAAGGGCTATCAACGTCAAATTATAGCATCGTGCGTAATTAAATGCATGCCACGTTTAAACAAAGTAGTACATATCTTGGTCCGAGCGTTACCTTCATTAGCCATGACGACCTCCACATGATTTTCACTATTAATCGTTTGAAACGTAATGTTCCCTATCCACAAAACTGCAGCAAGCAAACGAAATGCATGCTCTTGATCTTCTTTTGTGAATTGAAGCATATCTAAGGCTTCCTGTAGGCAAGGAGAAAAAGGGATTTGACACAGTCGAGATAGATCGAATAAAATCTCAAAAAAGTTGGTCGGTAGCATTCGGATCAAAGAAGTATATATTTCTTTACCACAAGAACATGAAATTTCTGTGCATCGTCCACACTACCGATCACGAGGCATTCACTGTGATTAAGGTAACTGTACTCACTGGCCATTCTGATATTCAATTTCTCTGAAGAAACAAAAGCAACGAAACAATTACAATTTCTAGATATTCATGAAGAGAACAAAGTTGATGATTAGAAAAAGAAAACACGAACGCAGATACCTTTAAGTGTAGATGGCGCTCCAGCACAAAGTTGATAGAAGATATGGAACGATCTCTCGCCATTGACCAGCTGAACAACTCTCGACTGCTCAAAGAAGACATAACAACTTCAGGGTGACACATAATTACACAGTATGTTTTGATCAAAGATCTGATAGAACAGAGATAATTACCTTTTCCAACAGAACTAATTGATATTTGCCAGATGAGTCGACGTGTGATATGCACGTAACGTTACAGAAAGTTAATAAAAGTAAGCAGAAACATAATTTATAAAATTATCCTAATATTTTCAGCACAAAAGTTCTTTACATGTCTGGATTACAGCACCACATATCTTCCCTGTTCTGCTAAAAAGAATTTCAATCAGCTTCCCCTGCACAAGGGACAAACTAGCTTGGTCAGACTAGAATGTCTGCTAGAGTTTTTTCCAAAATTGAAGGAAATGTTTTAGAAAAACTGACAAATCTGCTGGCATTGTTGTTTCTGGAGGTTTTAGCATTCCCAAATGCTTCGAGGATAACGTTAGCCCGTGGGATTCTATCAACTATGCCACTGCCACCGCCAAGAGCAGTCAGGTACTGAAGTGCAGCTTTTGCTGTCTCAGTTTTTCCTGCTCCACTTTCACCACTAGAAGAACAAGGGAAAAAATATATCATTGAATACAAGTTATACGCGTAGAAATATCCTGGATTTCGGAATACAAAATCGAAATCTAACCTGATGATAATAGATTGATTAACTTCATCTGCAACATGAATATCAACCCAGATTTGTGGGTGTTAGATATAAACTCAACTAGTGAAATACAAAGCTTAAATAAACAAAAGAATATAAATTGTGAGATCCCACATCGGTTGGGAAGGAGAACGAAGCATTATTTATAAGGGTATGGAAATCTCTCTCTCAGATGCATTTTAAAAATCTTGAGGGGAAGGCCAAAAGAAGACAATATTTGTTACAAATGGTATGAGTTAGACACCGGACGGTGTACCAGCGAGGACGTTGATCCCCAAAGGCGGGTGGATTATGAGATCCTACATCAGTGAGAAAGAGGAACGAAACATTCTTTATAAGGGTGTGGAAACATCTCCCTAGCAGACGTGTTTTGAAAACCTTGAGAGGAAACCCGAAAGGGAAGACCCAAAGAGGAAAATATTTGTTAGCGGTGGGCTTGAGCTGTTATAAATGGTATCAGAGCCAGACACCGAGCGGTGTGCCAGCGACGACGTTGGGCCCCGAAGGGAAGTGGATTGTGAGATCCCACGTCGACTGAAAAGGGGAACGAGCGCCAGCGAGGACGCTGGGCCTCAAAGGGGGGTGGATTGTGAGATCCTTCCTCAGTTGGAGAGAAGAATGAAACATTCTTTATAAGGATGTGGAAACCTCTCCCTAGCAAACGCGTTTTAAAAACTTTGAAGAAAAGTCCAAAAGGAAAGGCTGAGAGAGGACAATATCTACTAACGGTGGGCTTGAGCTGTTACAATAAAAGATAGTGCAGATGAATTATTCTACCTTGCATCACCCCAGAATAGGCAGCATCTGCTACAGCATAAACATGAGGGTCATTCATGACTCTCTCTCTATAAGCTGTAATCAATCCATCTCCATACTGTTTAGTGTCTTTCAAGGGATTAACAGCAATCAAAACTGACCCTGCATTACACTGCAACAAGAATACCCAGAAACAGTCAAACAACAACAAGAACAAAACCATCTCGAAACGAAACACTCATACAGTGCGCATCAAAACTAAACCACACTAACATAAATTTCATCTCGAGAAAATCGTTGCTGAAGACTGTTAACAACCGAGGGCTCGTTCAAATAACCAAGCTGTACAAGATCATCAACCCCCTCCACGATATCGGGATTCGTAGGTAAAAGATCTACCGTCGAAACTTTAATAACCTAATCAGTGTACATTCATCATAAGTTTTTGAATCAAACAAGATTCAAGGTGCGAATAAATCACCAAGCTTATGAACTTACCTTATTGTTTGAGAGCATGACAGATGCCTCAGCCCCACTGTTTGATTGTATAGTTCCTAACTCCCATTGTCCAGATGAAATTTGACACCAAACCCGGAGTTTCTAATAGAGGAGAAAGCATGAGAATCATGAAGAACATGCACACAAGATCTACAAGGCTAGATAAACTGTTCATAATCATTATTCATTACCAAAAATATAAAAGCCATTGATCCAAAAACGATCATATTCCTATTAAGATATGTGTTAATATAAGGAAAATTGTGAGCAGAAGTGGTACCTTCTGGAGAAAATAGCTGATAATCTCCTCCCAGTTAGACCCTTCTGGATAAGAACCATACGGACCATTCACTTGATCTTCATTATCCTTCTCTGAAGCAACCAAGTAAGGCGATTCATCGCCTTGATCTCTTTTCACTCTCCTTAATGCAAAGTTAGCCAGACCATTCTCCTTCCTCAATGGATCTTCCCTTCCATTGAAACCATTAATACAGCACTCAGAGGAACCGTCGCCATTAACCTTGAAATTAACGGGTAAAGCCCGCCGCAGCGGTGGAATCCGAGCCTTGGAAGTAGGCCGAGACGGCAATGCCGGCGGCAAGTCTTTAGGCATCTCAATCTCATCCCTTCGTCGAAGAGAATCAAGCATTTCCTCCAGTGAGCTTCGAACTATCGTCGATGGCGATGCAGATAACATCATTTTGACAAAACCCCACTACTTAAAACGCCAAAAACTCACAGAATTCAACCCAAAACAAAACCCCCAAGTTCAATACACTGAAAACCCACCAAAATCAAACAGGCATATAAGAGTTCTTACACACCCAGATTCTAGAATTCGAAAAGCAAGTGAAAAAGAAAGTAAGAAATCGAAGGTAATATAAAACTCGAATCACTTTAGAACAAAAAACAGAGAACAATCGCCGAAAACAAACTCTGCAACAGCCATAGGTATTGGAAACGAGGCTAATTCCGTTAAGCAACAACCCTCCATTAACAGAAGAACAGAAAAAATGAAGGGTATGGAAGATACAGAAGCAGTTTTGGTTGTTTCGCTCTAGTTTTTTTTCTCTCTCTCTCACTCTGTTTCGAAAAAACCCAAAAAAGAACTGAAAGAACTGAAAGAAGAGAGAGAAAGAAGAGAGAGAAAGCTCAGTTAATTTGTTGTTGTTGTTGCTTGAAGCTTCTGTGAAGAACGGAAAATTTTCAAAATTTGGTTCAGGTAGGTGGAGCCGTAGAGAGAGTTTCAAGCAATTCCTTCCGGAACCCGCCTGGTTCTCATTTGGGTTTGAACAAAAAAATTAAAATTTTAATTAAATTCCTAATTTTCTTTTCTTGAAATTCGGATTTCATGAAAAGCAATCACAAAAAATATTCAGAACCCGGAGACCAACGCCTGAATCGTCATGTAAAGAATTAAAGCTGTAGGTTCAACATTAGACCATGTTTTGGCTCAATATTACAACTTTGCCATCCCCATACATACATACATACATATTTTTTAATTAATTTCCAATTTTCAAATTTTAATTATTATTGTTATTTATTTTTCTCAATTTTCTGTTGTTTTGGCTCAAAATTACAACTTTGCCATCATCATCATACATACATACATATTTTTTTAATTAATTTTTAATTTTCAATTTTCAAATTTTAATCATAATTGTTATTTATTTTTCTCAATTTTCTGTTTAATTTATTTGTAAAAATTGGAGTTTTTTTTTTAAATTTATTATTAATTGATTAACATACCATAATTGGGTCGCGATTGGGATTACCTAATTTCAAATTAAATCAGACAATAATATAATTATAATAAGGTTTGGTATTTAAAAGTTAATTATTTCATAAATTTAATGTAAATTACTTATTAATAATTAATTTTTTATTTAAATCATATTGAAAATTAAATAGTCAATGACTCAAAAATCTTACTTTTAAAATTATGGCATTAAATATTCAACATGCTCCTTAGGCTTATCATCAAACACGACAATAAGAAATTTATGGTTTTTTTTTTCTTCTTTTTGTCAAATTACAATTTAGTCCCTAGAACATTTAATTTTGTGTTTTAATTAATTCGTGAGCTTTAAGAATGTCATATCCTCCATGAGCCGTGTGGTCTAAGTGAACTATTGGTATTGCGATCCAGCCAGCACGTCAGAGGTTGAATTATGCACTTGCTATTTGGTACGGTATTTGTAAATGACAGGATAGAACCCAAATGGATGGATGTTCAGGATGTTCCGATGAGACGAGCTGACACGTGGGTCAATTCTCGATGACACGACCGAGTGAGTTGTGATGACCGACGACACCCCAAACTTGAGATGGTGTGAAGACATATGGAGCATAACAAGATGAGATGCAATGTTAACTTCAACTTCAATTTGACGTCTTTCTCATTTAATTTATTGGAACATTTATTAATTATTATTATTATTACTATTTTGAAGAAAAAGGAAAATCCTTTATAATTTATTGGTTAAAAAGAAGACACATTTTTGTCAATCACATCACCACAAAGACATGGCCAACAACACAAAATCAAAACCGCAACTATTTTGTGGACCAAATGTATGGGCTCATTGGCGCCCCTTAATTTCATTAAATACATTTATCATTTTATTTTTATTTTTATTTTTATTTTTATTTTTATTTTTATTTTTAATTCACTCCACACACACACACAAATATATATATATATATATATATATATATAATTTATGCTAAGTTTTTATTGAATTATGAATAAACCTCTTTTTTAAAATTGTAAATACTAATTAAGATGAAGGGCAAATGCGTAATTTGGAATGAGAGTTGGTCTTTTTTTTTTTTTCCTATTTATTTATTTTATTTTATTTTTTTGTCATGACATGAGTTTTTAATTGTGCCCACAAATATCTCCAAATTAATTAATTTAATTTAATTATTTTTTTATTGTTTCTGGAAAGAACATGACTAGGTATTTTGTAGAATTTGGGAATTTAATAAATAATTGTTCTTTTAGTCAAAGTTTCTTGAACGTGACATTTTGCTTAAATTTGGAGGGAATTTTGAATTAAATAGAAAAATTAGATTTACAATTATGCCCTTTGAGGAAATAAAAACCATGTTTGACTTTGGAGATTATTTTAAATTACCTTTACACTATTTTTATTTTTATATAGCTTAATTTATTTTCTATTAATTTTTTTTATTTATTTTAGTCTTACAATATTGATCATCCAATATTAATATTTTCTATTAAACTTGAAATTTAATTTTTAAAATATAGTGGCAAAAAAAATATTTAAACATAATTAAAAGACGAGATAGAGAGGAACGAGTGCCAGCGAGGACGTTGGGCCTCAAAGAGGATGAATTATGAGATCTCATATCGATTGGAGAAGGAAACGAAATATTCTTTATAAGGGTGTGGAAATCTCTCCCTAGTAGACACGTTTTAAAAATCTAGTAGACAATATTTGTTAACTGTAGACTTGAGTTGTTAACATGGTATTAGGGGTATGCCCTTAACTTAGTCATGTCAATAGATTCTTCAAGTATCGAACAAATAGTGTACTTTGTTCAAGAGATTCAGAGAAGGATTCGAGTCTCGATTAAGGAGAGCCTACTCGAGGGCTCCATAGGTCTGACAGGAGGTTCTATGTTCTATGATGTAATTCAGAAAAGGAGTCGAGTCTCGATTAAGGAGAGCCTACTCGAGGGCTCCATAGGTTTGACAGGAGGTTCTATGTTCTATGATGTAATTCGTTTGACGGGAGAATTCTTTACTTATAAGAATACATCTCTATTGGTACAAGATGTTTCGAGAAAATCGAAAGCAAAACCATGAGACTTTATATTCAAAATTAACAATATCATACCACTATGAAGAGTCGCTAGCAGTCGGCTGGTACAGTTACATGCACGGTCCATAATAGTTTAATTTTTTTTTTATTATTATTTATTAAAAATGATTGGAAGTACCATTTAGTCAGGGGGGTGGGGAGATGATTAAGGGCACATGGGAGGGCAAAAAGGTAAAATGAAGTTGGTTTAATCATGGATGATGGAGGGAAAGGAATGCATGGTGTTGGTGGCAGGGAAATCAGAGGGATTTGGAATTTAATGATAACGGTAAGTGGGCCCCACCTTAATTAAGTGACAAAATACAAAATACAATTTTTTTTTTTAAATTAGATCAATAATTTGCTTTATAACAAATACAAAATGACCAAAAAGTCCACCTAATCCCCCGGACCCCTTTTTGGAACTTCACATTTGTTTTTTTTTTTCCATTAATTTTAATTTTTCAAAAAATAAAATTAAAGAATCTAACCTTTTTTCCCCAAAATAATAACAGTAATCTTCATTTTTATGAAAAATATATATATTTATTTATTTCAACCAATAACCATTATTTACTTCTTTTTTTTTTAATTAAATTATAAATTTAGTTTGGGTCCCACATGGATCATAAATATGCAGCTTTCAAACAAGGCCATTGTTTCTCCTCGAACTTTGTTAGGTCAATATTGAGCTAGAAATGACAATTAGACGAAACCACTATAGTCGATCAGGTGGAGTTATCTCATCTCATTGTGCTCGTACTAGAATTGGGGTTGTTTTATATCTCGATCTCTCGTCAACTTCTTCAAGGAAGTCAAAAGGTACTGAATAGTTGAAAAATTGAGATTCCACATCTTCGGTAAAGAAAACGACATTATACAAACGATATGATGTCAAAATGATTCAAATCCATCCAAACAACGTGACTCGTGAATATCCAAAGAAAAATAGTACAAAATACATGTTCGATCTATCGCTTTGGTCTCTAGAATTCTATTTGACATGGCAGCGGACATGAATGACGTGGAAATTTTAAGTTGTGGCAAAAAAATATAATAATATTATATTCAAGATTTGGAAACGAACGGCCCAGATCTGGCGGAAGGACGTCTGGCGGGTGACGGTTGGCGGCGGCGCAGGGAACAAGAGGAGTGAGAGGAAGAAGAGACCGCCACGTCACCAATACAACGAGCAACACATATATATATTTAAAATAAATATATTATGCCACGTAATTAATTAGAGTCCACTTGGCATGCAATAAAATATTTGGAGAGGGTTTGCATGTTCTAAGAAATATAATTAAAAATAGTGTATGATTGAGATCATGTTCTAATTTCTATAAAGTTGTGGTTCGCCAATATTCATCACTTCGACATATTTTATATTAAACATTTCAATAAATTCCGAAGTCCAAAGCTTAATTAATTAAAATAATTAGATTTTTTTATTTATTTATTTTCAATTTAATTTTTTATAAAAAAAATCTTAATTTCCAACTCACGTCACATTATGTGTAACGAGAAAGATTTAAATATTTTTTAAAACTCGACTCATTAAATAACCGCATTTTAATTTCATGTGCTTTATTTATATTATCACGTTCACTCGTTAATTTTACTAGTTATTTTACTCGTTAATTTCCAACTCACGTAACATTATGTGCTTTATTTATATTATAAGATATTACCGTGAAAGGGACAATTCTTATGAAATAAGTGGGAAATAAGTTGTAGCTATATTTGCAATCTAGTCCCTCGAAAGTTTTTCAATAATTGCAATTTCACCCGTTTCATATTATAATTGGAACATTTGGTATATTAAAAACTATAGAGTAGAGTAGTACATTATAACATATCAAATTATTTCATAAAATTCAACATTTTACTCAATTGGATTCATCAATTATTGAATCAATATTCAATATTTGTTGAACATAATTCAATCGTTATTAATTATCATATTTGTAATTATAAAATTTAATCATCAATATAAGTATACCTTTAAACCATAATATTTCTCGTTTCAGTTAATAAAACCATAACGTATGTTTATAGACAGAGACGAAGAGGACAAAATCGTAACAAAATTATATTTTTTAAAATTAATAATAAATAATAAATTCAAGCTAATTCGATTCAATCGGAGTCTAATTGGAGGAGAGAGAAGGGATATTAAGAAAGCAAGGATATATATGAAGTTTTTATTTATTTATTTATTTATTTATAGATTTGGGGATGAGAAGTCATGTGGAATTTGGACACATTTTAATGATGCAATATAATGGCGTAGGGAACATGAAACTCCGACAAAAACTTACTCTCTCCTCTCTCTCTTAATAATAAAATGGAATAATTTCAATTATTTTGTTTTTTGCTTTAAAAGTACTTTCCAATTTTATTATTTTGTGTTTATTTTTTCAGTTAGCTTATTTGGTATTTCTCAAAATTCTTTTTACGAGCTAAATGGAGCTAGAAGGGAGGATTATGTTCTTTGTCCGGACAAATCGCTTCAAATGTCCTACATTGGTTGGGAGGAAAACAACCCACCATTTATAAGGGTGTGGAAATCTTCCCCTATTACACGCGTTTTAAACCCTTGAGAGGAAGCTCGAGAGGGAAAGCCCAAAGAGGACAATATATGCTGCGGTGGATCTGGAACGTTACAAATGGTATTAGAACCAGACACCGGACGATGTGTCAGCCTTCTCGCTGTTCTCGGAGGGAGGCAGACACAAGGCGGTGTGCCAGTAAGGGCGCTGGCCCCCAAAAGGGGTAGATTTGGGAGCGGTCCCACATTGATTGGAGAAAGGAAAGAGTGCCAACGAGGACGCTGCGCCCCGAAAGGGGTGGATTGTGATGTCCCACATTGATTGGGGAGGAGAACAAACCACCATTTATAAGAGAGTAAAAATCTTCCCCTAGTATACGCGTTTTAAAGCGTTGAGGGGAAAGCCCGAAAGCCCAAAGAAGACAATATTTTTATATATATATATATATAAAAGCTCAAAATATTAGATTGGCTTACGTGGCGTTCCTAGTACCTTGTAATACAAGGTTTAGGCTTAGGCTTTGGGCTCTTCTTTTTCAGACACAACATTTAGTTTCACGTTTCCCACATACATTCTATTCTCTGTCCAATTATAATTGCACGCCCAAGCCTTTGCCAAATAACCCATCTAAATAACTATTCTTTTTCTCTAACCAATGGGAACTCTCCACGTGTCCCTGAGTTCATAAATTATTCAAAAGGACTCTTGAGTTATATTTTTAACCCTAAAATAATATTTCCGGTCATATGCACGTTGGACTTTTAAGAGAAGCCCATTAATCTATCTAATCTGGTTTAATGGGCAGCAAATGGCCCAATTATCATAAATGGGCTCCTGAAGTCCAAAGGCCCAATTAACTTTCTATTTTTATTTTTTTGAAGATATATTGGAACCTCTCTAACTTTCGATATATTTTATAAAAAGAAAAAACAGTTCATCAAAGAATCAAAGAACTCGAAACGAAAATCCTCAAGAACAAAACCCTAGATCAAAAACGCATTCAACGTAAATCAACTAACCGATCAGAATGCAAGCAACTTCAGTAATAGCTTCCGTTGATCATCAGCTCAAATTTCTTCAGTGATTTCTCCCTCTGCAGCCTCATTTCTTCCTTAAACTTCTCTATAAACGCCTCTACCCGCCGGTTTAATTCCTCCTCCGTCACCGATGGCATTTTTCTCACTCTCACCGCCGCCGCTGACCGTTTCAACTCCAGGTTCTTGTCGTTGTTCTTGAAGCTAGTTTCCGATTTCGTTACTTTCGGAGGGCTATTGTTTTGGCCTATGGCGGTTTCTTCTTCTTCTTCGTTCCGTGTGGTATGCGACTCACACGTATTGGATTTATCCAACCGTCTAGAGAACGGTGCAGAATTGCCCTCCGTTATCGCGTTCCACGCGTCGTCCAACGTGTCGTGTCCGTTCATCGTGGACCATTTCGACGTCGTCCCTACATCACAATTCACCCTCCGAATATCAAATTAATTACGGTTCTGCCATCTGTTAATCAGTTTCTGAAAAGAAAATTATAGCGTTGAAGAGTGAGAGGAAAAACACTAGAGAATCGCACCTGCAGGAGTAGTAGCAGCTTTAGCAGCTTTCCGATTACCGATCTTCAAAGAAATCGGCGGCTTCTTATCGTACTTCTGCAACAACTTTTCCACCAAATAATCCTCTTTTTGCAATCGGCTCCGACCAGTCTCGCCGTTTCCATCATTTTCTCTGTCCGAAATCTTGGAGTACAATTCCGCATCCGATTTCTCTTCATCTTCCGAAACATCCGCCGCAAAGTCTTCGTCCGCATCGCGATCGCTCTTCTCGAGAACATCGCCGACGGCTCTAATAACTGTGAAATCTGCTCGTGAATCAGCGTACAGCTTCAGCGGCTTCTTATCGTACTTCTGCAACAAATTTTCCACCGAATCCTCGTTTTGCAATCGGCTCCGATCAGTCTCTTCGTTTTCATCATTTTCTCCGTCTGAAATCTTGGAGTACAATTCCGCATCCGATTTCCCTTCATCTTCCGAAACATCGGCCGCAAAGTCTTCGTCCGCATCGCGACCGTTCTTCTCGAGAACATCGCCGACGGCTCTAATAACTCTGAAATCTGCTCGTGAATCATCGTACAGCTTCGGCACCGTCGTCGGCGGAGGATCTACCAGGTACTGATGAAGCTTGGAAGAGGCGAGAATACTGACGATAATAAAGTTAAATAACAAGTAAAGGTAAGGAGGCCTTAACCATAAAACGATGGAGCTCCAAACGGCGGGAACGTCAGAGACGAGGATGTCGACAACCAGCGGAACGTAGAACTTCAGAATCTCCTCCATGGAAAGAATGGCGGAGGAGAGGAATAGGAGCCTGAGGAATAGAATCCATAGACTGTTTGAAGTCATTACGGAGAGCATATCGTGTTCTTCTGATCGGCGGTTCAGAGAAAGGTCGAGAATATGAGGGACTTCGCGACTATTTATTTAATTTGTGTTAAAATTAATTTCATTCAAAAATTTCAAAATTATAATACTTTGAATTTTTTTATCGTATAAAACTTTATTATATATATATATATAAAAGAAGTTAAAATAACACCTTTTTCTTCCTAATTTATAAATAAATTTTAGTTTAAATGGCTAAAATTGTTCTAATTTTAATCTTTACGAATTTAGATTTTTTTTTTTTTTTTTTATAGAAAATTATATATATTAATATATTTGTGTATCCAAGTAAATATTAAGTGACAAAATAACAAGCAAATATCAAAATTAATATTTTAATTTTATTTTTGAAGGAATCAAATAAAAATGAAACAAATTTTATAAAGTTCACTAACTTCTTTTTGTCAAATTAATGATTAAAATTGACCATACTTTTTATTCGATGTTAAATTATAAAACTTAGAATATATATAAATTTAGGGTTGTCCTTACAAGAGTTTATAGTAATTTTTATTGTTTATAATTAATGAAAGCATATATTCGTGTTAAATAAAAGTATTTCATGCATAATATTATTCATTTAATAAGGATTAAAAAATTAAACCCCAAATCTAACAATCCATGGTTTTCGACTAACCAATTTATCCCTAGTATTACATCGATGTCCGTCATGCTAACTATTAGGTCTACGCTTAACGTTCGTTCGACCACTGTTACTTGACCATCTATTACTCTATCCTTAGCTACTCTGCAGGGATGCTTACAAATAATACATGCAATAAAGGTTCTAATTCAAACCCAACTTGTTTAACAAATGGAACAAATACGAAAGAATGCGTAAAACCTGAATGTGAAAGCTAAATAACACTCATAGATGACCCACATACTACAATAGCATTGAATTAATGTACTGTTTTCTTTTACTATAATACAATACATCATAAACTAGAGTTTAGAAATTTGAATTGAGCTATAATCCGAACAACAATATAAAGGAAGAGCATCAATGGATCATATCAAGTTCTCAAGAACAACCCTTTTGAAGCAAATATAAGTACTTAACAAGTGTGTTCATGGCTAAATCAAGCATTAAAAACTAACTACAAATGAAAAGCAAATCAAGAACATTAAAAGCAAGCAACTACAAAATGGTATAGATGATAAATCATATTAATCTAATCCCTTCTTTATTGGTCAGCTACTCATAATAATACAAATGAAGAAATCACTCACTCGAAAAGGAACAAACAATATAAAAATATGAATACTGAGACTGCCTCTCTACAAGTAATATAGTTTACAATCCCCACTACAGGTGGAAAAATTGGACACTTCTAATCTTTCTGCGACTTAACTTTCTTGGTATACCACCAACCAAATCATCCCACCATCATAATCATCCTTAATCCAACACCAGTGTTTAATGTTTTGAAAACATACCTTGTGTTAAAGACGAGAAGTCGTACTCTTTTCCTGACTGCGACTGCAAAGGAGTCGCTGATGGTATTGACGCAGACGATTGAGTTTTATTTTTTGCTGTGGGGGTCACGCCATTAACTGGCTCTGAAGAAACTTGGCTGAGGCTATAAAGGCTGCAAGAGAATTATGAGAACGAATTGATAGAACATCATCATTATGCTTATGCTTTGATAGAACAGAGCCTTGAAAATGGAAATAAGCACAAACTGCAACTTATTTGACAACTTTTTTCATGAAACTCTTGTAACTCTCGAGTTGAAAACTTTTTGTATCTTGAACTTTGAAGTGTCTTTCAGAACTTGAAATTTCGTTGGTATCATAAAAAGGTATATAATTGCCTACCTAGATGTTGGATATGGAACAGAACTCCCAACTGGATTTGCCAGCCCCCTGTTCATCATCTAACTCACAAAATATCGATAAGAACAATTAGAAACTATGTGGATGATTCTCAATTAAGTTAGCTTCAAATGAACATCATAAGAACAGTTCCAACTACCTGCACTGTAGTTTGCGGCCCACCCTGGGCACATATTTGCATCATCAATCCAGGAATCGGGTAGACAACATTTGGCCAACTTTGAGGAGGAACATTGGTACCGTTGGGGACAGAAGTTTGTGTATTGCTAAATTTTGGGTCCCCAGCAGCTGATTTAGCTGCAGCAGCCATGAGAAGTGATTGTTGTTGAGCTAGCATGGCAAGTTGCTGTTGATGCATAGCAAATGGAGAGACCATATTGGACTACAGGTATTCAAATCAAAATATCACATACAACTGTCAGTAGAAGAAGAAGAACTCTCTAATCAAGTAGCTGTTTTACATACAAATTTTGTACAACTAAATAGCTTAATTCAGTCAAAATTAAAATAAAGAATAAAAATAGTTCTTTCAACTGAAAATACCAAAAGAGATGTACAAAACAAATAATTCCACCTCAAAAGTTTATAGAGAAGTAGCAAACTTTACTGAAAAGGACAGTATCGAATCTTAAGAGTGATAATGAAATGTTTACCTTTTCGAAAAGACTCATTATATCATTTTTAACATCTTTTGAAGGTTTTTTGGGAACTAAAGCAGGTGAAACTAAAGTTGTATCTTTGAAAAGATCCTCAATTCCAGAAGAGGGTTGGGTAATGGCTTCAGCTGGCTTAGCTGGACTAGGTTTCTCTGCTGATGATGCTTCTTCAGCAGCTGTAACATTGAACATATATCTAAATAATTCCTGAAATATTTAAAAATGCACACGCAAGGAGAAGTTAAAAACATACACTGGAAGCCAGCCCATGCACTATCATCTGCAGAAACTGCTACTGAACCATCAGCAGAAGGGCTATCAAAGGATAACATGTTGAAGAGGTCAGTAGCATAATCAACTTTTGGAGGAGAGACAGCCGGGGCATCATTTGTAGTCTGTTTCGTTGCTTCGGCTTGCTGTACAACTGGTTCAGGTTTTGGATCTTGGCATGGTATGGGGGCTGGAGCAACCTATACAAATATAGATAACAAATGTATTAGAAAAATCTTACCACATTTAGTTCCAAGGTTTAGATTTTAAAAAAGGTCGAAAGAAAAGATGGACATAATAACCCTGAATTGACCGGAGGCAACGCCACAATTACCCCGGTTTGGTCCTACGACCAGATAAAATCAAAATGACTCATTCGTGAAAACACTACTAATTACATTATTGATGGCTTAACAAATAATAGCACACACATATTCTCTTTAATTTTGAATGAATAACCGTTGAAATAAGCACAAGTAAACAACCATAAGTTCATTGAGTAGTAAAGAAGTAATATTATGAAATGAACTTCTAGCTACATAACTAATTTTCAATTCACAGTTTCGGCGTACTTTTTCTCTTCCACAACATGTCCTAAATCAAAAGTAATTTTCACATGATGAAATTCGTTATAGAACTCTTAGCAGAAACATCCAATTTTTAAGTAAGGAAGTTAATAAACAGGAAAGAAAAGCCAACATACTTGTTCAGGTCCTCTGGGAGGAACTGGAAGAGTAACTCTCGAGGCAGGTATACTCTCCTTCACAATACGAGATTGAACTCTCTTCCTTTCCTCGAACAAATTTTCAGAATGACCTGAATACCCTGACCCACTTCTTTCTGCAGGCCTCTGCCCATGCAAAGAAGGCTTTTCCTCCTGTACTCGAGAAGGTGATTTTGGTTTTCCATCCTTAGCAACCCATCTCTTGTCTTCATATCTGTAAAATTTGCATAAAGAAGAGTACTTTTAAACCTCACGATACTGATAAACATTGCTGATGCAGTATAGTTGTATTGTAAGAGAATGTTAATGGGTACATCTAACTTCAAACTCCAAACGAACATCTATTAGAAGGCAGGCAAACTCTAAACATACTTTGCACGAATAAAATTCTCAATCCCAACTCTGTCATAATTTGGAGGTAGCTCCGCCTCCCAATAATTGTTTGCCATCTCATTCCCCATTGCTACAAAAACACAATCTTGGTAAGAAAAGAAATCAATATTGACCGAAAAAGATAAACTATAGGTTGGAAAGCATACACTGAATAAAAGTAACCTGCTCTGGAAGCCAAGTATCCAAGGTAGCAGACCGTACCTGAAAAAAGAACCATCAAACCATAAGACTAATTGCCAACATGCTAGCGATATATGTTGAAAGATTTATCATTAGAAGATGAAAGTATTTAAGACATATATTGATGCCTAAAATACTAAGACAAATTGAATTTCTCGAGGAGAAGTTACTCAAAGGATAGAAGCAACAATTGAACCAATTACCGGGGTCATAAGGAATAAGTGCCAGTCAAGATAAAAGATGAATATGCAAGCGATATTTTTAAAATATAATCATGGAAATGGTCAAGAAGAAGAGTTAGGCATGCATATCTTCGCTATACTGACTAATACATCCCATGCATAATTCCAATGTCGTCAGTATTTCCAAGGAAGCGAAGAATTCTTTTTCTTCAGCTATTTATAAATAAAAACACTACCTTTGATATGTGAACACCAAGACTTCTGTGGATCCCAGAACATTGCATACATATAAAAATGCCTAAATTAACACTAGCCCATCGTGGTCCCCTGCAAAAACAGAAATCAATTATCATGCATTTATTCGAAATAGCATTGGGCTAGTTATGGTGTAAAATAGGACTTGCTTCAGTGCTAGAACAGTGAGAACGATAAAGAATTGAGAAAACATACTTAGCTTTGCAATCAGCACACTCCTTATTTTCCGGCAGCTTAAGAAGCCCTTCTAATATCTGCACATAATAAGAGCATAAAAGGTAAGAATCTCATCAAACAACCAGTTTATTGACAATGTAACGAAAGGAGCAACCATTAACTAGAAAAAGGGTGTGTTCAACAGAAACTTTTAAAGTCTAACTTGATAAATCTGTATTCCTGTATATAACTCAACTACATCATTATCAATCACAAGTACACGTAAAAATGGTTGTGAAGCAACCTATGATTGGAGGTAAAAGGAACACAAGTTCTCTAACTCGGCCACTCGGGTATATAGGCAATCAACTTATTTTGTTCCATCCCATGGTTATGAAGCAACCTATGATGCATTGAGATTCGGGGTAAGTTTTAAGAAAATGGTTGTGAATGAAGTTTGTAACAAATATGAGACCCCGGTATCATGTACTTCTAAAACACCAAGCAACTGGAATTCTGTAAAATCCAAATTACTCGAGCGGACACTTCATTCCAAGAACACTAATTTAATTAAAAGATCTGTCACTTCTCAAATATATTTGACTAACAAGTTCAATTCCTTCCTCCTACCCAGGGACGTGGTGCAAAAGAAATAATTTGCCGAATAAGAAATATGATTATTGTATGTAACTACAACACTCGAATTATAATAAGGACAATTGCGCTTAAGATATTGATATAGACGCGATCAACAAAATCACAAAATGAGGTTAGTCGAACTCATACGCAATCGACGTTAGAGTCTGAATCAGGTGCGTCAAGAAACAAAAAACTGAAATTCACCAGCCAGAATTCAATCAAATCCTCAGAAGGCAGCAAAAAGACCGCAAGAAGACAAAACTAAAACAACAAATTGCTAATCCAAACGTCGGATAAAATGCAATTGATCCACATACGGAGATCAAACCAACCGCATCCCAAATCCATAACCATTTCGTTCGATAACATACAAAAGAAAAAAGAAAAAAAATCCAAATCTACACCTAATAACAGCGAATTCAATCACAATAAACAAATAAAAGAACTCGTCTCTGTTAAACTGAATAACAACCAAGGAAAAGAAGCGGATGACTAGGAAGAAACACCGACAAATCGAATCCTGAAAGATTCATGATCCGAAGAAGAAAACGTGAGGGGATGGAACAAGGAAAGGGGAAGGGGAACCTTTCTGTGCCTGGCGTTGAGCTCCTTGGTAACGTTGGCCTTCTCATTCATGATGAAACGGGGAGGGAGCGGAGTAGAGAGGAGGAGGAGGAGGAAGAAACAGCCGGACACGGAGGTCAGATTGGTCTTTCAACGCACTTTTCTCTCTCCTCTCTCTCTCTCTCTCTAGAGTGATTATTTTTTTTATTTTTTTTCTCTCTCTAGCCCTTCGTCTCGTCTTCTGATTATTTTGAGACCGAAAGGACAGAGGAAGAAGAAAATAAGGGCACTTTTTTTTTTTCTTTTTTTTCTTTTTCATTCAATTTAAAATTATTATTATTATTATTATTATTATTATTATATCACAATAATTACGTCATAACTCTTTTACTAATTATGTAAGACTTTGAGAAAAAAAAAAGGTTTTATTTAGATAATTTAAAATAGAATCATGCAAAGTATATGCTAAATTGATATTATTATTATTATTATTATTATTTATTATTATTATTATTATTTTTTTTTTGTCTAAATAGCTTCCGTCAAACACCAATTTAAAATCCTCTAAAATCAAACTATTATTAAATTAATAAAATTTATTCTAATTATATTTTTTCAATCTCGATCAGTGAATAATAATAGGTTATTATGATTTCAAGAAAGCTGCTATGGTGAAATCGGTAGACACGCTCCTCTTAGGAAGCAGTGTTAGAGCATCTCGGTTCGAATTTGAAGATAAGGGAGCATTCGAGAGCTGTACGGTCACTGAGGAGGGTCATCTCCAAGTATCTATGTCTATCGTATGATATGAATTCAACTATTGACCCGCAAGAAGTAAAGTTAAGAAGATTCAAGAGACACTGCATCTTCAAAGAGCTAATGTACAAATTGAAAAAAAAGACTTTTGAACTCAAAAATATTTGTAGCATTACCATATCAAATGAAGAAAAGAATTGAGTGACTGACATTAAAAAGTGATTAGAAGACTTTTGACTTTGGTAGTTGAACAAGACAATTTATGTCTTGTCTTATTTTATTTAATTTGTATTTATTAGATTTTATTGTAGTTGACTTTTGTAGTTGGTAGATGAATTTCATTATGTTTGGGTTAGATTTTCTGGCCTTTCATGTTTGAGTAGCAATGATTGTGTTTTATTGATACATTTTTGGTGTTATTCTTTTTCAAACCTTGTTTTAGATTTGATGCTTAGACTGATTCATTGAATTAGTTTTGATCAAGCTAATTCTCGAGTAAGTCATTTTGGAATCTAAGAGTAACTATCATAGATTCCAAGTTCGATCTAAGAGTCATTAATCTTCTAACCAACTCTTGGTTGTAATCAATTCGTTAAGTAAACTTTATTTGTGAACGTTTGCAGGGATTCTATCAGGACCTCTAGCTTTGCAAAATCCGGCATTGTTGGTGCTTATCAAAAAAAAGAAAGTTACCGTCCATAATTTCAATTAAAATTTTACTTAATTTTCTAATAAGAGATTAACTTGATAAACTCGGGAACCTATTTTTTCTAAGTTTAAATCCAAAATTGACCAAACACTAATTAATTTCACATAATTAAAAAAAAATTGTTTTTTCTTGTGAATAGAAATAATTATTTAAACTATGTATTATTTATGCCAATTAAAAAATAATTATTGTTGTTATTATTATTATTATTATTATATTTTGCTAATAAACATTAAACTAATATTTTAACCTCCACTATAAATTAAAAGTTGTCTTGAATAAAATAATAAATAAATAATTAAACAATCTAAAAAAAGAAATAATTACGATAATGGAAAATTGACGTAAGCACCACTAGTTGACATTAACAGAGTGGGATATCGAACAAGAGCCATGTGGTATCCACGTGGCATCCACCTTAGCTCAAATATTCTCCTTAAAACATGTTTATATATTTTAATTTTTTAATTAAAAAAAATTAAATTATAAATTAAATTTTTATATTTCACCCTATGTGTCTGAATTTTTTTAAAAAGTTAATGAATTATTAATATATTCAAGAAAAAAAAAATTAAAAATTGTGTCTAGTTAAGAATTTTTTAAAACATTATTGAATAAATTGAGGATTTATTAAATATAAAATTTTAAAAATTATTATACACTAATTAAAAAAAAATTATTACAACTATAACTATATATAATTATATTAAGAATGTTATTATTAATATTAGTATTACCGACTCACCGACTAAACCCGAGGAAAAGCCGGAAAAGATGAACGATAAAACGACGTCGTTTCAATGGCAAAAGACGGCATACGTTTAGAGCTTCTGCAATAGCGATCCTAGAGGCTCTGTCCTGCTGCTGGGAGTGCTGAAGTTTGGGCAGCGACGAAGCCGGTGAGTTCTTAAGATTTTGTTTTTGTTTCTGATTTTCTTTAGGTTAAAGTTTTAGGATTATGGAGAATTTTCTGTTTGGTTGCCGAGAAAGAGATCGGGTGAACTTAGTGAATATTGATTCTGAACCTGTAATAGTTCACTTTGATTTGGAATCGTTTTCTCTCTTGCGGATTTTTAGACCAAACGGTGGAGGAATCTGGAGTCGTTTGTGTCTTTGAAACCTTCTTTATCGTGATTCTCAGGCTATAGGACAGATTTCTTAGTGAATGAACAAAAAATGGAATTGGCTGCATTTAGGGTTTTCTGCTTCATGTAGTTATGGCGATTCTGTAATTTTTTTTTTCTGTTCGTGTGATGGTTTAGTTCTTGACTTAAAATTTTCACTAAATATCCGATTGGAGAATGGTTTGGGAATGGTATATGAGTAAGTGAATGAAGTTGAGAAACCTCCTGTGATTTGAGGATGATTTTCTATCCATTTGTATTTGTTAGTTTTCTAAACATTTAGTACAATTGTTGCATTGTTTAAAGCACAAGAACTTAATCGTTATGAAAGCTTAAGGGCTAAAAATGAGTTTAAGCTTCTTAATTATCAGTAGCTGTTGTACTGGTCATGGTTTTTATTATAGATTAGGTGAGATCCCACGTCGATTAGAGAGAGAAATGAGTGCCAGTCAGGATGTTGGGCCCTGAAGATGGTGGATTGTGAGATCTCACGTCGGATGGAGAGGGGAATGAAACATTGATGGTGGAAACCTCTCCTTAGCAGAGGCGTTTTAAAAATCTTGATAAAAATCTCGAAAGGAAAAACCCAAAGAGTACAATATCTGCTAGCGGTGGGCTTGAGCGGTTATAGAAGTGCTTGCTTTTTTGGGATTGGATAGTATTATGACTTTGAGTCCCATTTGGGAGTTTGTTTCTTCTGGTGTAATTTGAGGGGGATGAACCCTAATCCAATGCAGCATTTGTTAGTTATACAAACACATTCTTTGTATACTATGATGTTTATATTTGTATATCAATTTCGATGGCCATATGTAGATTATCTGGCTCATCGACCGATAATGGAAGGTAAAGTCAGTGTCTCGCCTAAAAACAACGGGAAACAAATGGGACATCAAGAGGCGAAGGTGGTTGTTCAGGAAGAAATGAAACGAGTTCAACAGCTTCCTTCTAACAGCACCTATGCTACTCATCGGTTGCGGGTTTTAAACAAAATTCTGCAGCTTTTATCAATTCAGGTATCATGGAACTGCAGCAATCATGTAATCAGTTCATGTCAATAAGTTTGTTGGTTATAAAGCTATAATTGCACCCTATTACTCTGCGTTCACAGTCTCGCTATGTCGAATTAGTATCTGTTATAGCCATCTTGTTCGCATATTTGTGTTGTGTTTCGAAAGGGACATTTTGAAAGTATTGCAAAGGAAATTGATATTTTCAACAAGACTTCGTTGCTAATGCCTCATGGTTTGATTGCATGTGTAAGGCTTCAAGTTTAATTTCACAATTTTCTGTGTGTCCATTTAGTGTAGAATAACATCATGAAAAAGATCTTAGTTTCGTTCCAAAAGAGCATATACTCGATAATTTTCACACGTGCTGTTCTGCAGTCGAGTCATAAACTTTCTCATGGTTGCAGAAATTTCTTGAAAGTTAGAAGCAATGTGAAATTCATCATTTGAACTCGGAATTTGATATCTTTTCTGTTTGTTCTCTCGTTTTCGTTTGTCAGAGAACTGCATCACAGGAAGAAGAACTGGAGTTGCTGTTTGCTGGGCTGTCTTTGTGATCAGTACTAGCTTGTGAATGGTGGGTACAGTTTCACTTCTCTATACAAGTACAGTTACAGAATGTAGGGTTGCTAGGCTTTCGTTGGTTGCCCGGTGTGGTATATGATTCTGTATCAATATTCTTAAATGTTTTAAGTTGCAAATCGAACTTTCAGTGTGATTATCCTATGTTCTTGGTTTCTTTCACTTTCATCTCCTACCTGGATCAGATTTATATGCATTCTTTTAATTACGTGCATGGTGGAATATTGGGAGGTCTCGACGATTGAACGTTAGGTGTTTTAACTGTCAAAATCTTCCATGATTCACTAAGAGTACTAACGTTCGTGTTTGAGACCTCCCGTGCTCGTTTATCAGTACTTTAGGTGGATGGATATCATCAGTAGTGGTTAATTGGTGAAAAGAGAGGGTTTGAATTATGGAATGAAATGGGTCCGTGGGAGAATGCGAGTATGTGTAGGTGTTTGGTGGTACAAGTATTCAGGACAACTCCTAAACCAATTTTAATTTGGACAACTCCTAAACCAATTTTAATTTGGTACTCATCCTGAAAGATACTACTAGTAACCTCCATTTCAAGGTAGATGTACCAATTGTAACGGTCCAAGCTTATTGTTTGAAGATATTGTTCTTTTTGGGCTTTCAATTTCGGGCTTCCCCTCAAGGTTTTTAAAACATGTCTGCAAGGGAGAGGTTTCCACACCTTTACAATATAATGTTTCGTTCTCCTCCCCAACTAGGGAGATGTTTCCACGCTTTATAAAGAATGTTTCGTTCTCCTCTCCAACCGATGTGGGATCTCACAATCCACCCCACTTCGGGGCCCATTGACACTCGTTCCCTTCTTCAATTGATGTGGGACTCTCCAATCCACCTCCTGTCAATACCCAACGTCCTTCCTGGTACATTGCCTCATGTCCACCTCAGCCTCCTTACTGGCATGTCGTCCAGTGTCCAGCTCTGATAACATTGTAACCGTCCAAGTCCATCACTAGCAAATATTGTCCTCTTTGGACTTTCTCTTTCGAGCTTTCCTTCAGGGTCTTTAAAATGCATTTGCTAGAAAGAGGTTTCGACACCCTTATAAAGGTTTTCCTCTTCCACCGCAGTCTATAGATTCTAGGTATATTTCAGCATATATATCTAATCTCTAAATTAATACCAAACAGAAAGTCTATATTTATAGAAGACTAAGAAAGAATTCCCCAAATACTATTGCAGCATTTTATTATCATTATTTCTTCAGTCTAATCAGATTATCGTGCTATAAATGTTCTAAAAAGAAATACAAAACAGGCAAACGGCAACAACATGAGCAGATTGGTCAGCCACACAACCTGATAAGGTAGTTTTTATACCAAGAGCTCGACTTCAACAGAGGGCATGGCACAACGTCTCGCCTAATTGGTAATAGACAAAACAAACTTTCCAAATACAACTCTCAATAGTTCACACATAATCGATGCTGAAGAGCAGAAAACATTCATAAAAGCTGAAATATATTATTCAGTACTCATCTGTATTGATGCGTGTTACCAAGGGGGAGCTCACTGTTCCTTCTTCTCCAATTTAGATTTGGCTGCAGATTGATCTCTATACGGGCTAGCACTGTATGCAGACATCTGAACCATCGCAAAGAAAACCATCTCCACGCAAACCAGAGTGTTCTGTATGGCTTCATTTATGTGCTCCACATCGAACCAGGCATGTTCTGCTTTGATTATGCCCACTGCAGCAAGCATCTCAAGAACGATTCCCTGGAAAAGAAAACGATGATTTAAGTTGTTTTAATTGAAAGCATGAAATATTAGTGTCAGTAATAGTTAGCCTTAATGCATACATGAACAAATAAGAATCCCGTAATAGTTAGCCTTAATGCATACATGAACAAATAAGAATCATCCCCGAGGGATTATTGTTTATTTAGACTTGCAGAACATTTCAGAAGGTAGCTGCAAACTTATAAGAGTGAAGGCACAATATTGTCATTCATTAATTTAATTACTCAAACTCTACGTCCATATTTAATACTCGCGTTGCCGATTTGATAACGATATCGAAGAAATCAGTTAAGCTACTACAACCAATCATAACAACAACCAGTAACCTACAACTAACTTACAATATCATCACCACTGTACACCGGCAGTACAGTAATATCATTCCCCCCCACCCAAAAGAGTTTCTAGAGTACCATATTTGGATACAAAAAGGAAGGAGTTTCTAGTGTATAAGGATGAAATGAAATGAACAGTTTCTTTTAAAAGAAAAGGTCTAGTGTTTAAAGTGAAAATGCAACGTGATTTTGGACATGTAGTTCAAGTAGATTGGGAGCCAGCATAAGATTAGACGATGGGATATAAAAAGAGAGTAATGAAATTCCATGCAAGTAAAGCACCAAATCAGTTGGGAAATATATATAGCCAAAAACTACATGCTGGTTCTAAATTTTGGGAAAATGCAATGTTAACTACAAAGGAATACGATGACATATTCAGATGATTAGGCAAAATGAAAAATCTGAGAAACTCGGAACGAGAAAATTACCTGCCAGAAGCAGAAAAAGACAATCCCTTTGATGCACAAGAACTTCGCAAGAGGGCTATGTGGTTTCAACTCCTTATCAAATACATGATAGAAAACCACCAGGGAATACAGAGCCAGCGACACAGAGACATTTAATATGATAGTAAATGTCCAGCTGAGCCAGTTTGGATATACATCAATTAGTTGAAGAGAGATCATCAAGATGGAACATACAGGACGAATCACCACAAATTGATAGGTCCAGATCTTGAGAAGCTTCAATGTGTGATGATTTAATCGAGCACTGTGAGGCTGCAATCGATAAGGAGTCGACATTCAAAGTTACTCTTTGGTCATCCAATAAAACCCAGAGAAATAAAATGACTGGTTTAGTTTTACTAAGCTGTGAACTTGCACCCAATGCTGCAAGTCCGGCAAGAAGTAGTTAAGAAATCAAATTAATCATATTGCAAAAATTCACGAAATTGAGTAACAAATACTCAGCAAATGTACATGTATGTATGAACAATTTCAGAGTGTTAACTTTGACCATGGATGGATATTCATAGAGCTACTGGCATAATAATAGTATAAAGGAAAAAATGAGAGGGCAACCTAAGGGCAAAATCGTTCAACATGATGTTAGTTCCATCGTTTAAAGGTTTAATCAGTCCGTTTAACCAGCTTATCATCATTGCCATAGATTCTCAAATGTGTTCTGACTTGTATTAGTTTTCTAGAGTTCAACTGATCACAATCAAATATTCCTTTGTAAGCCGCGGTAATATAGAGGATACAAGTGTTATACGGAATGATGGGGCTAAATTGACACAATTTGTTTATAGAAACAACACAGTATGGCTTTTTTCAGGCTCTCTCCGTACCGGGACTGATAACATTCGAGATTATGCGGGATTCTACACAATCCTCTCCTTCTCCTATTTCTTTCTGAATGAGACTTTAAAGACGGGGAGCCGTTCCGTGTGGTAGAGGGCGAACAAAGGATAGCGTGCTTGTTCCCCTCTCTCCCATCATCTTTTCAAGTCCCACTCTTTTCCCGGTTAAGAACGGCAGGCCCTCCACTTTGTGTTCCACTTCCAAAGTCAGTCGTCTTTGCCCAAGTGGCACAATTAGTTCAAATTCTTTCTTCAGGGAATGCCTTGGAATATTCCATTCTTGTAGCAACCCCCTTCTCAACCCGTATCTTGTTCGTTTTGGAAACATGTACCTGATGCTATGGAGGGTCCTACCCCGATTTCGGCAGGTTGTTGGAAGATAGGAAAGGCCAAGATCCGAACTTGGAAAGATCCGAATTAGATAAAGAGAGCTCCTTTACCAGAAAAATTCCTTTTCTTGTTCTCGTGTTGAAATAATAAAATAATTAATAATTCTTGATCCCGTTCGTCAAAGATCCCTATTCTTAGTTTCAATTTTTCCCGGTTTGAGAAGATAAAACAAGAAGAATGAAATGTTTCAAGAAGCATAGTAGCACATAAAATCTTAATGCTTCATATTTTTCTAGTAACGACAACAAATCATGATGTATATCTAAATGAACATCAAAGGAATGGCCTGGTATATCCTTTTTAGTACATGAACAGAGGAGAAAAAATCTACCTGAAAGAGGGTCATCGGAAAAGAATGGTGGATTTCTCTACCTTTGATCTCATCTGGTACAATGTTTTTGCTTATGGATATATTCAAGTAGCTGTAGAGTAAACTCAAGAACTTAGAAATCACCTACAAGGAAAAACTAGGAAGTTACTATAAGAAATCAATCTTTCATTCGCAGAAGTTCTATAGGATCAAAATCTTACCAAGGCCTCATAACATTCCTTAATTGATTCCAAGAACAAAAAGAAAGTACTGCTTGCCATAAATTCTAACAGACCGATGTAGGAGATACCAGCATATAAGGGAGCCATAAGAATTATAACAACAATGGCCTTTTGCTCCGCTGGTTTTCTCCAGTTAGACAGATGTTGGGAAAGGAGCCATAATGAAAATACTGAGGTGAGAACAACAGAGGAAGTAACCGCCAGAAAAATCATATATCCATAATCCATTGTGATTGCTGATATGTACCACTGAGGTTACCCAGAAATGAGATCTGCAGACTGAAATAAAGCTTAATAAGCATCCGAAAGCACAATCAACTTGGTAGTTCTCGAGCAAAGAGTTAAGTTCGAAGCTTCATCCTCTAGTAAAAGAGAGAAGAGAATTAATTAAAAGCCAACAAATTAAGGGGGGAAAAGCTCAAATAAAAACCTAAATCATTAATAAAATTCATAGGCTCACAGTTGCTTTCCATTTCCTAACCCATCTCTTACCATCGTTGCAACTTGACAATTAAAAAAATATGAATTATTCCTCGGTGATATCTTTATTTCTTGGACTTGTAAATTGTAGATTGTATACATAAACATCATACAACCTACCACATATTAGATAATGATTAAATGAAAAGTGGGGGTGTTTCTTTTTTTCTTTTGATATCAGATCCCAGCTAAGAACAAATATAAGCTGGTATTCTCTGGACCATCTTCCACATCCTTACTGGGAAAGTACTAAGAAGTGCTAGATTCTCCATATTTCAATCTAATCAGCTAAAAAATGTCTTCTAGGAATCGAAATCTCTACAGTTCCAGCTCGGGTAAATCATTATTCGCAGTTAGAAAAAGCTCTTAGTAACTAGAAACATACTAATTACATAGCTTCGCTACACAGCTATGTAACATTTAGAAATACTACATCAGCAGCAACCTGAGTTCATGCTCGGAAAGTAGAGCTTCTACGTAAGGAAACTTGCGTAATACGATCAATGCTAATCACATTTCTCATTATCTCGCCTACATCTCCGTTCCATTCTTCTATATTTCATCAGAACAAGTACAGAAGAGGAGAAATAAAGCTAGTGTGACACAAATGAGAAGAAGAACGTAATCAAGATGTAATGATCGCACAAAAGTCAGATCCCAAGCGGTTCTTCGAACTTGGAAAGTGAAGTGAAATGGAATTAATTACAAAGGCGATGATGATTTCCTTTTCGATTTCCTTATCATTACCAAAACAACAACAACAGGCTTCGAGATGCTACATGGTACATGATACAACACTAAAAATCTAGCGAAAAAGCGAAAAAGCGAAAGGAATCTTACCAGATAGGAAATTGAAACCTGAAAGTGTCAAGCTTCTGTTGGAGATTCCGATGCTTGATTCTTAGAAATTCTGGGGAAATTCGTCGTGTAATGTAGATTTAATAATGGTGGTGATGAACTTTTTCCACTCGTGAATCCCGTGTAATATTGGACACGACGTCCACTCATCTCTTTGAAAGTTGAAACGACGTCGTACGTTGCACTGCTTCCATAACTAAGTTTCCGCGTGCACAACATGGGATGTCCATCTTTTTTTTTTTATAAAAAAAAAAAAAAAAAAAATCTATTTGAATTATATTCCGTTTCTTTTCAAAACCCTAAACCCCAAACCAACGTCGTTTCACAGTTATATATATATATATAATTTTCCAATCTTAGCTTAAAATAAGTTCTAATTTCTTCTTTTTTAGTATTTGTTATTATCATTGTTTTGTATCCATAGCTAATATCAAACAATCATAGCCTAATTTTATAATGAATATAACTATGTGTAACAAAAAAAAAAATTGTTGAATAATAATGCACGGAGTATTTAGGAAGGAGATCCAAAAGAAACTCGAATTTTCGGTGCGAGTGACTGAGAATTGAGATAGTTAAATTTCACTAATTCTTCACATACGTCTTGCAACAAGGGTCCAACGTTCAACGCTCCCTATCTCCTTCTATATTGAGCTAGATTTTGGGAGTTGAACGAAGGTGGGTTCCAGATCATTCACATTTTTAACAAGGTTTAGTGGTTGGGTGATTACCCAGATGACCTGCTTGGGTTTGCGGCCACAGACAACATACCTTCCGAGCATGCATGGTGTGGGGCACCCCGGTGTGGGGCTGTGGGGTGGGGGAATGAGGCTTCCCATCCTCCTTTGTTGTTATAATTCTACACAGATTTCAAAACCTCTCCTAGAACTAAGCCCCATTGGGTCCAATGTGTTCCACCCTGCACCACAAAGTTTACACTTCATCAAGAGGGTTTTCATACTGAACTTTTCTATTAAACAAACAAACATTCGGTTCATTCACAAATTAAATTCAGTCCCAAAGGTTACTTAGTCTTGGTTAATCAAATGACTGCCTAATAAGTTTGCCTTAATCCCTATGAGTTCCGGCCGGTATGCCATATGTTAAGGATTGTTGGGAGGGAGTCCCACGTCGGCTAATTAATAGAATGATCATGGGTTATAAGTAAGGAATACATCCCCATTGGTATGAGGCCTTTTGAGGAAACAAAAAACAAAGCCACGAGAGCTTATCAATTTGGCTACCTAAGAAGATTGATGATACGCTCTTAGAAATGCTATCTGAAACTTGCGTAAGGGCAGAGTCTAAGATTTTATGGGATTATACGAGGAAAAAAAGAAAGTGTTGGACTTTTGACAATGATCAAAGCTTGGGTGACTATTTCGTTTAAGCTATTAGACACTTTTTAAAGTTAAATAACCAGTAAAATTGGAGTATTCCACAAAAATAGCACAAACCTGGCAAAAGACTGCAAATGGCTCTCTCAGAGGTCCATCACAAGAAAGTTCACTAGTGCTTCCATCAATGAAAGTTCCATCAGCAAAGATCACCTGTATTTATGTTATTCGCCATCAAAGCTTATACATTCAATTTTCCTCATAATTGTTGCAAAACGAAGGATGTTTGAATCACATTCTCATGTTAGTTCTACTCAGCAGTCAATCATCTTCAACAATTTGAAATGAAAGCATTAAGATTTGATCAATGTAAAGAAGTTGCGACTTACCTCTGATGCATATCCAGGAGTTATTCCCGGAACTGGTTTCGTGTACGACGCGACAGGAGAGCTTCTCTGTACGGCCTCACAGAACGCAAGCAAAAGCTCGCGACTTCCAAGTTGTACTGCCTGAATGGAATATATGAATTCGTAAGACGTAATACCAATACATGTATAGAGAAAGCAAAACGCAACACACCTGTACGGTGTCGTGGCGAGGAACACGTGGTAGTGGCTGGACTTTGTAGCCTTTTGATGCCATGACTTCAGCTAATAGGATCATTCCCTGATCTCATAAAAGAAAGAAATTTGGTTGGGAGGGAGACCCACATTAGCTAATTTAGGGAATCATCCTGGGTTAATAAATAAGGAATACACTCCATTGGCATGAGACCTTTAGGGAAGCCCAAATCAAAGTCATGAGAGCTTATGCTCAAAGTAGACAATATCATACCATGGTAGAGAGTCGTGATTCCTAACAAAATTTGCCTCCATACCAAAAGACAACTCAGAAGCTGAACTTGGAAGAAAAAATCAAAATACCTTAACTGCCTCACCAACCATTTGAGGTGAAAGAAACAATCCTTGAAAAAATGTCCTCATGATATCGCCAGGAGTAGAACCCGAGTCCACGCCCAAGCCGGGTGCAGATAAACGAGCTGCAGCCGCTTTCACCCATTTGTCTCGACCAGCAACGTATCCGCCACAAGGTGCAAGCGTTCCACCAGGATTTTTTATCAAACTTCCTGCAATTAAGTCCGCGCCCTGCCAACCATTACTGATAGAAATGCTATTCTTCAGCAGGAAAAAGGAACCTGAGATCACTTACCACAGTTGGAGGTTCAATGGTTTCCACAAATTCTCCATAACAGTTATCCACCATCACCAAGCAATCAGGGTTTTGCATCTGAAAATATTAGCAAATGTATTTTATTTAAAGGATTAATTGTTTTAAGTATACAAAGAAAACGTGAGGGGTATTAATATTATTTCTCCAAGCTCACTTGGATGATGGCATTGTTGTTTTTTCTGACAATACAGAGCATATGAACTAGTGGTCATAAATCATAATATGTCATGCGTCAATAATTTCATTCTAGTGTAAGTACTGACAATAGCAGAGGGCCAGAGAAATTAAAAACAAAAAGAAAACCCAGCGAGATGAAAATGTAGAGAAATGGGAGGGTAAGTGAAAATTAGAGATTAGACTAGATTTCAGAGTGCACAGAGGAAAAAAAACAGGGAAAAAAGGAGGAAGATAGGAGATGCAATATTTACGATCTCAATAATTATTAGTCAATAATAGGCAAGATAGCTGTGTTATTTTATATTCAACCCGATAACTTGGGATCTGATGTAAATTCAGTAAATATTTTGTGAGATCTCACGTCGGTCGGTTGGAGACGAGAACGAAACATTGCTTTTAAGAATGTGGAAATCTCTCCCTACTGGATGCGTTTTAAAATCTTGAGGGGAAGTCCGGAAAGGGAAACCTAAAGAGGACAATATCTGCAAGTAGTGGGCTTAGGTTTTTACAAATGGTATCAGAGCCAGAACCGGGTGGTGTGTCAACAAGGACGCTGGGCCCTCAAGGAGAGTGGATTGTGAGATCTCACATCGGTTGGAGAAGAGTACCGAAGCATTACTTATAAAGGTGTGGAAACCTCACCTTACTAGATGCATTTTAAAACCTTGAGGGAAGCCCGAAAGGGAACCCCAAAGAAGACAATATCTACTAGCAGTGGGATTGAACTGTTATAAATGGTATCGGAGTCGGACACCGGGCGGTGTGCCAACGAGGACACTGGGCCCTCAAGGGGGGTGGATTGTGAGATCCCACATCAATTGGAAAGGAGAACGAAACATTGCTTATAAGGGTGTGAAAATCTCACCCTAACAGACGCAATTTAAAAGCTTGGAGGGAGGTCCGGAAGGAAAAACCCAAAGAGGACAATATCTGTTAGCGGTGGACTTTATCTGTGAATGATGAACACTTAAACCCACAAAACCGAGAAAGTGGCTACAAAAATGACCTTCCTATCAATCTTTCACCCCAAAAGTTACGACAATCAATCAAAAGAATTACCTTGATCAGTCTTATTGCTTTTCCTATCTCGTCAACACTTAAACTTCGCCGCCAAGAATAACCACATGACCTTTGTATGAGCGCACATTTTGTATGGGGTTTCAAAGAACTTGCAAGTTTTTCCCAGTCAAGTCCACCGTCCTC
Source organism: Cucurbita maxima (assembly GCF_002738345.1). Taxonomy (NCBI): domain Eukaryota; kingdom Viridiplantae; phylum Streptophyta; class Magnoliopsida; order Cucurbitales; family Cucurbitaceae; genus Cucurbita; species Cucurbita maxima. The sequence goes on from NW_019272019.1 coordinate 2,745,954, forward strand.
AGCAAGCTGAAGAAGAAAACGAAAAAATCAATATGAGAAAGCTCAAAAATCTTGCAACATCATGCTTTATTTGTACGGGTACTAGTTGCTCACTGGAACTTCTCGATACTCTACTCCAAAATCCTTCAAGGAACCCAACCCCTGAGAATCTCTTTTTCCAATGACCTCCTCTAGTGTGTCATATGGAGCACCAGCTACCGCCAAAAGCTGATGGTTAAATTAGTTAAAAACATTTATAAAACCAGGTGAGAATAGTGTTTATAAGCTTAATTCGCAAAAACAATACACGGAAACCAAATGGTAATCACACGGGACGTTAAGGTGTACTCACCTCATCTCCTGGCCTCAAAAGCGCAAACAAGGCACACGTAATAGCATGAGTACCTGAGAAAAACTGATGATAGAAACATCATAAATACCTACCTAGGGAATTACTTCTATACTTATATAATATAAAGTCAATAATTGTTTGGAACCTGTGATCGGACTATTGCAGATTCTGCTCCAACTATCTCAGCAAAAGCATTGTCAAGTGCCTCACGTCCTCCAGCTTCATCATGACCATAGCCAGTGGATCCTCCAAAATGCTGATGGTAAAATTTCAAGAAACGACACTCATCAATATATTTGTTGCTTCACAATAAACAAATAAGACTAAGAGATCAATAATATGCATGTAACAGTCCAAGGCCACAACTAGTCGATATTGTCTTCTTTGGGCTTTCCCTTTCGGGCTTCTCTTAAGATTTTTAAAACGCGTCTGCTATGGGTAGAGGTTTCCACACCCTTATAAAGAATGTTTTGTTCCCCTCTCCAACCAACGTGGGATCTCGCAATCCACCCCACCTTCAGTGCCCAGCGTCCTCGTTGGCACTCATTCCCTTCTCCAATTGTTATGGGACACCCCAATCCACCTCCCTTCGGGGCACAGTGCCTTTACTGGCACACCGCCTCATGTCCACCCCCTTCATGGGCTCAATCTTCACTGGCACATTGCCCAATATTTGTCTCTGATACCATTTGTAACATCTCAAGCCCACCACTAGTAGATATTGCCTTCTTTAGGTTTTCCTTTTCAAACTTCCCCTCAAGATTTTTAAAACACGTCTTCTAGGGAAAGGTTTCTACACCCTTACAAAGAATGCTTCATTCCCCTCTCCAACCGATGTGGCATCTCACAAGGCATGTTTTCACAAGATGGATGAGATCAACTCTATCGAAAATAATGCACCAACAATACCAAATAGATAATTTATTCCTTTAACATTGCCAAACATTGCGTTGCAAGAATTTATCCACTTATGCATAGGATTGATTTACTAACATGAGATCCTAACCGAGCATTCTGAAAGGCTTTGAGAACTTTAGCAGAATTCCGTGCCACCAAATTATCCACTGCCCTAAATTCATACTGCAAGGAGTCTACCGCCTTAACAACCTGCTGATCAAGACTACATAACTTAGCACATACAATATAAATTGCACCAGACACGATCCATAATGTATAGAAAGATCTATATCCTACCAACAAGAATTGCAAGAAGGAAGAAGAGTTTTATCAGTCACATAATATACAATCTCCAAACATGAGAATAAATCTTAAGCTGATAAATTCAGTTTTATTACTTAAGCTGATAGGTTAGGTATTTGAGAGATTCAGGTTCCACTCCAATAGGCAAACGATTACTAAGAAATCAAAATGCACTCCGCCGGTTAAAATAAAAGACGGATAAATCACATTTCTAAGCATCCTAGAGTGTGCAAAGAGAGAAGTTTTCTTGTTACCTCCGGAGCAAATGGAGTGTCGGAAGTGTAATGTTTCCGATCGAACGACACCGGTAAAGAAGTGGCGGAGCGAAGGGTAGCTGCCGGAAAGGAAGGTCTGAAATTAGGCGACGGATAAGAAAATACAGAGCAGGATAAGCCCCACATCTTCCTCGAGAAACTGAAAGTGGCGCGCTGCGGCGGCTTGAAGACTAAAAAAAATAGCCCACCACTGTCATTTAAAAAAAATGGAGAACAAAATAGTTTTTTTTTTTTTTTTTTTTTTTTTTTTTTTTTTTTTTTTTTTTTTTTTTTTTTTTTT
>NW_019272019.1:2748694-2759911 GCF_002738345.1 Cucurbita maxima
TTTTTTTTTTTTTTTTTTTTTTTTTTTTTTTTTTGAAGAATACTAAATTTCATTCTAGATGTCAGATTCCTCTATTTATTTATTTATTTATTTATATAATTCGATAGTTTATTTGAATTATTATAATTATAAAGTGAGAGATCGAACCATCAACTTTTGAGATAATAATATGCATTTAAATATTTCTTTATCTTAAAGAGAACGATAGGTCAAAAACGAAATTTTATAACATAAGTTTGTAAAGTTCAGAGGTGTTTGTATCTATGCCCAAGTTAGTGCCTTTATCTACCGCATAAGAGTTGGATTAGGTATGATGCTGGTTTATACCTGTGTTTCAAAATGACGCATGATGACAAAGAGGAGCGGGAGAGTTGAAAGAGTTTTCGTGGCTATTTGTGATCGTCGATGTGAGATCTCACATCAATTGGAGAGGGGAACGAAACATTCTTTATAAGGGTGTGGAAACTTCTCGCTGCGCACACTCGTTTTAAAGACCTTGAGGGCAAGCCTAAAGAGGATAATATCTATTAACGGTAGGCTTTGACTGTTATAAATGGTATCAAAGCCAGACACCAGACGGTGTGCTAGCAAGGACGTTGAGCCTCAAAGGGGAGTGAACACTGGGCGATGTGTTAGCGAGGACGCTGGACCCCAAAAGGGGTGGATTGTGAGATCTAACATCAGTCAGTTGGAGAGGGGATCAAAATATTCTATAAGGGTGTGGAAGCCTCTCCCAAATAGACGCAAATAGACACATTTTTAAAGAAAAACCTAAAGAGCACAATACCGACTAACGATGGGTTTTGACTGTTACAGTCAAAGTACCGGGGTTCCACATCCAGTTATTGATACAGATGTCTCCCACGCCACTTCGGAATCAGGAGATGTTCTTAGACTTGTTTTTTTAACATCTTTAGCCCCAAAGTATAAACTGATTACTAGAAGATACCAAAGCAACGCAAGAAGAGTTCTGTAGGTTATAATTTTCCAGGAAAAAATGTTAAGTGTATATTACAGATACAAAATGTGTAGTAAAACCATAAAGTTGTATTGAACTACAAGAACTACAGGGAAGAATTCTAAGTACTACAGTTTCCTACTCGACATCAAATCGATGTCTTACAGTCAATGATTTACTCGAAAGGTTTACACATGATCATCTGATCATGTTATTACTGTCAGTTTGCTTCAGGCTTCCAACAATCCTTGCGAGGCTAAAAAAATGGCAGTTTTCCAAATCGTGAAACAATGAAATAAACAATTCATCATCCCTTGGGCTATATAGTTCAACTCGTCATCTGGGAATGGACAGGCATGCCCATTTGTGGCACCCCTTTCATGCAATGTACCCACATGTTCTGGGTACTTCCATTTCCAAAACAAGGTTGGTTCCTTAAATCAGCAGCAGAAGAAGAGTATATATTAGATTTGTGGCTGTGATCGTATCTGTAGTTCGGGTTGTTGGGGTTGCAACTGCAGTTGTGATTGAGGCTGGAGTTGCTGTTTGGGTTGGGGTTGGAGCTGGGGCTGGGCTTGCAATTGTGGTTCTGCCTGGGGCCGGGGCTGGGGCTGCGGTTGCAGTCGTGGTTCGTGCTGGGGCTGCAGCTGCAGTCGTGCTTCAGTTTGGGATTGGGGTGGCAGTTGCGGCTGTGGTTGGGATTGGGGTGGCAGTTGTGGTTGCATTTGCGGTTGGGGTTGGGGTCCAGCAGACAGCCGATTCCTACCCCGGCCTCTTCGAGCACCGACAATACGAGAAATCAACGAGTTACCAATATTAGCCAAGGCACTCGGTCCCATCAGCTTTAAGCCAAACTCTTTCACTAGATAAGGAAGTCTACTTTCATCCTCTTCGATCGCGAGTAGCAGCTCGCGTGCCTGTTCACGGGATACAATTGTGTAAAGCTGCAGCAGCTGTTGTTGTGAGGGATCTTCACAATCCTCTGCCAGTTCTTCAATGCTAGAACTTTCTCCCTTGTCCCTGAATGTGATTTTCATGATCCCCATTGATTTTTCGCCATCTAACGATGAACCGAAAATAAAGGACAGATTTCCAACTTCAATGTCGGGATTCCTGAAAAGATCCACCAGAATATCATGTCTCAGATTTCTTGGCATGTACTTCCTTGAATGGTTTGATCGTCCCCGAGTTGCATGGTAAATACATGAAGCTTCTCGTAGCCCGCTCAAGAAGGCACCATGCATGGTGGCTGGATATTGCTTAGTTGTGGCCTCACCGGCGAAAAATAATCTGTTCCACACTCTCTCTGCAAGAATATCATAATCGCTGCCAGTGGACCCAACTCGAATGTGAGAGTACGAGCCATAGGAAAATGGATCGTTGCCCCATCTCGTGCATATTGTCTGTATTGGATTCGGCACGTCAACCCCTTTCGAGCTAAATATGCCTTTACGTAGAGATGTAACAAGGTTAAACGAGAAGTGTTACTGAAATATTCATACGGTAATTCACAACCAAAACCGGAGAGACCATACCTCTGAGAATTCCAAGAACCCTGTGGAGCAACACAGTTGGATCTGTGCATTCAAACGCTTCAGCAGCTTCTCCAGCAACAAGAGCTATAAGAACTGCACCTCCAGAAACAGTATGATACCCATAAAACAAAAAGAACTCCCCCCGCTGATGGCAATGCTCTCTAAGACATCCAAATGTATCAAGGTCTTCCCCCCAGAAAACATGAGGAAACACCATTGCAACTTTATTCAATAATCCAAAACCCAGTCTCTCAATCGCCGCCACCTTCCTTTTAGGTAACTCCGGTTCAAATCTGATAAGCTTTCGCTTCAGAATCCCAAGCGGAACCGTGCACAGAACCATATCAGCTTGAAACACTTGATCGCCAGCTACTACTTCTACTCCGTCACTTCCATATTTAACGGTGTCAACAACCTGCCCGTAAAATATCGGAACTCCTTCACATAATGCTTTTATCAATCTCCAATTACCTCCTGCTAGAAAGCAATGGTCGCCGCCCATTTCATAAGGATCATCTTGATCCCAATGCACAGCAGACAAATTCGAAAGACATCCTGCATTTGCGTATTCCAAGTTCGCTAGATGCCAATCGAGAAGTTGTCGTTCATCCTTGCTCTGAGCAACAGCATACAATTGCCTGAGTTTTTCCAGAACGGTTCCAAGAGAAATGTTATTAGCCAATCCTCCCATAATCTTTCTCAGTTCAGTCACTTTGTCAAGCAATTTATTAAAAATATACTCAATCTTAGCATCAGTATCTTTTTCAATCAGTGTTCCATCAGGTTTATACAATGGACAATTATCTCTAACCTTATGAAGTGGAATGGAAAGTTGTCTAGCTAGAACTCCAAGAGGATTAGCATGGATACCAGTAATGACACTACCACCAAGATCCACAGCAGCAAATTTGCCCTCCAGACCCATCTTTTGTGTATAAACTCGTCCACCAGGTCGATTCCGACCTTCCAAAACAACAACCTTAAAACCAAACGATAATAACTGCCGAGCTGCAGCCAACCCGGCAAGACCTGCACCAATAACAATCACAGATCCTTCACATGCCTCCTCTGCCACTTGAGATGTAAAGGTTGGTGTCACCCCAAAGTTTATATATCCATTGTACAGAAGGAAATCATACGCCTTACTAATTAAATGTTCATACTCACTGCTCACACTCTCTTTAATCTGCCCTTTCGACAGCCACATTCGTACGTTACCCCGCCATCTCGCGATGATATGATTTCTAACAACAATGTAATCGTTCTGCTCTTTGCCACCCAATTTCGTGACCACCCTAGCTTTGATTTCCTCCTCATGAAGCGCATCAATTGGGAATCCAACCGATAATGCTATCATAGCCTCAACTTCAGTCTCCTTCTCCAGATCCTCTGCCGTTTTGCTCTTCTTCTTCGAAACACCCCCTAAATGCTGCTCTATAACCTCGTCCATTAAATCCTCGTCATAATTTCGCGAAGTAGCTTTCTTACGCAAGGAACGCTTCAAAACTAAACCAGGGGTGCTATCCATCATTCAACAATACGTTGCTAAAAAAATTCAATCCGTCTAAACATTTAACCTCCAGAATCGCACCAAGAAAAGAACCCTCGTTTCGATCACTACTCCTTACATATTTAGTCAAATTCTAATCAATCAGCACACAATTATCGAGAAACTCCATGAGAGACCTCAGAATTTGAAAAATAACATTACCGCCTTTCTCGAGTATTTAAGCATTCAACGCAACCCCCCAAGAAAACGTAAATCCCACTTCCGCTGGTAGAATTTCTCAAAATACTGCTCGTAATCGACGTGAAGCTTTGAGATGGACGAAAGAAAATCACAGCCCCAGACGTAAACAAAGAAATTAAAAAAGAACAGAAGCAAGAAAACGTATCTCAATAAAGCCAAGCCAATGTGGGAGTGGAAATTCGCCAAATTGCAGACCTAAATCAGAAATGGAATCGACGAACACAATTAGGGCAACTCGCCTGCATGGGTTTAAGGCCAAGGATTAGCGGAGAAGAAAGGAGAAATTAGGGTTTTGGGTAGAAACGAGTTGAAGCAAAAGGAAAAATTTTCGTATTTTGAAAATTGACCTTTTATATACTTTATTTTCTCTTTTCTTTTTTCTTTTCTATTTCTTCTCTAATAGTTTATTTGTTTATTTATTAAGCCAATTAAACTTTTAATTATTCCAAACTCTAAACTTTTTTAATTGTTTATATATATTTTAAAAAATCCTTTACAACTCAATTTTAATTATACATAAATTAAAAGTGTCGTTATAGTTCATTTCAACCTAAAGATATCGATGATGTCATTTACAACATCATTTACAAAACTGCTCGTTACATATCAAGTTCCAAGGCATAATACTCAAAATAGAGTATTTTAGATTTTGATGACGGGTCGTACATTCACGTCAACACGAAGGGGTATGCAGCCACGGACAACACGTCCTAAACAAACATGATCGGGACATCATGCGATCATAAACAACACACCTTGAGAACAAGCGTAACGATGACATAGTATTTGTTTGTTTTCCCCTACCAGAGTTTCAAAACAAAGTAGACCCAAAGATAATGCAATTTAGACATTTCGAGAAAACACAAGTGGAAATGGAATAGTTTGCGGAAAATAAATCATAATAACTAGAACCAAGTCATACTGAGCATTAGCTTTATCAAAAAAGTGTGCTTGCCGATTTCGAGACAAATAAACTGAGATACCCATCAGTTGGAGAGGGAACGAAACATTCCTTACAACGGTGTAGAAATCTCTCTCTAGCGCGTTTTAACAATCACGAGGGAAAACTCGAAAGAGAAAACCTAAAGAGAACAATATCTCTTAGCAGTGGACTTAGGTGTTACAAATGGTATCAGAGTCAGACATAGGTGATGTGTCAGTAAGGAGGTTGAGCCCCAAAAGGGGTGGACACGAGGCTAGGAAGGAAAGTAGATTGTGAGATCTCACATCGGTTGGAGGGGAGAACGAAACATTCTTTATAACAGTGTGAAAACCTCTCTCTAACAGACGCCGCACCAGCTAGCATTTCAGTCAAAAACTAGTGCTTTATTCACTATACCCTTTTTATCATCAAGAAAAACATTATACAACTAATACAATCCATTGTCCGAGTAAATGTAAAAAAAAAAAAAAAAAAAAAAACAACCTGCGGCAGCTAATGTCTAGCAGCCTGAATGTGAAAACAAAGAGTAGACTGTTTACTGTACCAATTAATCTTGAAATGATCCACGGATGGTTGTCACAATCTGAATGAATTGAGCCAATGGACTTTGATCTAAGACAAAGAACTCACATAACCATATACTTCTTCATCCATCCACTGTAAATATATTAGACCCACCAATGCCTTTGCAGGTCATCCAGGCTAAATCTTACTACCCGAACAACGTTGTTTCGTTTTCTCATCTCCCACAAGGATTTACGAGCTGCGAAAACACTGCACTTGTTGCAACATCTTCTGCGTCGTCGTCGGTGCCCGAGTTCCCTCCATCAATCATGCTTACACTATTATCAAATGGCTCAAGTGGAGTCAGTTGGATGGTAGGGATGTGGTTCGTGCTGTTGTCTTCGGGTTCCATTAGAGCAGACGATGTTTCCTCGAGCTGAAGAGCGTATTCCAGGTTCCACAGGACGTCGCCCATGGACGGCCTGTCGACACCATACTCGGCTAAACACTTCTCCGCTGTTTCACCGAACTTCTTAAGTGATGCTGGATTAACTTTCCCTACCAGATTTTGGTCCATGATGTTATCTAGCATGCCTTTCTTCTGCCAAATCATTGCCCATTCTGCTATATTGACTTGTTCTCTAGGCAGAACAGGGTTTAGAGCTGGCCTTGTACAGAGAACTTCCATTAGCACGACCCCGAATGAATATACGTCGGACTTCTCGGTCAGCTGCTGTCGTCTGAAGTATTCGGGGTCGAGGTAACCAAAACTACCCTTAACAGCAGTACTAACATGAGTCTGATCCAGAGATGGTCCGGTTTTTGAGAGACCAAAATCTGCAACTTTGGCGACGAAATTCTCGTCCAAGAGAATGTTCGTGGTTTTGACATCTCGGTGTATAATGCTTTGTGCTGCACCAGTGTGAAGATAATGAAGCCCTCTCGCAGCACCGATGCAAATATCAAGTCGTTGCTTCCACGACAACGGTGGTAGATCGGTTCCATACAAGTGACTCCTGAGCGGTCCATTTGCCATGTATTCGTAGACAAGAACCATTTCTGATCGTTCGTCGCAGTAGCCAATAAGAGACACTAGGTGACGATGTCTGAGCTTTGATAACATTTCGATTTCGGTTCGAAATTCAGCAAGACCTTGTTCTGATCTGGGGTTACCTCTTTTAACAGCAACCTTTACACCATCTTCAAGTGTTCCCTTGTAAACTCTACCAAAACCGCCAACTCCAAGGAGTAGATTTTCGTCGAATTTGTTCGTAGCATCGAGAATTTCCTGAAACGAGAAGAATCTGCCAAGACTGGAGGAAGTCAATGAAAGGAAGCTTGCAGTTCCACTCTTTTGAGAAGTGGTTGACACTTTTGTCATGGTTTGAGAGTTCCCATATAAGGGCAAAGGAAGCCATGGATGTGCTGGTTGAGTAGGCTTCGACTTGCGACGTACGAAACAGCAGTAACACAAGACGAGCAAAGCAATGGCTACTACAGCTCCCGAGACAGAACCAACAATTATTGCTATATTGTTCTTCTTCGAGGGTGCATTCGGCAAAAGGCTTTCAACGGACAAAGTTCCATCCAAGCTCCCGGCTCGATTGTTTATTTTCATGATCTCCAAGCCATTCATGGTTGCATTGGTGATGTCTGCCATCGTATCTGGACCGACACTAACAGTCAAAGTAGCCGAATCTGCTGAGTTTGAAATAAAGTCTTTGTAATAAGGCACGCCCAAGTCACCCGTTAACGACGATAGATCAAAGCTTCCCAGAGCATTATCAGAATTGATGTATAGATTGAAAACCAGACTATTAAGAGCCTTGCTCATGATATCACAAAAGTGTACTCGAACAAAGTATTGAAAATTTGGCTCAACAGAGAAAACCCAAGTCAAGTTAAAGTTCACATTCGGTACATTCGGGTCTCCCATGGCATCGGCAGTAGCATAAACCAAGTTCGGTGCAGTTTCTGGTGTAACACCGGCATGATATTTTATACTCCCCGGGTTGGCCGAGACATTCACTGCAGAACTATTGACATGGAGGTATTTCATATCATTCTCCCAAGTCCTTCCAAGTGTATCATTTTGCGAAGTGAGTAAAGGACCTCCCATATTTAGTCGATAAACAGTTTCGAAAGCAAGTTCAGAGATGCCGCTAAACGGAGAAGATGGATTCAAAGCCAATGCTTGGTCAGGTATCAGCTCATCAGGCATCGAAACAACCTCGATCGCATTAACAAACGATACCGAACCATTAAACGGGATGAAAGTAAGCGTCAAGGAATCCGAAGTGACATTGATTGCATACTCCTTGAACATAAAAGAACCATTATAGTTCTTGAAAGTGAAGTTATTCAACAACACAAACTTCTCAGTAACAACAGTAATCGACGCAGACGCCAGATTCCGCTCCGACTTCGGAATAGGATAAAAGTACAACCGAACCCAATGCCGACCTTCTTTCTTGATATCGAATTTATACGAAGCAATGCCGGTGAAAACCCGAGCAGATTGATAGATTGGAGATGCCTCACTTGTGCCTTTAGAACTAACAACAACAGAGCTTCCACCATCAATGGCGAACAACGAATGTCCAGAATCAGGAACATAAGTTCTTCCTTGGAACGTGATGTTTTGTGTAGAACCACATGATATCAAATAATTATCAATGGGAGTGAAAGCGGCGCAAGATCCAATACACATGAACAATACGCCAGACAGAACCAGAAACATTGAAACAAGCTTCATTTTCACCATTTTCAATACCCACAGATCCTAAATTCACTAAAACCCCAACAGCGTCACTTCAAGAACAAATCTAACAAAACCCTCCAAAACCCACCTCCATATGGATCTATCTAACAATACCCATTTCACAAATTTCACAGATAAGAACATGAAACTCCATAGTAGACCAGAATCAGGTTTAGAGCACTCAAAGAACAAAGAGACAAACAAGAAATGAGAGTGTTACCTGATGAAGAACAGATAATCCTGAAAAGGGTATTGTGGAAGTGAAGAATCAGAGAGAAAAGAGGCCGGAGAAGGGAAGGAGAAGAAGAAGAGATCCCACTAATCCCGGCATGAAAGGGCTCTGGAGCAGAGTTTTTTTAGTGCAGCCACCACACAAAACTTTCCAGCCTGTTATCGAGGCTGTCATCAATATACAAAAACTAGAGACCCCACAAAATAAGAAAGGGGGGATGAAATGGAAGCCTTCATCAAACTCTTACTCACGCCATGAACAAACACTGCCTCTACCTCACCTCTCTACTACAGAAACTGCGCTTTTTCACGCCATTTCCCTTCAAAATCTCCACCAATTCAATTCATTTCTGTTTTCTTTTCTGTTTTCCCCTTATTTTCTAAAATGGGTTATTGATAAAACTCCTTAATCTGCACTTAAACGAAGAAGAAACCATGATTTAACCGAATTTGGGGTGTTTTTGTTGGAAATTACCAAACCCTACTCAACAAAAGGCTCGTACTAATAAACATATATTTCTTGTTTATAAATTCATGATCATTTTCGACTCCCTCACAACAATTTTCCCCTCGAATAAAGTATATCATAAAGTATACTATATAGCCTCTCTCGAAGCCCATGAAGTCCTCGAAAAGTAATAATCTCTTCTTAATCGAGTCTTGACCTCTTCTCTGAACCCTTTGCTATGATATGATATTCTCCATTTTCAACCGTATTTCCTTCCAATAAACTTTATCCTCATATAAAAGTTATTATATATTATATCATACATTATTATGGAAATGAAATATATAATTCAAAAATTTTAATTTTTTTTATATATTAGTTTTTAAGGATTGAAAGGGTATGGTTGCTGTGCAGGGACAAACGATCAAGCCGGACCCGCTTTACGCGGCTTTAAGATACGGAAGAGCTGGTGATGGGGCGTCAATTGACGGTGTTAAATCGCCGTCAACTTGATTCTTTCCTCGGAGACGCCTGCTTTGCTAGCTGTTTGACGGCTGTATGACGGTGCTATAATTAATTTTTTTTTGTTTTATTTTATTTTATTTAATCTATCGTCAAAATTATTGTATCTGTCTGTCATTATGCCATACTATATTTAGCTACTTTTTATTAATAACAAAAAAATATAAATAAACAATCCTTCAAATTTATTTTTAATTAACCATAAAAACTATTTTTAAGATTTATTAAAAATATAAAAAATAAAATTACATAATAACAGAATTAATTTATTAATTGGATGTAACCCGACAGGCCATTACATTACATTACAATTGACTTCGAAAAAAAATAAAAATAAAATAAAAATTGGATTTATTTCTTATAATAGGCGTATCCAAGCACATGGCCACGTACTTTCAACGTCGCTATCACTCATTTTTTTAATATTTTTCTTCCTATTATTCAATTCTTATAAATATGCATTTTTAAAAAATCATATAATTATTCCTCTTTTGTTTTTTTAATGATATTAAAAAAAAAATCAGTATTTTTTTATAATAATATTTGTTATATGATATTGTCTCGTAATCTTTCGTGACTTTGCTCCTATATTATAAATCTATGATCATCCTCTAAATTAGACAATGTGAGACTTTCATCAATCATGATATTTTTGTTATTTATGTAACATATATGACAGATAAATATAATTTTTTTAAAATAATTATTAAAAAAACAATATGATCCGAAAAAAAATCAACTTCATCCAATCCATATATACAATAATAATGGTGTATTTATTTAATGAAAAATATAAGAAACGGCAGTCCGTCGCCGCATTCTGCCGTGGGTTCCGCCGAGAGACGCGTCGGTTTAAAAAAATAATAATAATAAAATTTATTTATTTATTTATTAAAAAGAAATTAGTTAAATTCAACTCCACCGCTTTGACTTCTTGCATTTTTAATTTATAATCACCAATTAAATTACAATAATCATTTTCTCCTCTTTGGATTCCAATTTCTTAAATATCAATTATTTTAACTTCAAATTTTATAATTATTTAATTTTTAATAATTTAATATATAAATATTTAATAAATTTATGGGTTACTAGCTATCAAATTCACAAAATTAAGTTCTTATTTTAAAAAAATTTGAATATGTTTAAAAATTAATTAAATATTAAAAATTTTAAAACTAAATTTAGTGTGAGATGGGAGAAAATCTCTCTCTAATAAACCGGTATTAAAACTGTGAAATTTTACTGTAATTAGTCAAAAAGTAAATAATATTTTTACGGTTATTCTTTTAATTTAGGCACAAGTTAACGTGACATGTATTAAATTTTATGTAATTTTGAAGTACGATAATTAATATTATATTATTATTATGGTAATCAAGTCTGTTAATTTAATGAAAGTTAAAAAGAAATAAATTTATTTATTTTATAATAATTTAATTATGGTGAACTTTATGGCACTTTTGAAATGGGATTAAGAGAGTTGTTATCAAATGATTAACTATACTTTTGTGGCTTTTTTTTTTTTTTTTTTTTTTTTTTTTTTTTTTTTTTTTTTTTTTTTT
>NW_019272019.1:2760014-2825232 GCF_002738345.1 Cucurbita maxima
TTTTTTTTTTTTTTTTTTTTTTTTTTTTTTTTTTTTTTTTTTTTTTTTTTTTTTTTTTTTTTTTTTTTTTTTTTTTAATGAAAATGACATTCAACCTCATATTCCACTAAATGTATTTTTAATTTGATTCTGCATTTATTTACTCTATTAATTTTAATATTTATTTAAATTTAATATATCAAACGTGGATGAATGTATTCAAATTTGTATCTAATAAACTTATTAATGTAGTTTTCAATTTGAAATTTTATTTTTGTTCAGAGTTTATTTTAAAAATTTTAGACTAATGAGATATTTGAATAATGCATAGCTCTTATCGCACCTATTGTCTATGCCCACAATCATAATCTTTAAATAATAGACCACTTGAAATGTTACATTCCAATATATATATATATTTTTTATCATACCTCAATAAATCACGAACAAATTTTATAGTGCAAATTTCATATACATCTTACAAAAACGTCAAGTCAATACTCGAATACAAAACCTAAAAAAATTAACGTGGATAAATGTATACATTTTTTATTATATTTACTTTTAGACTAAATTAATAAAAATACTCTTAAATTTATACTTTTTCTAAAAAATGTTCGAAAACTTTTGAAAGTTTCAATAATACACTTAAATTTAAAAAATTAAAAAAATTAAAAAATGAATATCCTTTAACTATATATATATAGGATTCCTTTAGTTTTTTTTTTTTTTTTTTAATACAAACCATTAATATTTTGTTTTAAAAATTAACTTTTAAAAATGTTTTAAAAAGTTTAATTAACCCTCTTAATTTTAATAATAAAAAAAAGAAAATACAAAAATATCTTTAAACTTTTGTAAAGCAGTTTTGTAAAGCACTTCTGATATTAATAAATTTTTTTTAAAGTTTATAAATATTTTTTTTATATAAAATACTAATAGTTTACCAGATATTATTTAAACATTTAAAAAATTAAAGATATTCGTATTAATTTAGCCTACAAAATAATAATAATTTATTTTCAGTCGTGTGGTTGAGAAAAATAACCCAAAATTATTATTTTTTTTTTATAAAAAAAAAATGCTACGAATAAAAAGGGAATTTGGTGCACCAGCAAGCACTGCTCAGCTGGCATCGATCCCAAAAGAAATGCAGAGTCACGTGGGTGACGTCATCGGCATCCTAATTTGTTTGACAACTATAAACCCCGCATGACACGTCACCCTTTTACAAACATCGTTGCTTCTCGTGTTGGGATTCTTTTTCCGCCACTCCATCTTCTTCTTTTTTTGTCTGATTTTATTTAAATATTTAGGCTTCCGGTAGACAGACTGGGCCCGGGTCGTGGTCTTGTCCGATCCAAGCCCATATTCTCCTTCCAAATGGGCCTATCGAGGCCCACTACCGATATTTATTTTATTTTCCTTTTAATTTAGTTGGAAAATATGGTTAAATATTTGTTCTTGCAAACCCTAAAATATCGGCCCAGTATTCATCTCTACTCGGCCCATATAAGCCCAAGACCGCTTGCAAACCCTAAAAATCGATATATTTTTTTTATTGGACAAAAATTGAAATTAAAAATAGTAAGAAATTTATATTAGAAACACAAAAGGTTTTTTTTTTTTTTTTTTTTTTTAATTATTCAATTTAATCTGTTTTAATCTTTAAATTTAATTTTCATTTCATCCATTTACTTTAAAACATTACATTTTTCCGCTGTCAAACAAAAGAAAATTTTTAATAAATCTTACAAATTTGTCACTAATATTAATTTATTTTAAAATTTAGTGGTGTTTTTATGATTCAATAACCCGATGTGAGATCCAACCTTAGTTAGAGAATGGAACGAAATATTACTTGTAAAGATGTGGAAACTTTTCCCTAGTAGACATGTTCTCAAACTGTGAAACGGACGGCGATACACAACGGGCCAAATTGGACAATATCTGCTAGCGGTGAGGTTGGATTGTTACGTATGATATCAGAGTCCATCACTAGGTAGTGTGCCAACGAGAATGTTGGGCCCTTTTAAGGGAGTGGATTGTAAGATCCCGCATCGGTTGGAAAGGAGAACGAAACATTCCCTATAAATGTGTAGAAGCCTTTCCTTAGTAGATGCGTTTCAAAACCATAAGACTGACAATGGTACGTAATGGGTCACTGGGTTGTTAAGTAATGGATTAGATTTTGGGTTGGTTCATGGGCTGACACTTAGTTTGATTGAGTCAACTTGATTAACTTGAAAATAGTGTTACAACCCAATCCAATCTTACCATACTTTTAAAATTATTATAAAGATTAATATTTTATATTTGTTAATATGACATATATTGTCCATAAATATAATTTTTTAAAATAATTGAAAAAGCAACCTCGAAGGGACGAATACAATTTTCTACAATTGTACGATATTTTTCGATTAAAAACATATGATCATCCAGTGGAGGTGTGATTTTAACATATCTAAAATAAATAATAATAAAAAAAAAAAAAAAAAAAAAAAAAAAAAAAAAAAAAAAAAAAAAAAAAAAAAANAAAAAAAAAAAAAAAAAAAAAAAAAAAAAAAAAAAAAAAAAAAAAAAAAAAAAAAAAAAAAACACAAAATTCGTCAAAGGAATCAAATTAAATTCAGAATTGGAACCTTCTGTCTTTCAAGTTTGAACCCAAAAAGGATTTCGATGAACAAGAAACAATCGAAGAAAAAGAGGCAAAATTTTCGATTCCCTATGCAGGGAAAGTGACACCTGTGGTCTTTATGACTACCAAAAGTGAACAAAACCTGAAGCGTTTCCATTGCAGTAACCCAAATTAGCCCCATTACCATTACCCCTACATGCCATTCAACCGCCAAGCCGAT
Source organism: Cucurbita maxima (assembly GCF_002738345.1). NCBI lineage: Eukaryota > Viridiplantae > Streptophyta > Magnoliopsida > Cucurbitales > Cucurbitaceae > Cucurbita > Cucurbita maxima. The sequence continues at coordinate 2,762,855 of NW_019272019.1, forward strand.
GCCCACTCCAAACCCCTCGGCGTTTTCAATCCTTACAACGATGAACATCTCCTGATTGTGTTGGGGTTTTCAAGAATCATTGTTTTAACATCTGGGTTTTGCAATGGAGGACGGAGAGTTCTCGATGGAATTGGATATGGCGGTTCGAGTTGTTCATTTGGCGTGTGCCCTTTGCCGGAGAGTTCAAGAGGGCTTGGTTTCGGCCGATAATGCCCAGGTTATGACCAAGGATGATGATTCTCCGGTGACGATTGCCGGTATTCCTTTTATTTTATTTTGAAAATGTTTGCTGTTCTTGGTGGGTTTTGTCCTGAATGTGCCTCTTGACTGTATTTTGCTTTGTTTATGTGTTTGTTTTACTGCTGGGAGAAACAAGAAATTGAAAATATGTAATGCTTTCAATACTTATTGATATCAAGAAGACACAGTAGAGATTAATGCAGCCGTCTGGGCTGCTTAGCCATTGCTCACATTGCCTCTAAACATCCATTTTTCTTTTGTTATCTCTTCATTGTTTGTTCATCAATTCTTTCCTGTTCTTATCTGGACTGATGTTCTTCATAAGTTGTGTATTAACTTCTATATTGATGTATTATGAGGAAGATAACACACAAACTCTATCTCTAAGTCATGCTGCTCAATGATTCTAAATAGGAAATCCCACGGGATTTGTCGATGCGTCGAATCGAACACTGTTAAAGAATGGAAACATGTGAGGCTGTTGATGATATTAAATGCAGTTATGATGAATAGGAATTGGGAGCAATTGGTATATGAACTTGGTCAAGAATATTGGTAGTATAAAAGGCTGATTCCCATACCATTGGTTGAATGCTTCCGTAGTTTATGCATTTATTATTATTCTTCATTTGATGGGTTTAAAATTGTAACAATCCAAGCCCACCGCTAGTAGATATTGTCTGCTTTAGCTCGTTGCGTATCGTTGTTAGCCTCATGGTTTCAAAACGCGTCTGGTAGGAAGAGGTTTCTACACCCTTATAAGGAATGCTTTGTTCCCTTCTCTAACCGATGTGGGATCTCGCAATCCACACCCCTTGGGGCCAGCTTCATCGCTGACACATCACTCGGTGTCTGGCTCTGATATCGTTTGTAACAGTTTGAGCCCACCACTAGTAAATATTGTAGAGGACCAAACCAAACTATATTTGTTAGCGGTGGGCTTGGATGTTACAAATGGTATCGGAGCTAGACACAGGGCGATGTGCCAGCGAGGACGTTGGACCCCAAGGGAGGTGGATTGTGAGATCCCATATCGGTTGGAGAAGGGAATGAAACATTCCTTATAAGGGTGTGGAAACCTATTCCTAGTAGACGCGTTTTAAGACTATGAGGCTGATGGAGATACATACGGGACCAAAGGGGACAATATCTACTAGCGGTGAGCTTGGGCTGTTACAAAAATGGTGCAGTTATTCTTTTGACCTTTTAATTTAAAACCGTTGTTTTGTTTGACATAAACGGGTTTCGTCTTATATAGCTTTCATATTCTTTCGATTATTCAAATAAATCTTCTGTACTTTTCGATCTCTATAAAATTTCTGTTAATTGCTTGGCTGTAGCATTAGTTTGAGTGGCTACAAGAGGTGCAGTGGTAGAGCAGATTTTATCTCACTCATGAATGAAAATGTTTGCCAATGCTAATTAGATTGCATGATTGGTTCTAGTGGTTCCATCTATTATACTACTTTATCAGGTTTGAAATTCAAGCTTCTCTGTTCCATTGATAGCTCTAAGCTCTTCTATTCTGTAACTTTTTCTTGTTTGTGAAATAACCGAGTGGCATGATTGAAGCCTCGACTCTTATTTTTATGTTTCACTTAACAATGAAACTCGAGAAAGTCAAATTTCATATTATAGGATACATATATAGTGTTGATTATCCGAGAGGCATTGAAATTGGAAGTTTTCTTTATCGTTCGTTCCGTTTATCGGTTTTTCATATGGTTGGTCAATTCATGGACAGATTGGAGTGTACAAGCAACTGTTAGCTGGATCCTTTCTGAATACTTCGGAAGCAAAAACGTATCCATTGTCGCTGAGGAGGACGTACAAACTCTTTCTAAGCCGGATTCGAGAACTCTGTTGTCAGCTGTGGTAAAAACCGTAAATGAATGCTTAGCTGAAGCACAAAGATATGGCCTTCAATGTCCACCCAGTGAACTTGGAACTTCTGAAATTCTCGAGGCTATAAGCCGGTGCAATTCAACTGGTGGCCCGACAGGAAGACACTGGGTGCTTGACCCGGTTGATGGAACGTTGGGTTTTGTTCGTGGGGATCAATATGCCGTTGCTTTGGCCTTGATTGAAAATGGTGAAGTAGTTCTTGGAGTTCTTGGATGTCCTAATTATCCATTGAAGAAGGAATGTTTTGATTATCATTATAAGGCAGCGACACCGAAATCATCGCAACCATGTTCCGATACCTTTGAAAAAGGTTGTGTAATATATGCAAGGAGAAGTTATGGTGGGGCGTGGATGCGGCCATTAGTCCACGGCGATGAGAAGCTCGAGTGGCCAAATTCGGCTAGCCTTGTTCGAGTTTCTTCCATTGATGACCCAGCACTTGCAACTTTCTGTGAACCTGTGGAGAAGCGGAACTCGAACCACTCGTTTACCGCAGGGCTGGCTCACAGTGTCGGGCTTAGGTACAGAACAACAAGAACTTTGCCAAACTTTAGATTAAGTTAATGAATTCTTTTTTATCCATGATCACTTTTTGATATCTTTAAGCTGTTTATATATATTAAACTTGGGGCTTTTAGCACAACATGTGGAGAGGTTTGCTTCAAAATGGATTCTTATGCTTGTCACTATGATCACTACTAGAATAAGAAGGCCCTGGTGGCTATAGTTACAACTCTTCATAGTTACACTTATGTGGCAGGAAGCAGCCGTTACGAGTCTATAGCATGGTAAAGTATGCTGCCATAGCTCGAGGCGATGCCGAGATTTTCATGAAGTTTGCAAGGACGGGATACCGAGAGAAGATATGGGATCATGCTGCTGGTGTTATCATTGTAGAAGCAGCGGGAGGTGTGGTAACGGACGCGGGAGGTCGTCCCTTGGATTTCTCAAGGGGAATATACTTAGAAGGTCTTGATCGGGGAATAATTGTTTGTTCGGGGCCAATCTTACATGAGAAAATCATTGGAGCAGTCTATGCCAGTTGGGATTCTTCCAGTCTATAAAAGCTTTCCCGACAAATGATCGATCGAGTCGACTGACTAGCCACCATTAGGTACTTATTTTTACCCAAACTGATTCATCTGATTAAATTCTTGTCTGATAGAGCCATTTGAATAAAGTTTGTTTATATCTTCTGATTGGCTGGCTGCAATGTGATGAATGTTCTTGGCATTTGTTCTTTACTACATGACTTTCCAGTAGAACAGATACTGAATTTGATATAATACAGAAAAAAACAAAGCAGAAAGATTCTCATCCAAAACTTGTCCTGTTTTTTCAGCTGGAAAACCAAACTAACACATGTTTCTTCATTTAAAAACACCCAGACCAAGTAACCAACTAATCATACAATATAAAACAACATTATTCCGTATGTCTTCTTCTTCTTGTCCTTCTCTGATCCATCTTTATACAAACCCACATGAATCCTATATGGTTTGTGTAACCGCCTAAGCCTATTGCTAGGATATTGTCTGCTTTAGCTCATTACGTATCTCCGTCAGCTTCACGGTTTTAAAACGTGTTTGTTAGGGAGAGGTCTCCACACCCTTATAAATAAAGTTTTGTTCTTCTCTTCAACTGATGTGAGATCTCACAATATACTCTTTGTAACAGTTTGAGCCCACCGCTAGTAGATATTGTTTGGTTTGGCCTGTTACGTATTGTCGTCAGTCTCACGGTTTTAAAATGTGTCTACTAGGGAGAGGTTTCCACACTTTTCTTAGGAATGCTTCTGTAACGACTCAGATCCACCGCTAGTAGATATTGTCCTTTTTGGGCTTTTCCTTTCAGGTTTCCCCTCAAGGTTTTAAAATACGTATGCTAGGGGAAGGTTTCCACATCCTTATAAATGGTGTTTTGTTCTCCTCCCCAACCAATGTGAGACATCACAGTTTCGTTCCCTTCTCCAACTGATATGAGATCTCCTAATATACTATTTGCAATAGTCCGAGCCTACTGCTAATAGATATTATCCGCTTTGACCCGTTACATATCGCCGTCAGTCTCACGATTTTAAGACTTGTTTTAAAACCGTGAGGCTGACGGCGGTACGTAACGGGCCAAAATGGACAATACCTGCTAGCGGTGGGTTTGAGCGATTACCATTTGAAAACTTCGACCGTCAACACAATAATAATTATAAAAAATGATACGAGGGGAAGTTTGAAAAGTAGGATTAATTAAACAAGTATGGCCTTGGGTGTGTATAATCCTTTATGGGTTAGGTAGATATGCTTGTTGAAGGCAAAACTTTAATGCCTTTGTTGACTTTGTGAGTATAAAACACAGAGTTAGCCAAATTTAATCAAATCAGCCATTAATTATACACTGCATCTTAGTTTATAGTATTGAAATGTTGCATTATGGCCTGCTCGCCCATTTCTGTGTTTATATATATATATATACACATTATTGAATAGCACGGCCTAGGGCTAAGATAGCTCGAGAGAGCTGTGTCATGGGTGACCTTATTGCGTGGTTCAAAGAGCACTTGTGTATGTGATGCACGTGAAGGTGTACAAAAAAAATTGTTTTGAAGTTTTGTTGTTCGCTCTATCTATTTCCGTCAAATGACCCAACCTCCCCCGACTCTTCCACTGTCTACAGAATTCCACTCGCCCTAGTCCTTGGTAGCGTTGACAAAGGAGAACAACCCCCCTGTTGTTGATAGATAGAGAGCTTACCGCCTCGCCCGCCCTTTATAGTTGCGACTGTCCAAATGCGAAAAAAAACTCTTTGAATTAGACTCCACCTAGTTAGATTCAGGCTCTTTGGCTCATTCTTCGATTGCTGGAGTCTTGACTTGAAACACTTTCTTTTGAATGAGAAAAATCAAGGTAAATCCTGACTTTAAGAAGTAAGCAAGCGCTAAAAAAAAGTCCCTACAGAGTAGTTTAGAAACAGGTATTGTTTTATGAGACTGAAGCACCATCAGTATTGAATTTTAACCGGTTCACCAGGTTCTACTAGAGTAGGGCTCAGTCATACTTGATCCTATTCATGTTTCTTCGATGGCTATAATATATATATATAACTTTTAATTTTTTGTCTAATAGATTGCCGACAAATTTAATTTTTTTTAAGGATTTTATGTTAACTTTAAACTTTCAATTTCGAATTTTAAATATTAAAGTTTGTAATTTTGAAAATTATGGATTCAATTGACTCACAATTTGTAATTTAACTTAATATTTATTACGTACCAACTCAAATAAATAAATAAATAAATATATATATATATATATATATATATAATTTTATTTGTTGGTCAAATTTTGAAAAATTTGACTTTAAAGTTAATAATTTTATTTTTTATTTGTAATACTAATTTTTCAAAAATTTTCTAGATGAAAGGGAAGTTTCCACGATCACGTATGATAATATTATATATTTATTATGTTAAATTACAAATTTACTTTATGAATTTACAAATTTAGTCTATTTACCTCCACGTGGCGGGTTCTATAGATATTGCATTAAATTTTAATTTTAATTTTTTTTTTAAATTTTGGGGCCCAAACCTTATCTTTAAATTAAAATTTAAAAACGACGTGGCAAGTCGGTGTTTTTAATTGGTCCACGAAAGGTTACGATCGGACGGATCCGCTTGGTCGCTTTCCCGAATTCTTGGGGCCCACTTTCTACAAATGTCAGTAAGTGGGACCCACACGCTATTATAAAAAAAACAAAAGTAAATATAAAAATCAAAATAAATACTTACCTTTTCGATTACTTGACTATCTAACCCAACTCAACTCAACTCAATGCGTTAAATTTCTTTTCGGTTTAGGGTTGGGTTAAATTTTTAGAAATCGAGACACGATAAATTTGAAAATAGAGTTACAACTTCGACTTTTTTTTTTAAATAATATTTTTAACTAATGTTAATGATGCTTCATGCGGGCGAGTTGCAGCCTACAATCCGAATTGAGGACGGGTTTTTGGAGTTAGCTCACCCTCGCGGGATCACGACTCTTTGTCCCAACCATTGTAGCATGTGTGTCGCCCAGGACATAAGGAGCATGATGACTTGACGTCATCCTCACCTTCCTCCTGCTTATCACCGGCAGTCTGCTCAGGGTTCCAACCTCAACGGTTGACAACTAAACAAGAGGGTTGCGCTCGTTGCGAGACTTAACCCAACACCTTACGGCACGAGCTGACGACAGTCATGCACCACCTGTGTCCGCATTCCCGAATGCACCCCTCTATTTCAAGAGGATTCACGGCATGTCAAGCCTTGGTAAAGTTTTTCGCGCTGTGATTTGTAAATGATTAATATTTGAAATTTATGAGATTTTAGTTATTAATATAGCGTTGATAAATATAATTTTTTTAAATAATATTGATTGATTTACTCATAATTTTGGTATAAATTAAGTAGGTATACTCTAACGTACTGCTTTTAAGAGTGTAAACTAAATTTAATGATCCAAAAAAAATGAATTTATTTATTGTTAATTATAAAATATATATTTACGCTTACCATACAACTATATATACATATATTTATTTAATTTCTTAATTTTTTTTATTATATATTCTTCCACTCCTATTAAAATAAATTTTAATTATTTATAAGATAACGTTTCAAATTATACATTGAAATTAATTATAAGTTGAAAATAAATAAATAGATATTTTCTCAACTAATATTTTATTTTTATTAAAAATAAAAATTTAAAAATTTATAGTTTGGTTGGTTTAATTTATTATTTAATAAAAGTTCTTATCACGGTAACAATTGAGTTGAGTCTAAAAACTGTTCTAACCAGACTCCACGAACATCGAAATTCACTTATTTTTTAACCTACGAATATAAAAAGTCAAATCAATGGTGTAGTAAAAATTAGATACTTACTGCAATATAATAAATTATAATAATTCTCAATAAATGTATAATTTTACTTTAAAAAATACAGTTCGAGTAGATTTAGTCGGTGGAATAATAAAATTACCAAAGTACCCTCGAAAACATTACGTAATTGCTCGTTTTAAAGTAAACAAAGGTTAGGGGCATAATAGTGATAAACATTGCTTAAAAAAGAAAAAAAAAGAGAGAAACATTTGACTAAGAGTATGATGGGAAGGGAGCAATTAGGCAAAGCATGAAAATGAAATGAATTTTTGAGTGTCAAAAGCTTTCAATAATAATAATAATAATAATAATAATAATAATAATCTAAATTAATGGGACCCATTGTACGTCCCTCACATGGGTCACACCCCATGATTTGCGCTATCTTTTTTCAAGGCTATTCTTTTTGTTTAATCTAAATATTATTTTTTAAAAAATTATAATAAATTAATAAACACGTCACGTCATGCTAACATTTTGAGAACGATATTTAACGACATGGATTAAATGAAAGCATAGTACAAAGAGAACGATATTTTTTTAAATAATAAAAATATAGAATTTTTAAGTTTATTTTAGTATTTAATATTGAAAATTTATAATATTAGATATTAAATTTTGAAATGACATAAAGGGTTTATTAAATAGTTAAGGAAAACCTATTTTAAAGAATTGAAAAATATATTTTTATTTTATCTGAATAGTCAGACCAACCAAACACAAAAATAATGTTACCATCTGACCTGTATTTTAAAGATTATTATGAAAATTAAGAATATTTGACATTTATTATCAATATTACATATTTATTGTGACTTGTGAATGGATATTTACGAGACTTTAGTTATTAACTAACAAAAAGTAGTAGATAAATAAAAATTTTGAATCGAAGTACATTTTCAACATGAACCCACCTAATTATCACATCAACCCATTTAAAAAAAATAATATTTATTTATTTAATTAATTAATTTGGTTTAGAAATTTTAAAATAATTGACTTATTACAAAATTTCCATATTTCCAAATTTTTTAATTATTGTTTTTTCCAATTTTCAAAATTGCCCCTCTTGGGCTTGGACTTTTCGTACGAAAAATTCCACTCACCGGCTGAACCGGTCACCCTACTCCCTCCCTCCCCCTTTTCCTTTATAGACTCATCCCCACTCCCAAACTGCGAGTGAGAATTTTTCGTCGTCAAAATTCCCAAATCAATTTGTTGTTTAAAGCAAAACCCATCTGACAAAACCGCGTCAATTTCCTTTTCCTGATTGTTTATTCCTTTTTTGTTCCAGATTCCGATGTTCATTTGAACGACCCATTTCAAATGGCGCTCTTCAAATCCCCCATTCTGATGGATCTGATCTGAAAGATTCATGAACATTTTGAGGATTCTGAAATGGGTTTTGATTCAGATCTCTGAATCCTGTTCTGGGTCGATTTGTTTCTGTTTTTCTGGGTTTTTTAGGGCTGAAATTGGGGAAAAATGGGTAAAACGATGAACAGTTCCGGCCGGGATTGGACTCAGATCTATGCGATCTATGGAGTAGATCAATGGCAGACCATAGTGTTTCTTCTTCTACATGCTGTGTTTTTTACTGCGCTTTCCCTTTTTTACCTTTCTTACTTCGAAATCATCTGTTCTTTCTTCGAGATTCTGTTTTCTGGCGCCTCCGCCCGTTTCGCCGTCGGCTTCACCGGCTGCGTCACTGCCATCTCCGCCTTCTGTCTCTTCTTCGCCGCCGCGAACATCTTCTACTCCTCCCTCCCTCTCCACTACGAAATGGCTCTCCGTATGGTTAACGCCGTCTCCGATTGGTCAACTGTCAAGCACGCCCTCGACCTCGGCTGCGGCCGCGGCATTCTTCTCAACGCCGTTGCGACACAGCTCAAGAAGGTAAAAATTAAATTACCACAAAACTTGATGCGATACAGTAAATTTAATCTTTCGTTTCTGAACAGGAAGGGAGTTCGGGTCGGGTTGTGGGGTTGGATCGGAGCAAACGGACGACGTTGTCGACGCTTCGAACGGCGAAGATGGAGGGTGTGGGAGAGTATGTCACGTGCCGAGAAGGCGATGTTAGACGGCTACCGTTTGGGGATAACTACTTCGATGTGGTGGTTTCCGGTGTGTTTGTGCACACGATTGGGAAGGAGCACGGGCCGCGCACGGCGGAGGCGGCGGCGGAGCGAATGCGAGTGGTCGGAGAATTAGTTAGAGTGTTGAAGCCGGGTGGGACTGGGGTTGTGTGGGACCTACTGCACGTGCCGGAGTACGTGCGAAGGTTGCAAGAATTAAAGATGGAGAATATTAGAGTCTCGGAGGGTGTAACGGCCTTCATGGTCAGCAGCCACATCGTGTCGTTTACGAAGCCACTTCATCACTTTGTGGGGTTTGGCGAGGTCCGATTGGACTGGAGATGCTGACCTGGCATAATCTCATTGCCCCGTCAGCTTTTTTTTTCTTTTTTTAAAAAAAATTGAGAGAAAAAAAGAAATCTCGTAATTTTAATTATATAGTAATTAATAGGGTGTAGTGGTAATTTGGGTAGGCGAAGCAGACCCAAAAGGTTTAATGGAAATATAAATATATAATTATGCTGATTTTTCTTTTATATTGATTATGATTTTTGGGGGGTATTTATGTCTTTTCCTTTGTGTGTGGTTAGCTTGAGGGTGTTTTTTTTCTCCACTTTGCTTGTAGACCCATTTGACCTAGAGTCGGATAATTGGGTTTGTATAACGATCCGAGCCCACGACTAATAAATATTATCCGTTTTGGTCTTTATCTCCCACTCATAGGTAAGAGGTGTGGGAATTGAGGTTATGTCGAGATATTTACGTGGAACACGAAATTCGTATGAAAAGAAAATGTATGAATAATAAAGATGAGTGAGAGAATGGGGTCTTTGGTCAAATCACTATCATATAATTTTGATGCTGAAATGTATCCATTAGTGGCAAATGAGTGGGGGTCCCCTAATTCAATTTCTATCCACATTTATTCATTTATAATATACATAAATTAAAATAAATACATTATTTTTACTTCCATATTTCCCTGTTTAAATTTGTTGGTTAAATGACAACTTTACCCTTTGACCCTTCGTATATGTATATTAATTTTAAAATTACAGAGTTCTAATAGATATACTTAACCATCAAACATGTAATAGGGTCGCCACTTTATATTCCATTCTATAATAAGATTTGAATTGATTTGACGTTTTCTTTTCTGTTCTTCTAAATATCATTTTCCTCGTAGGTTTTGAGAGAGATGTTTGACGAATCTAAACTTGTTTTTTGGGTTTGGTGTTTTGTTTTAATATACAACTCTCGTTTTCCTATTAATAAAATGGATTATATATTATTTAGGGTTAAGTATTTGTTGAAGTTAGAAATTATTTCACAGTAGAAACCAATGGGATTGTTGATTTGTTAAAATTATTTCAATGTAAATATTTTAGATAATATATTGTATAATTTAAACCTCACAGACACAAGGTCCCATGGTCTAGTGGTTAGGACATTGGACTCTGAATCCAGTAACCCGAGTTCAAATCTCGGTGGGACCTTTTTTCTCTCATTTTTTTGGATAATTTATTCCCTTTATTTTAATTATCTCTTATTTCCAGATCATAATGGGTTGAATTGAGGGCCTTCAAATATTTGAATGAAAGAGAGGAACAAAATAAAATATAAATATATATTAAACAAAAAATAGAGGGTAAAAGGAATAATTCTTCAAATATTTGAAAGAGGTGGAAAAAAAGGGGAAAATATATTAACCAATAATAAAAGGAAATTATCCAATAATAAAAAAAGGAATAAATAAAGGTCCTACCGAGATTTGAACTCGGGTTACTGGATTCAGAGTCCAATGTCCTAACCACTAGACCATAGGACCTTTTTTATTACAATTTATCCATTAAAATTTTAGAATTTTACCCAGAAATTTGATAAACTTTGTTAATAATTTTCATGAATTTATTAAAATTCTCATAAATTATTTTTGGAATTAATTTTATGTTTTAAATCGACTAAAATATAACATTTTTGAAAGTGTTGTTTTGTGTCAATATTATTTTTATAATAATTTGATTAAGAATTAAAATGTTGTTCCTATAAAACACTCAAACAAGAATTTGAGTTAGCCCAAAAGAACCAAACTAGGATCGAACACAATTCTAAAAAAAATCTTTCTATAATTCTTCTGATGGATGTTGGTTACACTCGGATGCACTTTGCATTGTCGTGGCTCGTCAAATTTAACCAATGAAGACTAAGAAAGTATCTAACCCACGAGAACTTAGTCTACTCGAGATACTTCCTTTAAAATATTATAAGTCCTATTTTAGAACGGATGGAGTTATAAAAAATGTGTCCAATTTTAAAAATTTAAGGATATCTTTAAGATAAGCATAAAATTTGAGGATATGTTTATTCGGGGTCGCATAGGATAATGATTATGGATTATATTGTATTATAAAAAATAAAAATAATAATTGTATATTATATTTACAACATAGTTGGTTGGTAGACGTTGACTTTTTGACCTAAAGTACCGATTTTGAATCTATCTCACACACCGACCCACTCACACACCCACGTCTACACTGGCAAGAAAATTAAACATGAGATAGCTTTTTTAGGTCGGATTTGAACGTTTCGTCTATCTAGTGCAAATATCTATTTTACTCGTCTTAGACGGAGAGAGGATTCTCTATTAAAACGCAAAACGGGGAAAGGAGGATAACATTTTTTTCTATTAGATAAATGGGATCGAGGACGACGGGATAATACTTCCCATCCTCGCCCAATACCCTCACTTTTATCTATATATATAAATTACCTTCAAAAATACTGCTTTGATCTCCGCAAAAATAAATGGAGAATTTCCTTGGAATAGAGAATGAAATAGGTGACGGAAATGGAGATAGGGAAGGCTTCTCTGTCTTGTCCCATCCCGTGAACATCTCTAATGTTGTGTAATTAAAAGTCGTTTTTTTTAGTCCAACAGTGAAATATTTATAAATGATCAAGGACAATATTGTAATTTTTGAATAAAATAAAATAATTTTAAGGATAAGCTTTGGAATTTTGGGTAATATAAAATATAACCATGCTGCCTATAAATAGGTATGGATTTGCAAGCACAAATTTCATCAAGCACTTGAACACAAGAACAATGGCAAAGGCTTTGGCTAACTCTGCTAAGATGGCTGTTGCTTTCCTCTTCCTCTTCGCCCTTATGCTTTCCATGAATGGTAATCTACGCTATTTTTCGCTATCTCGTCACTATTTTTTTCAGATAAGACGTCAGAACAAGAACGTAAACCGATAGAATCGATTCTTTGTTGACATAATTTTTGTTTTTTGTTTCTACGACATGGTGGGTATAGAGAAGCTCGGGGTGGTGGAGGCAAAGGTGTGCGAGAGGCGGAGCAAGACGTGGTCGGGGTGGTGCGGGAACACGAGCCATTGCGATAGACAATGCAAGAATTGGGAAGGTGCCAAACATGGAGCTTGCCATGCCCAATTTCCTGGAAGGGCATGTTTTTGCTACTTCAACTGTTGAAAACCATATGCTTATCTTCATATCATCACCCTTCTAAGAATAAAAGCTTGGTTACTTACTTACTATGTGTGTTTAAAGGGATCTATGTGTATGTTTTTAACTACGAAGTGTATTGTCGTATGCAATAAATATAAACATCTAATATTTTGGTCGAGAATATATGTTTTAATCGGTTGAGTTATATACACGCGTTTTTGTAATTTGGACGACCGTTTATGTCTTAATAAGTAGATTTTTTTTCAATATTTTATTTAATTACATAAAGTTAAAGGTATTTATATGACTCGAGAACCTGACTAATTTAGATTACTTAATTTTTTTTTGTTTGGGTTGGGTTGACTTTTTAGAGAACGTAAAATTTGGGTCAGTTCGTGCATTGACATTTTACAGAAACCTGAATATAAGATACCATATAAGTTGGAGAAAGGAACGAAACATTTCTTATAAGGGTGTGAGAACTTCTTCCTAAAAGGTGCGTTTTAAAAATCGTGAGAGACTAACGACAATACGTAACGAGCTAAAACAGACAATATCTACTAACGATGTGTACGATGTACAATATGTAAGTGAGATTTTTTTAATATTATCTGTTCATTTAGTCAATGGTCGTGTTGGAAACTTAGTAGATCCAAATTTGTTTATATTGTTTATTTATCCAATGGAGTGGACACGTATATGTTTATCATTTTCTAATTTCCACGCATTGTGTGTGAGAACTATTTTATTTTATTTTATTTTATTTTTTTAAAAAAGAATTAAATTATTAAAAAATAAAATAAATGTTTTTAAATAAAAAATTCGACTTTGATTAATTAAAATATTATAACCTTAATGGAATATAATTCGACTTTTTAAATTCAATGAACTAAATAAAAAATAAATATTAAAATTAAAATATGTTAATTTATATTTTGAAAATATTAAATTATAAATTTAGTTAATTTTTTAACTTTAAAAATATATTAAAAAAATTAAAATTTTTATTTGGTAGTAATTATAGATTTCTGACATTTTTATTTTTTAAAATACCTTATTTATAGGATTCAATGTCCATAAAATTTTTAATTTATATCTAAACATAAAATTAAAAAAATTATAGATTGAATATAATATTTTTTATTGTTCGAGTGGTAAAATTTTCAACCGAAATAACTCCTATAAAATAATAAACATGTTGAGTTGGGGGTAAATTGTGAGATTACACATTGGTTGGAGAGGGAAACGAAACTTCGTTTATAAGAGTGTGAAAATCTCTTCCTAGCATACATGTTTTAAAAACATTAAGGTGAAGCCGGGAAAGGAGTGTCCAAAGAGAACAAAATCTTGCTAGTGGTGTGATTGTGTCGTGTTGTTACAGTTTTACTATAACTCCTCTCATAAACTACATCATAGAGCCTCCGCTGAGACCTCTTTCTTTAGAACTTTCGAACAACCTTCTCTTAATCGAGGTTCAACTAGACTTACAAGAACAGCAAACAATTAGGAAATTCAAAGAAATTTGTCGTATATGAATCAAAAAATAACTCAAAAGGAAAAAAATATATATATAAATTAAGCTTCCGCCATAGACATATTGGAAAGCCGACTAGGAGTTGGACGGAAATTCAGCCAACGGAGAGTGGGTTTCCGGGTGGGAGGCATCAACGCCCTTCTCAAAACCTCTCTCCTCCCTTGATTCCGCCGGAACTTATCTCCAGCAGCCGTCATCACATTCCGGCCACTCCTAACCATCCCACTAAAACTAAAGCTCCTGCAAGTGGATCTAATACTTCGGCTGGGTTCTCTGCCGCCGGCGGCGGCGAGGGAGGGCCTCCGAGCAGGCTGGGGCTGGGACTGGAAAATGGTAGGCATTTTTGGAGCGTTGGATCAAAACCCAGATGGAATTTAGTGGAGAAAAGTGGGTTTTGATGGAGTATTTAAGGATGGTTGGAATTGTCAAAGAGGTTGACCAAATTTGGAGGTGGCTTCGTTGACCGGCTAATGGCGCACCCGGTTGTTGATTGCATTGCTTGTTCTTCAAGACTTTAAATAAGCCGTTGTGTATGACCAAAGAATTTGAAAAGTCCTTAATATAAAGTCAAAGTTGTTCAGTTGTTTGGGTGTGTTAGTTGGTCTATTTATTTATTTTTAAATATTTAATTCTATTAAATAGTGGTTAGAAAATAAATAAAAGTAAAATAGTTATGAAATTAGAATAAAATAAAATAAAATAAATAATATGTATTCGATTGAGTAGAAGATTGAAATATCACATCAAGAAAATAAGAAAGTGACAATAAATATCACCTGACATTAAAAAAATGATCTGGAAATATATTTTAAATTCTATATATTATTAAGACTTTTAATTATAGATCAAAGTCTTGTCTTTTCATTAAAATGTATTTTTTCATTATTGATTTTAGACTAAAGTTTCTTCTCACATTTAATTGTAGCCTATGATTTTTAATCATATTATAAATAATTATTTTTTTCAATGATTAAATTTTAGACTCGGGCTAATGTTTGTTTAGATCGAAGAGAATTAACACGTGGTGACATTTTATTCCTAAGAAATGACATTTTAAATTTCAAATATTGAACAAATTCGATCAGCTCAACTCGTACAATTTAGGTTGAGTTATGAACTTATTTGGACTCGGTTTCCCGAAACTTAATTGGGTTGAATCAAACTAACTCGAATTTATAAATTAAATATATGTATAATTATATATACATATATTTAATCTCTCAATTGTTTTTTTAATTATTTATATATGACTCGAGAACTCGAACAATCTAAGACTATTCAAACCAAACTATAAAGGTTGGACTGGATTTTTTTTCTTGTTTGAGTTTGGTCGAATTTTTAAAAATTTAAAAATTTATTCACAAATTAGAAATTTTTTTTCATGTGAGTCAACTCGACCAACCCCAACATAGAATTATAATCGAGATTAAAAATAAATTATATACTTTTATTTATTTTTTTATTTCCTCTCGTATTCTATGAAGGATTGGATTTAAGTGAGTGGGGCCCACTATTTTGTTGGATTAATGTTTAATTAAAGATGCAATCTTAATTTGGTTAGCTATGTTGATGATTAATAAAGATAAACTTTATCTATCTTAGTACAAGAGGATCTAAGAGATATGTATTTGATATATTCGATTAATATCATTATAAAATTAACAAACGAGGTAGAAACTGTTGGATGATGAAAGTCCCACATCGGCTAATTTAGGGAATGATCATGGGTTTATAAGTGAGGAATACTAACTCCATTGGAATGAGGCCTTTTGGGAAGCCCAAAGCAAAGTCATGAGCGCTTATGCTCAAAGTGGACAATATCATACCATTGTGGAGAGTCGTGTTCGTCTAACATGGTATCAGAGCCTGCCCTAAACTTAGTCGTGCCAATAGATTGGCAAATCCTCGAATGTCGAACAAAGGACTCCAAAAAGAAAAAAGGAGTCGAGCCTCGATTAAGGGGAGGCGTGCTTTGTTCGAGGGGAGGTGTTGGATGATGAAAGTCCCACATCGGCTAATTTAGGGAATGATCATGGGTTTATAAGTGAGGAATACTAACTTCATTGGAATGAGGCCTTTTGGGAAGCCCAAAGCAAAGTCATGAGCGCTTATGCTCAAAGTGGACAATATCATACCATTGTGGAGAGTCGTGTTCGTCTAACATGGTATCAGAGCCTGCCCTAAACTTAGTCGTGCCAATAGATTGGCAAATCCTCGAATGTCGAACAAAGGACTCCAAAAAGAAAAAAGGAGTCGAGCCTCGATTAAGGGGAGGCGTGCTTTGTTCGAGGGGAGGTGTTGGATGATGAAAGTCCCACATCGGCTAATTTAGGGAATGATCATGGGTTTATAAGTGAGGAATACTAACTTCATTGGAATGAGACCTTTTGGGAAGCCCAAAGCAAAGTCATGAGCGCTTATGCTCAAAGTGGACAATATCATACCATTGTGGAGAGTCGTGTTCGTCTAACAGAAACCTCTCTCTAACATACGCGTTTTAAAAACTTTGAAAGAAAGCACAAAGACGACAATATTCTCACAATCCACCTCTTTCAGGGTGCAGCGTCTTTGTTCCAATCGATACGGAACCCCTACCAAATACACCTCCCTTCGAAGCCTAGCGTCTTTTCTCGTGTCTACCTCCCTTCGAGGAACAACCACCTAGTGTTTGGCTCTGATACCATTTGTAACGACCCAGGCCCACCGCTAGTGGATATTGTCCTCTTTAAGCTGTCTCTTACTATTTTTAAAATGTGTCTACTAGAGAGAGATTTTCACCGTCTATGTTTCGTTCACCAAATTAATTGAGGATAATAAAGTAAATGGAAAGAAATGTAAAGAGAGAAGATAGTGATAAGACAAGGACTTGATAGCAATCTAGGAAATGAGTGGGACCCAATTTTGATTACAAGAATTCCCCATTATTTACTATCCCTGGGACCCAATTTTGATTACAAGAATTCCCCATTATTTACTATCCCTTGGTATATGTTTCTAAACTTTATTCTCTCCTTTGATATATCTTTCGCCCGATTTAGTTGCTCGGTTCGACTCGATATTCAACATTCAATGTGAAATCTTTTCATTTTAATTTTTATTATTTGAATCGACCATCAAATAAAGAAAACGATCCATCAATTAAAATTGGTCGAAACAGCTACAACTATCTTAGTCTATATTAGCATCGTACATGTTAATATGTCTAATTTTCTCAATCGATATTAAAATGATGATTTTACAAATAAAAATTGAGTGATGATGAGTATTTTGAATAATTTATATAAACCGAGAATATAACGTTTAAAAAAAAGGTAAATGGTGAGGAAATTGTGGACGGAAGTGACTTTTGTGAATCCTAGGAATTGCTTGAATTTCAAGAAAAGTTGTTCATGTTATTGGTGCCAAAATATTAAAATAATAATAACAAAATTGTAATTGACTCGTATTATCATCAACCTCACAGTTCTAAAACGTGTATGTTAGGAAGATGTTTTAATACCCTTATAAAGAATGTTTCATTCCCCTCTCAATCGATGTGAGATCTCACAACCACCCTTTGGAGGTCAGCGTTCTCGTTAGCATACTGTTTGATATTTGATTATGATACCATTTGTAACAACTCAAACCCACTGGTAGCATATATTATTCCTTTGGACCATTATGTATCACCGTTAGTCTTTCCGTTTGAACTCGTATTTTAAAATAAAAATAAATGAAAAAGAAAATAGGAATATTATAATTATGAAATTTATGGGCATAAAAAAAAACAAAAAAAAAAACAGAAATGGCCCACTTAATTTCTTTATTCATAAATATTTGTTTGAAAAATTGGCCATTTAGTTTGATATCAACACCATGACATCTTAAGCGTAACCCTTTATTATTATTATTTTCCGACGTCATCCGCGGCTCGCGGGTCCCACCCTTATCCTTTATTTTGTCGTCTAGCTTCATCCCACGTGTCATCGCTCCATTTACGAATTACACGTGTCGACTCATCAACGTCTTATATTCCAGTTCGTATCAGCCCTCATTATCGCAATATATAGGGCTATTATGGTAAATTCAGCTCTAGCTTTGGCCACGTGGTAAATTTCTATTCGGTTATTTTAAAGAGCTTCCGATGTAACATATGTACGTGATTATTCCCCCACCAATGATTCTCGAATATAAATTAATAGAAAAAAATAATTAAAAAAGGAAAATTTTGATATTTTCGTGTTTTTTTTTCTTTTTTTATAAATATTTCTGTGGCCAATTTACAAAGCCTGGGAATTTTTGCAAGTTGTTGGATGGAGAGTTCAAAGCCGGCGCCGGCGATCGATTCAGACCGGCCGAATCTGCCGCCGGGATTCCGGTTCCACCCGACCGACGAAGAGCTGGTGGTTCACTATCTCAAGAAAAAGACCACTTCTCTGCCCTTGCCGGTGGCCATCATCGCGGAAGTTGACCTCTACAAGTACGATCCTTGGGAGCTTCCAGGTGGGTTTTTCGCCGGAATATTCGATCTCCGGCTAAAATTGGGTTTTTTTAGTCAAATTTTCCTAATTAATCTTTCAAAAAAATAATTTTAAATATATGGGTTGTTATAATTATTTTGATTAATTTTGTGTTGAAAATTTCAGCTAAGGCTTGCTATGGGGAGGAAGAATGGTACTTTTTCAGTCCGAGAGATCGGAAGTATCCGAACGGAGCACGGCCAAATCGTGCGGCGACATCGGGGTATTGGAAGGCAACTGGAACTGATAAGCCGGTGATTGCTTTGTCGGAAGGGAATCGGAAAGTTGGTGTGAAGAAGGCTTTGGTTTTCTACGGCGGAAAGCCACCGAAAGGGATCAAAACCAATTGGATCATGCATGAATACCGTCTCGCAGATAACAAACCTGATGGCGGGAACAATAAGCTGCCGGAGTTCTATATCGGCAGCAAAAAAAGCTCAATGAGGGTATGAATTTGGAGAATAAAGTTGGAATCTTTTTCAATTTTGAATTTTTTTTTTTCAAATTCATAATCAAAAACAAATTTTAATTGTGTTTTTTCAGCTGGATGATTGGGTTTTATGTCGGATTTATAAAAAAACAATCTCCAACAAACCAGGAGTAGATCATGAGCTGAAAGATTGCTTTAGTTATATGGGTGACCTAATTCCTCCATCCATAACAATCCACGGCTACAACCAACAAATGACGACGACAACGACAACGACCGCAGCGGCGATGAACCGTAGCGTGTATTCTGAATTAGCTTCTTTATCTCTTCCGACGAAACAGCGGCTGCAACCAACTTCATCATGGGACGAGGAAGAGTATCAGTCAGCCAACGACCAACCATTGAGCAAGAGATTACAGTTGATGAACGGTGGCAGTGTTGACGACAACAACCCGATCGCCGCTCTTCTCAGCCAACTACCACCGCTGCAGCAGCCGACATTGCAAGGTTGTATAGTAGGCGACGGGATATTCCGGCCGGCGATCGAATTGCCGGAGACAAATTGGTATTCATAACACACATATATACAAAATTAGATTAAAAAGATGATATGGTTACCTAAAATATACAGCTGATTTGATATTTAGGGAAAATATTTTTAATATTTCGGGGATTTTAATGTGTAAAGAACTAGATTGACATAACCCTAATTGTGTTTTTATTATTATTGGGGTTTGAAGATTATATATGTTTGTATTCATATACATGTTTTATGTATATAAAGATATGAAAGAATTAATATATTATATGATTCTAATTGTTTATATTATTTAATTATATTTATCGATTCGAGCGTAATTAAATGAAAAGACATGACATGTAGATTTTCCACTTTACCCGACGAATAGATAGGAATGACAAGAGAGATGTCCATTTAACCCGTGCAACTCCATCCTAATGGAGCGAGGAGATATTTCTCCCTGTTAGATAAATGAGGTCGAAGATGAATATTATGGAATTAATATTTTAAAAATATATATAAAAAGCTTTTTTCCTCGAGCAAATATTCTTAATTTTCATAATAATTTAGGTTGGTCATTGACCCATTATCATTTTTAGAACTAACGTTAAATTGACGACGAAACTCAAATTTCAAAATTAAAATGTCGAAATTAAAATTTTATTGACGAAAATGCTACTGAATCCAAACCGCGTTCGAGTTTCAGTTAAATTAATATTATAATTTTTTTAAGTGGAGGGAATCATTCCATTTAGAACATCAATTATTAAAGATTTAAAATGTTGTATGATGCATATGTTTGAATCCATTTAGGCCCACAAAATTTGACTTATCATCAAAAAAAAAAATGAAATGTAACCATTTTATATTAGAAAATGAAGTTTAAGCTTTTTTTAATTATTTAATATTTTCCTAATTTAATCTTCGATAAAACTATCGGAACAAATATTGGGTTGAATTGGATTTATAAAATCTTTAAATCAACTCGAAATTTCGAGTTGGTTGGATTGGTGACTCGATCAACCTTAATAGAGTTTGAAACCCAACCCAAGTAAACCCTCGATTTTCTGGGTTGGGTTAGGTTGTCAAATTGTTTTTTTTTTAATTATTTTAAAAAAATCATACTTATTTATTGTATATGTTATATTAATAACTAAAATCTCAAATATCAAACATTCACAAGTCACAACGTATCACTAATATCGATAACAAACGTCAAATATTCTTAATCTTTGTGGGGTTGACTCGACAAGAAAATGTCAACCTGTAAATCGATTTGAATTCTTCAACCTTCGATAATCCGAGTTGATCAGATTATCGAGTCATATGAACCCTCTTAACGGTAAAATCTAAAGAAATAAATAATTAAAAAAAAATCATTATGAAGATGAAATAAGCAAAATTGGAAGGACTTGGAAATAAAAGAATTAGATCCAAAATAACAAAATCAAAGAGATGGGTGGATGCCATCTTCATTTGATTTGGACATTCAGATATATTCCATGGACTTTAAGGCCACAAGAAAATTGCCTTTTTGTTTTTTCCATAAATATAATAAAAAGAATAAAAAAATCACATGTTTATCCACCACATTTTTATGGACATGACCCAATTGTTCGTTTTGGCCCATTACGTATCGTCGTTAGCTTCACGATTTTAAAATGGGTCTATTAGGGAGAAGATTTCATACTCTGGTAAAGAATGCTTCGTTCCCTTCTCCAACTATTATGTTTAGGTTACAATTTTTTTACGAACATAAATCATACTCGTTTTAAACTTTTCGACTCTAAACTTCAAACCAACTCATGTAAGGGCAACGTGGTTTGGTTTGGAGTTTGGGATTGGACCAATGATTGCATTAAATCATCTCTCTTCGTCCACCCCCACGTGTAACGCATGTTTTGTCCGACCTCTCCCATGCACCCTCCATTTTTTAGCTTCTGGAACCAAGCTCAAAAATATAGGGGTAGTACCCTTTGGACGGTAGGGGTACCCATTTGATGTGAAGTTAACGGTGGACCAATTATTTTGCTGCTAGCTAATACAACTATCATATTCAATTGGTAAGCAATTGGGATAGGCCTGTTTGGACAATATGTGCTAGCGGTGGGGTTTATTATTTATTTTTTTGGGTTTGAGTTAGGTTTGGGCTTTTGTATGTGGACCTGCATACCCTTTAGCGGCGGCCCAAACTGTCGGCCCACTGGTTGGTTTGCTTCTTTCCTCGCCGCTCAAAATCTTCTTCCTTCTTTCCTCGGCTCCGTTGAGGGCAAAAATGCCATTTAATTTTAAACATAACATCCTTGATTTTTATTTATTTATGTTTTTTAAATACTTAATATTTACAAACTTTTTAATTTTTTAAATCCGGGTTAATTCAAATCATTAGTCTGTCGCTTTTAAGATGGTATAATAAAATACCCAAAATAAAAAAAATAAAAAAAACTCGATTTTTATCTTTGAATCACTGTTGTCATCAGTTGAGCATATGACGGTCATGGTTACCCTGATATTTGAAATGACGAAACGTTCATGTTATTACAACCGGTAGCATTTAGGAATGGCAACGAACATTTTTTAATAATAAAATTCTAACTTATTCATTTTTAATAATTTTTCTTATTATTGATATTATTTATTAATTAATTATAAAATATCAATCATAATTAACAAACATGTTTTTATTTCAATAAAATAAAATATTTAGACAAAAAAAATTTATTCTATAATTTAATTTTACCATATAAGGTATAAAAAAATTATATTTGATACTATTATTTAAAACAAAATAGTAAGGTAATTTATTACATAACAAATTTCAAATTTAAATTTCTTATAGCAATTAACAATATATTTTTTTAAAATATGATAAAAAAATTCAAACGTCTCGTCGGAAATACACGTTCTAAGTTAAATTAGGATATTAATGTATTTGTTCGACTATTATTATTTTTTCTTAATAATTCTATAAATAACATCGAGAGATTAAATTTATCACTTAAAAATAAAGAAATTATATTCTTAGACAACTTTTATAACTTGCTCGTATATAGAAATAGTTATATATATATATATATATATATATATATATATATGCATAAAGTTTTAATTTAACACGTTATGTAGTAGGAAGGAAATTGGTTGTGAATTTGTGGTGACATAGAAGACACATGTATAAGGAAAATAATGCTTTTGTTTTTTCTTCAACATAATTATTAATTTTTAAAAAATGGTTATTAATATGAGTGGTTGGATATCGATTAATTTAGAGAATAATAATTGGTTTATACTCCAGAAATACTCGTATGAGGTCTTTTGGGGAAGTATAAAGCAAAACGATCGTGTTCATCTAACATGGTATCAAAGTCATGCCCTAAACTTTAGTCATGTCAATAGAATCCTCGATTAAGGAGAGGTGTTGGATGTGGTCATTCTTTTAGAATTATCATGCGTTTATAATCGAGGAATATTATCTGTATTGGTTTGAGGCATTTTGGGGATGAGCAAAGTCACGAGAGCTTATGCTCAAAGTGGACAATATCAGATTATTGATTCGTTTGTTCATAGTATAATTGATATGTGGAAATCACTACAAAAGGAGTAAGATTCGGATTAACTTGTTGATCGAATATCTCAAGATAAGAACATTGTTTGAGATTCGAATCACTCCACAAGTAAGATCGATCATGTCTAGCTTGAATGATTCTTGTTGATCAAATATCTAAATGCAAGAACACTTGCTTGAGATTCGAATCACTCCACAAGCAAAATGGATCATGTCGAGCTTAAATAATTCTACATGCAACCTAAACTAATAGAATTGGAAAGAAACTCAATCATTTGCTAAAGAGGAGCACAAATACTTCTTTTACTATCTTTTTCAAGTCTGCTTACAAATACAACCATCCAAAATACATTAATGAAATAGACTAACGCTAAATTGTAATCCATCCAAAATTTACAACATGAACTTCATTCTTCTTGAATGTGGCATGAATTGAAATATATATTCTTCATAAGTTAATATATTATATGATCGAGGGCTTTTGGTTCATATCAATAATATAATATTTAAATTTTTTTAAGAGTTTTTTTTTTCGTTTGCTTATTTGAGGCGAAGCTTGTGATTTTGATTTGCCAATCGGCGGCCCCAAAGTTTGAAACGGTCACAATGGGCACCAAAATCCTTCCATTTTGCTCATCTCTTCTGCTCATCCTTTGCCTTGCCTCGCATCCTTCAGCTCAGAGTTTCGCCCAAAACGAAGAACAAGAACAACAAGAAATCAAAAGATCAGATTTTCCAGAGCATTTCTTGTTCGGAACTGCCACTTCTTCGTACCAGGCACTGATTTCTTTCATCTTCTTCGTTTCCATTTCTGGTTCTGAAGCTTTTAGGGCTTTTTATTGTGCAGATCGAAGGGGCTTTTCTTGAAGATGGAAGGGGAACGAGCAACTGGGATGCGTTTTCCCACATTCCAGGTCTTACCCACTTTCTAATTTCACTTTCCCATCAAAACCCACTTCTCCGATTTGCGTATAACTTTCGTTATGATTCGGAATTTTGCAGGAAAAATTAAGAACAACGATACCGGAGATGTCGCCGACGATCACTACCACCGGTTTCTGGTACTCTGTTTTACTCATTCTCCGGTCACCGGAGCTTCAATTGAGATGAGCTTGGGTTTGATTTGCAGGAAGATATTGAGCTGATGCATTCCATGGGGATGAATGCTTATCGGTTTTCCATTTCCTGGACCCGAATTTTGCCAAGTAAGCTCCCCTCCTTTTCTCATTACCCAGTTAGTGTAAAAAATTTCAAAACCCGGATAGACTTCCTCTCCTTGCCTAATAGGTTTCGGTGTAACAATCCAAGCCCACAATTACTAGATATTGTTGTGTTTCTGTTTGCCCTCTCTGACTTCCCTTCAAAGTTTTTAAAACGCATCTCCTCGTAAGAAGCTTCATACCCTCTAAAAGGGTTTTTTTCGTGTTCCTCCCCAACTGACATGAGATCTCACAATCCACTCTTTTCGAGACTCAGCCTCCTCACTGACCCATCACCCGATGTCTAGCTCTGATACCATTTGTAACCGCCCAAACCCATTATTGTCCTCTTAGCTTTCCCATTCCGCTTCTCTCTTAACGTTTTTAAAAATCATCGGCTAAGAAAAGGTCTCCATATTCTTTCTCAGGGATGTTTTGTTTTTTCCTTTGAATATTTTAATTTTTTGATAAAATTAAAATTTTTAAAAATAAAATTATAATTTAATTGGTTAACAAAATTATTATTTTTTAAAAAAGAAATTAGGTTAATATTTATTTTCTAATTTATTGACGTTAGCAATAATAATTAAATGCAATAAAGTAGTCTACATTTGACTATTATTTAATGTGAGGAATGTGCCTTTGTTACCAAATAAAATAATAATAATAATAATATATGCTTTTTAAACGAATCATAATCTTTATTTATTTATTTATTATTATTATCTGGAAATGGAATCTATCTCAAAGATTTTATATATATATATATAAATATATTAAAATATTTGGAATGCAATCATAATCTTAATTATTGAAAGATTATATTAATAATTTAATTTTTGTAATAATAATAATAATATAGGAGGGCGATTTGGTAAAATCAACAGAAGAGGGATCTCTTTCTACAATAAAGTAATTGATCGTTTGTTGCTAAGAGGTACCTCTCCTATTTCCTTTTGTTACTTTTACCCCTTTTTTTAGGGTAAATTACAATTTTAGTTTTAATTTATCTATAATTATGAATTGGGCAGGCATAGAGCCTTTTGTGACCATTCACCATCATGACCTCCCCGATGAACTGGACAAAAGATATGGAAGTTGGATGAGCTCTCAAATGCAGTAATTTCTCCTCTTTTTGTCTATTTTAATACTCGATGGCTAGAAAAATTCGGTGGATTCGGGTTGGGTTATGAATTTATTTTGGTTAGATTGGATTGAATATATGAAAATTTTATGGGTTGAGTTGGTTCATGGGTTTCGTCGGTGAGATCTTACGTTAGTTGGAGAGGGAACGAAACATTCCTTATAATGGTGTGGAAATATCTTTGTAGTAGACGCGTTTTAAAAGGGGGGTTGATAGGGATACGTAACGAGCCAGAACGAACAATATCTATTAGCGGTGGGTTTGCGCTATTACAAATGGTATCAGAGCCAAACATTAAGTGGTGTGTCAACGAGGATGCTGGACTCTAAGGGGGTGGATTGTGAGATCGCACATTAGTTGTAGAAGGGAACGAAACATTTCTTATAATGGTATGGAAACGTCTCTATAGTAAATGCGTTTTATAACTGTGAGGTTGATGACAATACGTAACTCTCCTCACAGACACTAAGCTGCGTGTCAGCGATGACGCTGGACCCCAAGGGGTAGATTGTGAGATCTTATATTAGTTGGAGAAGGGAACGAAACATTCCTTATAATGACAGAGAAACCTCTCCCTAATAGATGAGTTTTAAAATTGTGAGGCTGATGACAATACGTAGCTCTCCAAAGCGGAGAATATCTATTGGTGGTGGGATTGGGCTATTACAAATGGTATCAGAGCCAGACATTAAGCGGTGTGTCAACAAGGACGCTAGACCCCAAAGGGAGTAGATTGTGGGGTCCCACATAAGTCGGAGAGGGGAACAAAATATTCCTTATAATGATATGAAAACCTCTCCCTAGTAGATACGTTTTAAAATTGTTAGGCTGACGGCGACACGTAATGCTCTAAAGCGGACAATATTTACTAGCGATGAGTTTGGATGGTTACACTCTTAATTCTTTTTTTGTTTTGTTTGAAAAAATTTACCATTCAAATGGTTGGGTTGGATCTAAAAAATAACACAACCCGACCCAATCCATGAACACCTCTGCTTCTTTTTGAGCTTTGTTGGTGGATGTCAACTAACATAATTGGGACAATCCAATGGTTTATTGTTTTAGGGAAGATTTTGTGTATTTTGCACGAATATGTTTCGAAGAGTTCGGAGATAGAGTGAAGCATTGGATAACCATAAACGAGCCGAATTTGGTGGTATTAATGGCTTATATAAAAGGAGTTTATCCACCGGCTCACTGCTCACCACCTTTTGGAAATTGCTCGGTTGGCAACTCGGATATCGAGCCTCTCATCGTCATGCACAACATGTTGCTTGCCCATGCCAAAGCCGTTCGACTTTATCGCACCCATTTTCAAGTAGCATTCTTCTATTCCTCTCCTTTTATTCATAATATCTTTTTAAAAAATTGTAACAATTTTATTAAATTCGACCTTAGGATTAGTTAAAACAGTTATAAAATTATTAAGTTTTATTAATTTTATTTATATATTTAAACCTTATTTGTAGGGCAAACAAGGCGGATCCATAGGATTAGTGGCATTTGGACACATGTATGAACCATTCACCGACAATGAATTCGACAGACAAGCTGTGGACAGAGCCTTGATTTTCAACTTTGCTTGGTCAGTTCTTTTTCCTTTTCCTTTGATATACCTTTGTGTCAAATTATGGAACGAGCACCGCTAGCAGATATTGTTCTCTTTGGATCTTTCTTTTCGGGCTCGAAGACGTAAGGTTTCCACACCTTTAAGGGTGTTTCGTTCTAATCCTCAACCAATGTGAGATATCACAATCCACTTCTTTCATGACCCAGACCAATGTGAGATCTCACAATCCACCCCCTTCAGGGCCCAGCGTCCATTTAAAACGAGTAAGGTTTCCACACCCTTATAAAGGGTGTTTCGTTTTCCTCTCCAACCAATGTAGGATATTGTCCACCCCCTTCAGGACCCAGTGTCCAACGTTCTCACTGGCACTTTTCCTTTCTCCAATCGATGTGGGACTATTACCAAATCCACCTCCTTTGGGATTCAGCGTTCATATTGTCACACCGCCTTGTGTCTACCCCTTCGGGGCCAGTGTTATAAGGGTGTTTCGTTCTCCTCCCCAACCAATGTGGGGATATTGTCCACCCCCTTCAGGGTCTAGCGTCTAGCGTCCTCACTGACACTCGTTCCTTTCTCCAATCAATGTGGGACCACTACAAAATCCACCCCCTGCTGGGCCAGCGACCTTACTGGCACACCGCCTCGTGTCTACCCCTTTGGGGGAACAGTCTCCTCGCTGGCACATTACCCAATGTCTGGCTCTGATACTATTTGTAACACCCGCCTCTAGCAGAGATTGTCCTCTTTAGACTTTCCCCTTCGAACTTCCTTTCAAGGCTTTAAAACACGTCTACTAGGGAAAGTATAATCAACTAAATTTAGCGAAGAAAACATGAACAGGGTGTACGATCCGATCGTGTACGGAGATTATCCAAAGGAAATGCAAGCAATATTAGGAAGCCAACTTCCACGCTTCTCAAAGGCAGAGAAAAAGATTCTAAAGGGAAGTTTGGACTACATTTATGTCAACCATTACACCACACTTTTCACAAAGGATTGCCTTCATTCTATCTGCTCCGACGATGCAAATCGTCCAATTAAAGGCTTCCTCGACACCACCGGCTACCGGGACGGTGTTTCCATTGGTGACCCAGTAAGCTCTTTCCCCCTTATCTTCTTGTGTTTATTTATAAATAGAACATGTGAGTGTGTAAATGATAAAGTTACCCTTTTTACATGACAGACTGGAGTTGACAGATTCTTTGTTGTTCCAAGAGGTTTGGAAAAAATCATTAATTATATCAAAGAAAGGTATCCCGACAAGCCCATTTTTGTCACTGAAAATGGTAAGTTGAGCTAAGTTTATAACATGGTATGATTTAAATTTTTCATTTAGGTTTTACGATATTGACAATTTTGTTTTATTTAAGGATATTCTGCACCGTCTACTGATAGTAACAACGTTGAAGACATGGTAAATGATACGAAACGAGTCAATTACCACAAGAAGTACCTTGCTTCCTTGGCAAAAGCAATGAGGTAAATAAACAACCTATTTACCTGTCTTTATACAATTTGTCTTACCTATCTATCTCTCTATATATATATCTAAAATATTTGCTATTTTTATTAAATTTGGGTAGGGTTGTTCATATGATCCGAGATCCCATTGGATTGGGTTGAGTATTTGGAAAACCGAATCAAAACTTTTTTTAATTGGGTCAATCTGACCAACCAAAAATAGGGTTTACAAGAGTTCTATCCTACTTTTTAATGAGATTTTAGTTATTAATGTGACATATAGCGTGAATAGATAGATTTTAAAAAATAAAAAAATAAAAAATTTAATGAACAACGCAAAAATGAAAGGTTAGGTTAGGTTACATTGTGTAACAGTCTAAACTCACCACTAACAGATATTGTTCGATCAGCCTCACAGTTTTAAAATGCGTCTACTAGGGAGAGATTTCCACGTTCTTATAATGAATGTTTCGTACTCCTGTCCAACCGATATGAGATCTCACACATTGTGAACCCTATTCAAGTTATTCAGATCACCAACTCAACCAACCTAAAAAAATTTCTTTTCATCTAATCCATGTACAACGCTAGAAATTAAATAATGTAATCCTGACCGTAGATTATAATTCCTTTTATGACAGGAATGGTGCTGACGTGAGAGGGTATTTTGCATGGTCGTTAATGGACAACTTCGAATGGGCCGATGGGTACGGTACGAGGTTTGGGCTTTTGTATGTGGACCGACAGACACTTGAGCGTCGGCCCAAACTGTCGGCCCAGTGGTTTGCTTCTTTTCTGGGCGGCCATCCACAA
This sequence comes from Cucurbita maxima, assembly GCF_002738345.1. Lineage (NCBI taxonomy): Eukaryota > Viridiplantae > Streptophyta > Magnoliopsida > Cucurbitales > Cucurbitaceae > Cucurbita > Cucurbita maxima. The sequence goes on from NW_019272019.1 coordinate 2,792,209, forward strand.
GTACTTACTAAGTCTTCATCCATAGTGAATACAAATGCGTTTGATTCCCTCATGGATGGTTAATGCAAATAATATCAATATAAGTAATATTAATGTAATATTAATGTAACAACTTTATTTTAAATAAAAATGTAAAAATAAAATATTAATATTGAATGGATATTTTGATGCTTCAAATCAAAGCCAGCTAGCTTTGGTTGCCACTAATTAGTTTATTAATGAAACAATAAAACAAAGTATAATAATTATGCAACTTGACTTGTTATTTCATATTAATTCAAACAATCAATGATTTTCTAATTTGTTAGCTAGTTTTTATAAATAAATAAATAAATAAAAACATAATTTTACATAATTTTACAAAACATTTTTTATAAGAGTGTAAAAATTTCTATCGAGCAGACTCGTTTTAAAAATGTTGAGAAGTTTGAAAGGGAAACCCAAAGAGTACAATATCTAATATGGATTTGGAAGATCTATACTAACAAGATGCGCTTTCTTTATCGGTGGCTCAATCATAGTAACTTAAGCAATTCTATGTTGGGCAGAGCTCCTATGAATAAATGCAAGGGAATGTCGGGACACATAGAACCCAAATCCGAGCTCCAAATTTTGATTCAAAAGGGTCAAGAGAATTGACTAACATAGTGCACCTTTTTCTCAAACAATTCTATATTGGGCGACCTTATGAGAATAGATGTAAGGGAATGTCGGGACACATAGATCCCGAATCTGAATTTCAAATTCTGAATACAGGGTATTCTAAATTCTATTAAATAAACGTCTATAAAAGTTAATTTTTTTTAATATATTAAAAACAAAAAGAGCTCAAAATTAGAAAGACCATACATGAAGGTTGGTACAATTTCATGTCATTATATATAAAACAAAGTCTTTACTATAATGTCTCAATGGGGCCTTCTAAGTTTGGGTATAATGTAACCATCATAGAGACTATTTGTCACTATAAGCCAGCTAATATGAGCTACATTGTTATGCTCTAAACACCCATTTTGTTCGTGGTTTTGTTCTTTTTTTAATTTCTAATAAATGATCGTTAAATTCATGAAATTCAATTGGTTCGTTATTTTGCTAAAAAAATATTTATTATATTTAAATTTTGATAGAAGTTTCAATTCAGTCTCTAAATTTTAGTTTGTAACGATTTAGTCGCAATACTTTTAAAATTGGAATAATTTAGTCATTGATTTTTTTACGTGTAATAATTTAGTGTTTATATTTTTGAATTAGTAACAATTTAATTTGTATCATGAAAAAAATGTCGTAATTCGTATTTACCCATCTTTTTAAAATTAATATGTTATGTTCTACCCACGTAATTTCTAAAAACTCACATTTTAATATATATATATCTAAGCGGGAGAATTGGGCGGGAATAGGAAATATTAATTTTTTCCTTGACCCCATTTATCTATATTAAGGATATTTAGTAATAAATTATAGTTTACCATATATATTATATTTGATATTTTATTATAAGTCAAATATCTAATATTTGCTTTATTATCATAAGTATCTTTCCATTTATTACTATTTTCATATCCTTGTAATTTATTTGATTATAAATAAGATAACTTTCACACCATTTAGGTGTGGTGGATTAATCAAACATTCACAATCTAATGTAAAAAATGTTTCCCACTCGTTCCCCCTTCACTAATTAAACGGGAAATTCCCTCCTCGTTCATGATGGATAAAATAGATATTTTTACCCATTAAAATTTAAATCATTAAAATTAGTAAAAATTTAATTTCTATAGTGTTTTATTCTTTTTAAAAAAGAGTTATTTTAAACTTTTCATTTTTTTTATTAAAAAATTCTAATAAATCTTTCATAAGGAAAAATAATATAAATTTAAAAAATTCAAAATTTAATATCCTGCCCCACTTTTAAAAATATCTTTAATTTAAATATTATAATTAGAGTCTCAAAATTAACTATTTTTTTTATTATATATATTAACAATATTATTATCGGTTGAAAATATATTTATATTAAATAAGATGAAACAGAGATTTGGGGTGGGAATGGAGACGGATAATATAATCCCGTCCCCGACCCCATTTGTGTAACAGAGAAAAAAAATGTTCTCCACTCCCTCTCCATTTTCAGTCTAAACGGCGAGTCCCCTCTATTTGAGACGAGTCTCTACAAGTAAAATGGATATCTGTGCTCATACATGGATATGGGTAAAGTCAAATGATAATTTTATTTTTAGGAAAAAAAAACATGTTTTTTTAAGAAACACAAAAAAAATCCATATTAATTTCATTGTCGTTTATGATTGTGACATTTTATCTAACATAATTAAAAAATGTAGTTGTTGAGTAAAGTATATTATTTAAATATCATTTGCTCTATAGTTTGTTACAAATTATAACTTAATCCTAATAGAAATTAACCACTCTTTGTTGTTTTATACTTTATTTCATTTATATTCTTAATTATTGCATTAATTACCCATTTAAATGCCATGTAACATCTCTTTCACTTTCTCCTAATTTATCAAACATCTCATTTTTAGCTGTTATAATAAATTTCATTAAATAATTAAGTAAATTGAGAATATTTAAAATAAAATAAATAAATATATATAAACCTATAGATGATTTGTTTAAAAAAAATAATTAATTGGACGGTTCGGGTACGATCTAAAACGATCCTACGTCCTAGAAAGAATCGAACAATGGAGGAAGCTTTTCGTGTCTTCTATAACAATCAGAAACATTGTTGTGTTTTCGGATCTGAGCTTTTGTGTCTTTTAAGCTTAGATCGGGGTGAATTGTGATGTCCCACATTAGTTGGGAAAAGAACAAACCATCATTTATAGGGGTGTGAAAATCTTCCCCACGTTTTAAAACCTTGAGGGGAAGCCTAAAAACCTAATTTTCCCTTCCTAGTATTGGATTTGGGCAAGTTAGAGGAAACAAGACAATATTTGGTAGTGGTGGATCTGGAGAACCCCACAAAAAAGATAATATCTGTTAGTAGTGGATGTAGGCAAAAGAAAACAATATTTACTGATCTGGGCAAATTGAAGATAACAATATTTGTTATCTGTTAATATATGGATCTGGTCAAGCCAAAAAAGTACAATATCGTGGATTTGGACAGTTATAAAATAACCCATCAATATCTACCCAACTTATTTTATTATTTTTTTTTTTTGGGTTAACCTCTTTTAACCGTCTTTAGTTACAATTAAATTCAATCCTACCCACCTTTTAACAAAAAAAAATGTTTCTACAAATTCATGGACGAACAAAAAGAACAACAACAACCACGATCGTCTTCATCGCAAGCTCTGGTGAAAGCCTTGAAAAATCTAAGCCTGTGGTTGGTGGTTGGATTATTCTTTGGCCATTTCTTCACTCTTCTTTCTCTCTGTATCTTGCTGTGAAACTGACAAAGAAGGAATGAAAACAAGAACACTTCAATAAAGCTTCCTTTTCCAATTTCCCCTCTGGCTCTGTTAGCCCCACCATCTCCATTTCTGTTTTTTTCCTGAAATCATCGACAATTCTAATGGGGATTTTTTGTGGGCGAGTGAAGAAATACGAATTTGTCGGCAATTTCATATGGACCCACGTTTTTCAATAATGTTCTAAACAAATCCCTCTTCTTCTCATTCTCTGAACACTTCACTCACTGTCCCATGTGCAACGAGCGCCTACTGTTTGGAGCCTTCGATCCAATGAATCGGCTGTTGAGGCTATGACCCATTTGTAAAATTATCTATCTCTCTTGATTTTCGCTTTTTTTCTGTGATTTGGGTTTCATGGATCCTCGCACCCGTCTGGATCATGCTCTGTTTCAGCTCACTCCGACCAGAACCAGGTTAGTTTTTCTGGGGTTTTGAGATTAATTGTTTGTGTTTCTGGGTTTTGTCCTGATGTTATTTGTGTGTTTGTTTAAGATGTGATCTGGTTATCTCCGGCATTGGAGGTGCGACTGAGAAACTGGCATCTGGGCTTCTTCAGCCGTTTATCTCCCACCTCAAATGTGCTAAGGATCAGATTTCCAAGGGGGGTTACTCCATTACTCTTCGCCCTGTTGCAGGATCAAACGCTTCTTGGTTCACTAAGGGCACCCTTCAGAGGTCATTTGTTCTTCTCCTTTTGGTACTCTGGATCTAAGCTTTTGCTGGTTTGTCATTTGCATAATTGCTACTCTTTTTGGAATTTGTTGATGTAGATTTGTGAGATTTGTTAGCACTCCTGAAGTTCTTGAGAGATTTGTTACTACAGAGAAGGAGATTGTTCAGATTGAAAGTTCTATGTCCACAGATGCAGAAGGTAATGAATAGGTTTCAAAGTATAGGGACAATTGATATTGCAATAACCTTGTTCTTAGCAAATATGATATGATGCTTTGATAGCTAGAGCTATTGATATTTTATGCGAGTTCTTTGGATGCATTCACTTTGATTTAGGCTCACCGCTAGTATGTATTGTACTCTTTGGGCTTTTCCTCTTGCACTTCTCCTCAAGGTTTTTAAAACATGTTTGTTAGGGAGAGGTTTCCACCCCCTTATAAAAAGTGTTTCGTTCTACTCCTTAACCAATGTGAGATCTCACAATCCACCCCTTCTTTAGGGCCCAGCGTTTTCGTTAGCACTCGTTCCCTTCTCCAATCAATGTGGAACCCCTCAATCCACCCTCCCTTTGGGGCCTAGTGTCCTTGCTGGTATACCGCCTTGTGTCCACCCTCTTCGGGGCTCAACCTCCTCGTTGGCACATCACCCGATGTTTGACTCTTATATCATTTGTAACAGCCCAAGCCCCCCAATCCACCCCCTTTTGAGGATCAATGTTCTTGTTGGCACACCGACTTGTGTCCACCCTCTTTGGGGCTCAGCCTCCTCGCTGACACATCGTCTGGTGTCTAGATTTGATATCATTTATAACAGCCCAAACTCACCTCTAATGGATATTGTTCTCTTTGGACTTTCTCTTTCGGGCTTCCCCTCAAGGTTTTTAATAACGAGAGGTTTCCACATTCTTATAAAGAATGGTTCGTTCTCCTCCCCAACTGATGTGAGATCTCACAATTACCATGCTTGATGCATCTAAGAATGTTTGACGTGCAATTTACAGGAAACACAACGACTGCTGATTGGAACTCGAAAAAATCTAGCCCCACCTCGAGGGTAAGTCGGTTTGTTTTTGTCATTCCATGGAGATGCAATGTCTTGTGGATGTTTATGCAGTGATGTTGGACCTTTTATTGTGATGGGGCAAATAGGTGAAGGGAAATTCGGATGAATATAACGACGATGCTGCGTCGAAGGAGAATCCCAAGTAATATCAGCATTCATATTACTTCTGGCTAATTAGTATATCTGTTAGATTTAGTATTGCATATTGTCTAATGCACTGATTTTTCAGTAATGGGTAATCTACAGGGTCTGCCTTCAGCGTGTTCTAGAGACTCGAAAAGCAGTGCTGCACAAAGAGCAAGCAATGGCTTATGCCCGTGCTTTAGTCGCAGGATATGAGCTGGATCATATTGATGATCTTATATCTTTTGCTGATGCTTTTGGAGCTTCACGTTTGAGGTATGAATTTTGCATTCATTGTTATGATTGGTTTGTGGCATTTCTCCCTTGTTGTTAGTTTTGAAGTTAATGACGGTTTCACATAGATTGTAACGGCTCAAGCCCATCGCTAGTAGATATTGGCTTCCCTTTGAGACTTTTAAAACTCGTATGCTAGGGAGAGGTTTCTACACCCTTATAAAAAATGTTTTGTTCTCCTCCCCAACTGACGTGTGATCTCACAATCCACCCCTTTAGGGGCCCAGCATTCTCGCTAACACTCGTCCCCTTCTCCAATTGATATGGGACCCCCCAATCCACCCCCTTCAGGGCCCAATGTCCTTGCTGGCACATGGCCTCGTGTCTACTCCCTTTGGGGCTCAGCCTCCTTGCTGGCATACTGCCTCGTGTCTAACCCCCTTCGGGGCTCAGCCTCCTTGTTGACACACCGCCTTGTGTTCACCCCCTTTTAGGGCTCAGCCTCTTCGCTGGCACACCATCTGGTGCTTGACTCTAATACCATTGGTAACGGTCCAAGCCCACCATCCTCTTTGGACTTTCCATTTCGGGCTTCTCCTCAAGGTTTTTAAAACGCGTCTACTAGGGAGAGATTTTCATGGCTTTGGTTTTCCTTTTCTGAGAGAGCGTTTGTTTAAATATTAGATAAATCATAAAGCACTATAATTTTGTTGATTTAGGGAAGCATGTATAAACTTTATGGACTTGTGCAAACAAAAGAATGAAGATAAACACTGGATAGACGAAATAGCAGCTATGCAGGCATTCTCCCAGCCAGCATTTCCTTACTCAGAAACTTCCGGTATTGTACTAGCCGGTGAAGACAACGAAACTAACGTCAATGCTCAAGCACCAAGATCGGATTCGACTGCAAGTCAAGGAAGTTTGGATAACAATCAAGGTATGCCAATGCTTTGATTCACATATATACTATGGGCTGTCTGATTTTTCTGAAAACTAGTTCTTGGGTTTACTACTTCTTATGTAAACCGATCTCTGATCGATCCAAGTTTATATGGTCGAAATATAAGCAGACGGTAGCCTTCCAAAATCGGCGCAAATGCCATCGTTGAATGGGAAAGCTCAAATGCCAATGACATGGCCGAATCATCTTCCTCAGTATATGCACAACTTTCATGGTCCATATCAAGGATATCTCTTGCCTGGAATGCAGATGCCACCACCATATTACCCAGGGAATATGCAGTGGCGATCCAATGCCGATGACTCGAGTCTTGTTTCTGATCGAGAACCGAATGGTCGTAGGAGTTCTAAATCTCATAAGATGAAGAAGAAACTTTCACATAAGGAGGTTCCCAGAACTTCAGAACAAGAAGGAACTACTGAGTCAAGTGAATCCAGTGTTGACAGTGAATCAGATGAACACTCCGATGACGAGAGGATACGTAAGAAGCGGCATGGAAAGAAGTCCTCACGAACGGTTGTTATTCGAAATATCAATTACATAACCTCAAAGAAGAATGGTGATAAGGGCAGCCACTCAGAGGATGATTCATCTGATGAGGGTGAGTTTATTGATGGGGATTCCATCAAACAGCAGGTAGAGGACGCGGTCGGGACGTTGGAGAGAAGACATAAACCAACGAGTCGACGCCAAAAGAAACAGAATGGCTATGGCAATGCTGATGGCTTAAATGATTCTGCAGGACAGGAGACTAACCGGGTGTCGAACAATTCCGAGGGAGAAAAGATCAGTAGCCCATGGGATGCTTTCCAGAGTCTTATTATGCGAGAAAACGAGCCTGATAACTCGGACAAACTGTCCTCGATTCAGAATCAAGACATCCATTTTACAGAATCAGAGAAAGCACCAAGACAGCGTGAAGTTTCAAGTGATTCTTTCATCATGACAGACAGGAACTCAGCTAATGAAGGAAGAACACATATTGAAAACTTTGAAGCTGGTGATGTTTCCAACCCAATTAACAGGAGAGAAAGCACATATGAAGAGCTATTATTTTCACAAAGAGGCGGAGAATCGAGGAACGATGCACATTCCACCGCGTCCGATTTTACCAACATGTCTTTGAGAATGAAAAATCAAAGAGATGGTGATTGGTTTGTCAGAAATCCAGCTGATAAATCCGACAATCAGTATCACAACATCGGTCCCGGAGTTTACGACACCGACTTCTCTTCATCAGCTCAGGAACATCTCTATGCAGAGAAACACAAAAAAGATGTTTTGGCTGATGACTCTTTCATGATTCAGCCTCGACCAATAGTAGACGACCAATCCAACTTTCAATCGAGACGAAACATAAGCATGGTATCGGACATTATTGGGGATACCAAACAAGAAACCTCAAGAGATGATAAGCCTGCAACTTTTGGTGTCAGTGAACCAGATGACCTTTACATGATGCTCGATCGAGACATAGCTATAGAGCATACCGTAGCATCTTGGACACCTGAAATGGACTATGAAAATAACTTTTCGACCATAGCCAATGGTAAACACAATGATATTGGACCCGACCGTGGTGACGATCACGAGTCACCTGGTTTGGAAAAGAGCAACAAAAATAAAGAATCTGGGAGCAAAGTTTCAAGTAAAGAAGCAAAATCCAAAGCGTTGGGAGGATCTCTTGTTCAATCAAGAACAAGAAAACCAGTTTCTGGTAGCAGAACTATAGTTCATAAGAGCAAATTTGAGAAGGTATTTTGATTATGAATTCAATCTCCAAAATACATACACTACAGTTCATAAGCTCTTTTTCTTCTTCGTGTTACAGGAAGAAGAGACGAGAAAGAGAATGGAAGAACTGGCGATTCAGCGCCAGAAAAGAATCGCTGACCGGAGCACATCGAGTAAATTTGGTAGTGTGAGTTCTAAGCCTGGTGTGTCTAAGATTGAGAAGCCAAAAAGCCAAGCCCAGGTTCAAGAAGATAAGAAGTCACCTAAGCCTGTGCTTAGGAGTTCGACCATAGATCGCCTTGCAACGGCTCGTACACCTCAGAAGTTGTCTGTAACTCGATCGCCATCAGGTCAACCAAAAAAGGCGATCTCTAGTGCAAATGGCATTAACACTCCTACCACATCAGGAAAGCTCCTGAAAACCGACAGTAAGAACCTTATCTCGAACAAAGTAAAACCTTCCAATTTAAAAAACGGGCACAAGAAATTGAGCAAGGCACTTTCTTCTGATTCTTATGGTCAGACAACAACGGATGGCAAGAACGACGAAGCAGCATTGCCAGCTGAGTCGACGATATCGATACCGATTGCAACTCAACCGATCGACAACGTCGATGACGATATGGAAGATGTTAAGGAGCTACACACTACCCATTCAGTGGAGAAAAATGATGAAACTTTTCTTAGTAATTCAAACGACAAGGTTTTGTCTGTGCCAATTGAAGAACATACAGATTTAGTGGTCTTGTCCAATAAAGCCTTAGACCCTTCAGTTATGAACACTGGAGAAAATGGGGTAGCTGATCATATTGAAGCCACACCCGAAATTTCTGAGATCGAGATCGAAATCTCGACTCCTCCTCCCTCGACGAACGACATGATCTCGGAGTATACGATACACTCGAGGAAGAAATGGATGAGTGATGAAAACTCTCCCAAAGCACCTAAAGGGTTCAGAAAGCTACTCTTTTTCGGACGTAAAACCCGAAACACGTCCACAGATTGATCCTCAATCGGTTTATTCTCTGGTTAATTGGGTTCCTTGCTAGCGGATGATTGTCTTGAATTATTTGTTGAGATTGTTTGATTGTTCTGCAGATAATAGGTGAGTGATGAGTGAGATGAAGCTAGTAGATGATCCTTGTTCTTAATAAGGCCATGGATGATGCTGCCATGTTTGGATTGGTGTTGTAACTTATATTGTTTCATTTTTTTTGCTTCAAGAGAGTTGTAAGAGGCAATGCTTATTCATTGGTTTGTATAATGTAATGTTACGTTAATAATTAAAATTTCATAAAATCGACACAAATATCGATTACAAATGTCAAATATTCTTGATTTTTATAATAATTTTGTTAAAAGTAGTATAGAATTGGTTTGGGTTGAGTTGAGTTGTAACCCTATTTTTGGATTGGTCGAGTTGACCTACCAAAAAATTGTCAACTCGCGAACCAACCGAAATTTTCAATTTTGAGCTTGATGGGACTAGGGAAGACGGTTGGATTATAGAGCTAGGGGTAGATCAAATCAAAGGTTTGTCCATTGGGATTGGGTATGGACGTGCCTCGACTAGGTCAGCATTGATGAAAGATGACAAAAGAGAAACTCACACCCTGGGTGGTGCGGTTGAGCAAGAGTGAGCTCAACAGTCGCCCTATGTTTCCAAAAATTCAACCCAACCAAACCGAAAAAAAAAAAAAATCTAACCCAACCCAACTTTTTTTAGGGTATGGGTTGTTTATATTGGTCGAGTTCTTAGATCATACGAATACTTCTCCTTTCAAAAGATGGGAGGGCAATACACATATCGTATCGACACGATAATCTCTCTTTTGAACATGAGAGTGCTCACACGCCCGTGTAAGTTAGATCAATCATTTGGTTCATTATCTTAATTGACTCAATATTTTTGAGATGGTAAACGATGCCTACTAAATTCGAAACTTGATAAATATTAGAATAGGAAAATAGATATTTAAATGTTAATATATATATTTAATTCAAACATTGAGGGATGAAATTACTTTATAAATTGGAACAAAGATCAACTCCTAGAATCTAGATCTAGACATGTCTGGGCCCACATAGTTTTTTACAAATACGATGACATGGCATCCTCTGATTGGATAATGAGTATAAGTGATCTGTGTACAGACTGTATAACATTGACAATTGTCACCTCAACTCAAAAACAATTAAAAAGACAACGAAGGACAACCAAACTTCGTTATGCTGCTGTCTTGAAATCCCAACCGTTGATTTGATCAAGAAAAGGAGTCAGATCAGCCGTTGGATTTGTTTTTCCTTGAGGACATAATTGGAAATAAAGAAAGTTGGTGGGCTTTAATTGTTCTGGAAGCATCTGCTACTTCTTTCCTTCTCTTATACACAATTTCCCCCACCGACAGTCAGGTGAGGCATCTAATTCTTTCTCAAATCCCCATTTTACCCTTCTATATAAAATAAAAAAATATATTTTTTAATTTTTTTTAATTTTTAATTTTTAATTTTTATGATGATAAATTCATGGGTTGAGATATCTACGAGCAAGGTGAAGATGGGAAAGCCTTCTCTGTCTCTGTTTCCGTTCCCGCCACTTATTTCATTCTTTATTTCTATAATGCGATGATAATTGTTTTCTTATTTTAAAGTTTTTTATTTTTTAATATAATATTTATTAAAAAAATTAAAAAAATAGCAAACATATATTAATTAACCACATATCTTTCCTTTAATTTAAATATTAAAATAGTATGAAAATTAATTAATTAATTTTTTTAATGTAGCTAAAAGAAATGTATATCCATATAAATTCAAAATATAATTATTTAAAGTTGGGATTGCGTGGAGATAGAGACTAGTCATATCCCTTACTCGATAGTTATATATTATTGTAAATCGTTGTTGTTGTCTTTTTTAATGCATTACATATAACACCAATTTCAATCTTTCAAATCTTGCTTTCAAAACTCTGCCATGTTTTCTAAAACTTTCTTCTTAAACCAAGACAAGAGGCTCGACCATACCTCGCTTGGCCGTAGCCGACGTAAGAATGAATTAATTTAGCTCACTTGTTGCTGGAGAGTGAGTGCTATACAATCGCAAGTTCGCTATCATTAAAAGTGCGATTGTGACACAGCTCCATTTATGGAACAAAGCTAAAATGTGTTACTCCCTCCCCGTCTTTGTTTAAATAGATAATCCCCTTCTCGTTTGGAGTCAGTATATGCAGGGCCCGAGAGCCCGACATTACGCAGGTAAAGTAGATCTCTCTACTTTACTCACGGAAGGTACGACATAGCTGAGTTTTTTTTTTTTTTTTTTTTAAGAAAAAAATTTATTTTTTAAATTATCAGAAATTCAGACAATACTATGGGTATAATGGGGATTTGTGCAAGCTAGTGGCAAGATGTTGAGACGTTATTTTCTCTTTCTAATTTTTTTTTTTTGTTTTTTTTTTCTTTTTCACTGTTTTCATCGGAGCAAAGCTTGTTTCTCTGTTCCTCTTATAAACCCCAACAAGAAGAGACACAGAGAGACAGAGAAACATTACTGAATCTGCTCAAGAATTGAGTAGAAACAAATAACAGGGCAGATCAAAAAAGCTCTGAACCAGTGTATTTTGTCCATCAATGGCGTCTAAATTGGTTCTGATTATAGTTATTGTACTCGATGTTATTGCTTTTGGCCTGGCCGTTGCCGCTGAGCAAAGAAGAAGCACTGTAAGCTTCAGTCCCTCTCTCTATCTCTTCCATTCATTGTCGCTTTCTTTTGTGCTTTTTACTGCAAGTTTTGTCGGTTTGGGGTTCTTTGATTTCTGGGTCTGTTTCGTTTCTGTGATTCTGTTTGTGGGTCGTTTTGGATTTGATGTAATCGGCATTGGAAAATCGAGAATGGATGAACCAAGAATCTTTCCTTTTCTGGGTTGTTCTTGGTCACCAAACAACGATTTATTGGCTTTTCTGCTTCAAATTTGTGGTATCAGTTCATCCATGAAGGTTCATAAATTAGGGCTTTAGTTGTTAAAAAACAGGAAAATGGAAATTGATAATGGATAATGGATTAAGTTGTTCTTGGTTTGAAAATTGTTGAGATGTTCATGATTTAGAGCATACTAACAATAGTGACTATACTTGGCTTTTCTAAAATGCAATTTTGAGCTAAGCTGAAGGCTGTTAGGAATCATGACTCTCCACAATGGTATGACATTGCCCATTTTGAGTATAAGCTCTCGTGGAGATGTATTCCTTACTTATAAACCCATGATCAACCCCTTAATTAACCGATGCGAGACTCCTCTCCTGACAATCCTCCCCTCGAACAAAGCACATCATAGAGCCTTCCTTGAGGCCTATGGAGCCCTTGAATAGCCTCCCCTGGATTGAAGCTCGACTCCTTCTCTGGAGTCTTGGAACAAACTACACCCTTTGCTCGACACTTAAGTCACTTTTGACTAGGCCTTCGAGGTTCACAACTTCTTTGTTCGATATTTGAGGATTCTATTGACATGACTAAGTTAAGGGTATGACTCTAATACCATGTTAGGAATCATGACTCTCCACAATGGTATGATATTGTCCATTTTGAGCATAAGCTCTTATGGCTTTACTTTTGGTTTTCCTAAAAGGCCTCATACCAATGTAGATGTATTTCTTACTTATAAACCCATGATCAACTCCTTAATTAGCCGATGTGGGATTCCTCTCTCAACAATCATCCCCTCGAACAATGCATACCATAGAGCTTCCTCTGATGCTTATGGAGCCTTCAAACAACCTCCCCTTAATCGAAGCTCGACTCCTTCTCTGGAGCCCTTAAACAAAGTACACTCTTTTCTCGACACTTGAGTCACTTTTGACCACACTTTTGAGGCTCACAACTTCTTTGTTCGACATTTGAGGAGTCTATTGACATGACTAAGTTAAGAGTATGGCTCTGATACCATGTTAGGAATCATGACTCTCCACAATAGTATGATATTGTCCACTTTGAGCATAAGCTCTTATGGCTTTGCTTTTGGTTTCTCCAAAAGGACTCGTACCAATGTAGATGTATTTCTTACTTATAAACCCACGATCAACTCCTTAATTAGCCGATGTGGAACAAAGGGGACTTCCGTATATTTCTCTGTTTCTGACTACTAAGCACATTACTTCAAAATGGTTGGGCGTTTACTTTCGATCTAGACAATGGTAAAATTAAGGTAACTGTTCTCATGTGTTTCCACCATCACTCACTCATTCATTCATATTGCTATGAATCTAATCTTACTAATAAGTTGTATCCAACGCATACTCAATAACTGGTTTTGTTCTGTACACTTCTGGTTTCTTCGTTACTTCGAAGATCGACGAGTTGGTTTCAGCTGATTTCTAATGTCTATATGATATACTAGCATAGGATTTGATGCATTTCTGCTGATAATGCATCGTGTATTTATCGTTTGATAACAGGCCAACGTTGTACCAGATAGTGAAAAGAATTACAACTATTGTGTGTATGACTCCGACGTCTCGACAGGCTATGGTGTCGGTGCTTTTCTACTTCTCATGGCTAGCCAGGCCCTCATAATGGTAGCTAGCCGATGTTTTTGTTGCGGGAAGTCGTTAAGTCCAGGAGGTTCAAGGGCGTGGGCTATTATCCTATTCATAATCTGCTGGTAAGTGAACCTATTTGTGAGCTTCACTCCTTAAGTTTAAACTAAAGGGTCCAATCCAATACACACAATCTTGCAGGGTGTTTTTCTTCATTGCCGAGGTTTGCTTGTTCGCGGGTTCGGTAAGGAACGCCTACCACACCAAGTACCGAACCATGTTTGGTGACAATCCTCCGTCGTGCCAAACTTTGAGGAAGGGAGTTTTCGGTGCAGGTGCGGCCTTCATTTTCCTTAATGCCATTGTATCAGAACTCTACTATGTATTCTACTCGAAGGCGAGGGAAAGCTTCCTTCCCTACGGCGGAGAAACGGGCGTTGGTATGGGAACCTACAAATGAGTGTACGTATAGTCAAATCTAATAGGATCGAAGCTCCCGGTCCGATATTGAGATAATTTTGCATATCAACTACTGGTTTTAGTTTAGGAAGAATTATCAGTATCAGAATTTTTAGTCTGTGAAGTTCTTTGTTTTCTCTTCCTTTTAACCACTGCTGCTGGGCTTTTCTTCTGTCTTTTTGGTGGATTGTTACATTTGTATTGACAATAAGAGAAACATTGGTTGTCTTCCTATAAATATTTGTATCTTTTGTGAAACCTCAGTGACATATATGTTCCATTTTTACCACTGGGTATTGGTTATATTGCAGAAAAACTTAGAAAAGTGGCAATGAATTCATATACTCTTCGGCTTGTCTGGTGTCACAATCTTACTTTTGACACACAATGTTCTAGTAGACAAGTGTACCTTGAGAATTTTGGACTTTGCAGATAGCATCAGTGTATGCTCAAACCTCGAGTCACGTTTGAGAAATGTTTTGGAAAATGTGAGCGAGGAAATACGTTGAAAACAATGTTATAAGCTAAAAGTGATTAGGCAACAATAACAGTTTTGATAGTGACGATTAGTCATATCCCCTATAGTGCATCTTGGGGCATTTTAGCCTTAGAGGGTATAAACATGATTTTCGTGAATAGTCATACGCTCCCGTATTGACACAACATGAAGTAGTAAAAGTCTATCTAAGATGAAAGCATGTAAAAGAGGTTTGGAAGAGGCATATAGCCATGGATAACACGTTTTGGACAAACATGATCAGGATATTCGACATACGGTCATAGACAACACGCCTTAAACAAGCATGACCGGGATATATGGTAATAAGTATTTAAATTTAATGGTCAAAACATCCCCCTCCCATCAACACAACTGTTAACATAATTGCTGATTGTTCCGGCCATTCATGGACACAGGTGATGCTTGTTTAATCAAAGCACTTTCCTTTTTAATTCTGTTTGCTGTGAAAGTCCTTGTGGGAGTGTTTGAATTTGAAACCAGCTCAATGGGGTTGGCTTAAAAACTTGAAGAACACAATGCAGGGGCACATTTAGACAGCTCTGAATAGAATAACGTGTTTCTCTCACACGGTTGCTTGTGGCCGTCGCGGGTGTGCACACCACATGTTTGACAAAATGCCTGAACCAAAATTTTCTTTTCTAAGTTACAAAACATACCCCTAAACTTTACATTTTTGTTTCAAAAGTGTATTTCAAGTAGAAATAATGTTAGAACATTGGCTGAAAAATCAACATGTTTGAATGTAATTCTTTCAGACAGACTTAATCTTAATCATAGTCATGTCGTTCCAAGTCGATCGCCAGGTCGATCTTTAGTTTATTTCCTGCATTTACTTACAACTTGGTCGGCAAATAAACAGTAGTTTTCTTGGGCAGGTGATGAGGCACTGTGAAATGTAACCATTTGGGGGTAGCCATAAAGAGAGCCTAAGATCATGGGGCTTTGGAAAATGATTGGTTTGGGCGGCTCTGAGACAGATTCTTGCTCTTTGAATTTGGACAAGAGACTGATGTTGAGAACAAGATGCATTGTCTCAGTACAATGAGGCAGGAAGCTGGCCGACGACGAACTTTCTCTGCTGTGAATTTAGCAAAGTCAATTCTATGAACATCACCCAAGCTGTGAGTTCCCTTATTGCTTCCTTCTCATTCATTAACATCATCTAAATCGACGCTGGTAGGTAACAATCTAAACTCACCGCTAGTAGGTATTGTTTGCTTTGGCCCGTCGTGTATCACCGTCAGTTTCACAGTTTTAAAACGCGTCTACTAAGAACTAGGGAGAGGTTTCCACACCCGAATACTTTGTTTTCCTCTTAGACCGATGTGGGATCTCACAATCCATCCTCTTTGGTACCTAATGTCCTCACTAGTGCACCACCTGATGTAGTTCTGATACCATTTATAACGCCCTAAACTTACTACTAGTAGATATTGTCTACTTTGGCCTATTACGTATGACCGTCAGTCTTATGGTTTTAAAACATATCTACTAGAGAGAGATTTCGTTCCCTTTTCCAACCAATGTGAAATCTCATACCATGTCATAACGGTTGCTTTTTTCTATTTTAGTAACTTTTGTATGCGCCGTATGATTATTCCATTAGAAAATTGAATACGTTCAAGCTAATTCGAACACTCACAAATATTAAAATTGAAAAGTTAATTTAGTTTTAAAATTTTAATCAACTTTGAAATCATTCCTCTTAAGGATTTTGGCATTTGCTTTGGAATATATTGCTAAACAACTATCATTTGACTTTTTAAAACATTTTTTAATGCAAGGTGTCATGAACACAAAATATATATTTAATTTATTTATATTGAATTTAAATAATTATAGATAAATATCGAACATTTAAAATAATAATTAATATTTTTATCCACTAAATTATGGTTGGATTGAATTTTTTAATGTATTAATTAATTGAAGTTATACTATGTATTTATAGAGTAATTTTTAAAATTATTTTAAATATTAATTCTAAATTTTATAGACAAATAATGTCATTATTTATCTCTAATTATTGTGTCCTATAACTCGTTTATTAATATTTGAATTAGACTAAATTCACTAAAAAAAACAAAAATATATTTTGAACGGAAAATCCGAAACAGTCTAAAAAGAAAATATTGAAAATAAAAAATAGAAAATGGAAAGCTTGACTTGACCTAATAATAATAATAATAATAATAATAATTTTGAAAAAAAAAATTAATTTCCTCATATTTTAATGCTAATTACAGGCTGTTAGGAATCAAGGCACGAGGGTTTATTGATATTAAATGGTTTTTTATCTGGAAATATATTTAAATAAAATTTTTAATTATTAATCTTAATTTGTTAATTAATTATTTAGGTAATTAAAAAACATCCTAATACACAATGTCAATAGAATTATTTTATTTAAACCATTGATTAATATTTCTAAACATTGCGCCAAAAATTAATTCAAATTAAATTATATTACATGAAATTATATAAATGTTACCAAAAATACTTAGGTTTAAAACTTTCATAATCCTAAAAAATGAGAATTATTGCGTCTAAATAATTTATCGCCTACGTAAGGATGTTCACGGGTCAAGTTGAGAAATTTGTTTGGATTTGCTCAATTATTCGGGCTGTAAATTTTTTCAACTCAAAAAACTTTTTAAATAATGAACCGAACTCAACCCGCTCATAAAATATTTGGGTGGGTTGGGTTGGAATGGTTTGAATTGTTCCAGAGTATTTGTTCAATTTTTTGTTTTTGAATAAAAATAAAATGGTAATGTGTAAAATTATTTATACTCAAACATTAAATTGGTGTTGAAATTAATTTTAGTGACGTATGAACTGATCTAATTCATACGGATTTTTATTTATAACATAATAATCTAATCGTAAACTATATAGGTTGAATTGGATTGGATTGATCGAGCGATTACCTAAAATGGTGGCTAAATTTATAAACCCTAATTTTGTGATACATGGAATTTAATTATAAAATAGAGAAAAGTAGAATATGAATGAACAATTGATTTGAGTTAAAAATAAAATGGTATGGAGAGCAAAGCTAAGGGATAAAAGGCTGCTCCAATTCCACTAAATGATCACACTAATCAAGAAAACGCCATTGCAAGACCAGAAACCCTAGGGTTCTGTGCTTCCAAATCCCAAGAACTCTTAAGAATTTTTTAAAGATTTATTATTTTATTTTATTTTTTGGTTTTAATTACGTCATCTAAACCCGAACGTAATATGTAGGGATTCATATGTTGTTCGGGTCGATTAAAAGACGCGACGGTTAGGAGGAATCGCTAGACCAACAATGGTGCTCTAATTGTGTTAGTGTGGTAAGACAACTTCACGTGTATGTTTTTCAACTTTATTTATAATGTCTTTTAAGAGATTTATGATATGTTATTTTCGATGGTTAACCATATGTTATTAGTCACTGACGTGGAGGTTATTCTACCATTAGAGATGATAGATAATAATACGTCAACTTATAAGAGAATGTCTTGATATGTTTCATCTGAACTGAATTGGATTAGACAAAGGTACCATGGATGTCTACGATGCAAGGACACCTAAGCACGAGTAACCAATAATGCTCTAGAGTGTAGGGACGTCAAGTCCCATGATACTACTTATTGACGTTAGCCATTGTAGAAAGTACTTGTCTTCAAAGGTCTATCGGCTTTCTTGAACTAGAATGGTAGGACCGAGAACTATACGAGAAGGAGAAACTAAAAAAATCCTAGCATGAAGGGAACTATCTATGTCTACTGCCGAATAATCGAGCTACCTCCAAGCACGTGTTGAATTAGATAGAACAATGACGATGTGAGATCTCAAATCAGTTGAGGAGGGGAACATAATGTTCTTTACAAGGATGTGAAAATCTCTTATTAGTAGACACATTTTACAATCGTGACACTGACGATGATACGTATTAGGTCAAAACATACAATATCTGCTATCGATAAACTTGGGTTGTTACAAATGGTATCAGAGCCAGACATCGAGCGGTGTGCTGGCAAGGACGCTAGCCTCCAAGGGGGGTGGATTATCAAACTGAGAGTCGCAAACTATTATAAACACGAATGATACTCTACTACTACCCGAACGAAGACCTAGATAGACTAAAATTTTATTATAAGCTCAAAAAACCTTATTATATACAAAACCCACATCAACACTAATACTTTAAATGAAGAAACTTCAAGATTCCCATATATGAAAATTGTTATTTTTGATAAAAGGTACAAAAAATATGTGATGGGATTGAAACATCACCCAATCAAATTGAATGCTTTTGACTTTTGTTCTATGTATGGACAACAATGTTACAACCCCCACTCTTCTTATTCCCACACCCTTTTTTTTACTCTACTCAAATTCCCCACCTAATCCCAATTGCTTTTTCATTCGGTTCGATTTTCGATTTTAGGGTCTTTACTAGTTTGAGTTTCTGTTAGTTCGATTTTCGATTTTAGGGTTTCTACTAGTTTGAGTTTCTGTTAGTTCGATTTTCGATTTTAGGGTTTCTACTAGTTTGAGTTTCTGTTAGTTCGATTTTCGATTTTAGGGTTTCTACTAGTTTGAGTTTCTGTTAGTTCGATTTTCGATTTCAGGGTTTTTACTAGTTTGAGTTTCTGTTAGTTCGATTTTCGATTTTAGAGTTTCTACTAGTTCGATTTTTTATTTTAGAGTCTTTACTAGTTTGATTTTCTATTAGTTCGATTTTTCGATTTTAGAGTTTCTACTAGTTCGATTTTTGATTTTAGGGTCTTTACTAGTTTGATTTTCTATTAGTTTGATTTTCGATTTTAGGGCTTCTACTTGTTCGATTTTCGATTTCAAGGTCTTTACTAGTTTGATTTTTTGTTAGTTCGATTTTCGATTTTAGGGTTTCTACTAGTTTGAGTTTCTGTTAGTTCGATTTTCGATTTTAGGGTTTCTACTAGTTTGAGTTTCTGTTAGTTCGATTTTCGATTTTAGGGTTTCTACTAGTTTGAGTTTCTGTTAGTTCGATTTTCGATTTTAGGGTTTCTACTAGTTTGAGTTTCTGTTAGTTCGATTTTCGATTTTAGGGTTTCTACTAGTTTGAGTTTCAGTTAGTTCGATTTTCGATTTTAGGGTTTCTACTAGTTTGAGTTTCTGTTAGTTCGATTTTCGATTTTAGGGTTTCTACTAGTTTGAGTTTCTGTTAGTTCGATTTTCGATTTTAGGGTTTCTACTAGTTTGAGTTTCTGTTAGTTCGATTTTCGATTTTAGGGTTTCTACTAGTTTGAGTTTCTGTTAGTTCGATTTTCGATTTCAGGGTTTTTACTAGTTTGATTTTCTGTTAGTTCGATTTTCGATTTCAAGGTCTTTACTAGTTTGATTTTTTGTTAGTTCGATTTTCAATTTTAGGGTTTCTGTTAGTTCGATTTTCGATTTCAAGGTTTCTACTAGTTTGATTTTCTATTAGTTCGATTGTCGATTTTAGAATTTTTACTAGTTCAATTTTCGATTTCAGGGTTTCTACTAGTTCGATTTTTTATTTCAAAATTTTCACTAGGTTCGATTTTCGATTTCAAGGTTTCTGCCATGTTGAACGATAGACAAAACTTAGACGAAAATTTTGAAATGCTCGATAGTTCGATTCTTGTTTTGGATGTAGTGTCAATTGGTAATTAGAAGATGGGTTGATTTTGAAGGGAAGGAGTGATGAGATGGTCCCTAATGGAGTTAAAGCCTTGGGGTGTCAACTTCAGTTACCAGTAATGGGCTGGACAGCTTGAGGACGGTTGGGATTACAGTAACTAGTTCACCATATTTAGTTGTACATTTGTGCCCTTTCCAGCTTTACCTTTTCTTGGGCTTCCAAAAGCCCATTTACCACCCTCCAGGTATAAAACTTAAATTCGTCCAAACTTTTAACCTCTCGATCGATAGTATTTACCTTAACCATTTGAACTCTGTTCAAGTTAATGTTCATTATTATATATATACACAGTCGACCATTGCTCGATGTAACAGAGTTTCTGCTAGTTCAATTTTTTATTTTAGAGTTTATACAAGTTCAATTTTCGGTTTCAAAGTTTATTCTAGTTCAATTTTCGATTTCAGGGTTTTATTCGATTTTCTGTTTCAGGGTTTCTAATAGTTCAATTTGTTATTTCAAGGGTTTATACTAGATCGATTTTCAGTTTCAGGGGCTCTGATAGTTCGATTTTTTATTTAAAGGTTTATACTAGTTCAATTTTCACTTTCAGGGTTTATACTAGTTAGATTTTCTATATCAGGGTTTCTGATAATTTGATTTTTTATTTCAAGGTTTATCCTAGTTTGTTTTTCGATTTTTCTAGTTTGGTTATGTTTTTGTTAACAATTTAGGTTAGAACATAAACACAAGAACGAATTTAATTCTGTCGGTTATGTTTTAAACACAATTGTAACGAAAATTTGCTAACAAAGAGTTCGGATTAAAGGTAAAATGTTAACGAACAAACTGAGGTAAAACTATTGATTTTTCGGGTTGAATAAAAGAAAACAAAAATGAAGCTCTTCCTTGGTTGGTTTAGTACACAGTAAAACTGTTGGGGAGTGACATCTTGAATTCTTCCATTGTTATTATGATTATCCTTTTTAGTTTTAATGAACAAAATTCTAATTGCCTGTAAAATTGTTAAACTCTGTTCCATGTTCTTGATTTTTAATTCTAAATTTATGGGTTTTTTTTTTTTCACATACCCAGTTGTTCATAGACCAGTTTTTTTGTTGCTGAATCCCACAATTTTCCATTGGCAGAATCCAAGCTTCTCTCTCTCTCTCTCTCTCTCTCTCTCTGTGCTCTGTTTCTCTTTCTCTGTGTGAGTGTTGGTTTCTGGGTTTTGTTATGAACACAGACAGCGCAAAATCCAACTCTTTTGCACAACCCCAGCATAGGGCTTCGTTCCCTTCTCCTTTCTCTTGCTCTTTTGTTGGATCTGATTAACGAACCTTAAATCTTTTACATATTCTTCCTTCTCCGATCCCTTTTAATTCCTCTGTCTTCCCCTTTTTGTATCTGTGTTCGTTGTTCTTATTGGGGAATACCCATTTCCTTTGAAGGATTCATTGTTTGATTCTTCACTAGCGACGGTATTTGGCGAACCCCATCTCTGATCCGATCGTTTTTTGCGGCATTTTCCATTGAGATGGCAATGTCCTTTGAATGATGAACAAATTCGTGGACGAAAACGACGACGAAGAGTGTTTTTACGAGTCCCTTGATCGCATTGCTTCCTCAAGTTCTTGTTCCACTTCCAATTCCGATGACGATAGAGATTCAAATGGAAACTCCCCTAATTATGATTCCGAGCACCCTTTTGCGGTACCCAAATTCCCTATGGCGGTTTCCGACTATGATATTTGGATCTCCGAGCCCGCCTCTGTGTTGGAGCGCCGGCGCCGTCTTCTTCAAGAAATGGGTCTTAGCGGTGACCCTTCTCTCTCGCGAGCTAATACGACCTTGGAATTGGATCATAGTGAAATGGGTGTTGGAGATTTTGGTCGATCGGTGTCGTCGGATTCTTTGAGTAGTCAACAACAGCAGCCCCCTGCAATCATCAGCTCAAAATCGGCTTCCGGCAGCGATACTAATAACCAGTGTAATTATTCGTCGTCTATTAATTCTCCTTCAATTTTTTCATTTCATTCTGTCAATGAAACCATCACTTCATTTGCAAATAGCTATAATCCTGTAGTCGTTAAGTCCCAAAGCTGTAAGAGCGAGGGAGTTCCATTGGTTGCTTTAGCTGCTTCACAGCACAAGCCGCCATCTGGGAAAAACAGTAGATGGGTGGATGAGATTCGAAGTGATTCCTTGATTGTGAGTACCAATTCTGATCCTGATCCATCTTCGATGTCCCAGAACGGCGTGAATCGACGACAGGTTAGCGAGGATTCGCATTGTTCTACTAGTGAGAAGGTCAATGAGAAAGTCTGTACTATCAAAGATCTTGACAATGGGAAGGAGTTTGTTCTGAATGAGATTACTGAAGATGGAATGTGGAACAAGCTGAAGGAAGTGGGCACTGGGAAACAGTTGACCATGGAGGAGTTTGATAAATGTGTTGGCCATTCACCCATTGTTCAAGAACTGATGCGAAGGCAGATTGTGGAGGATGGTTGTAATGAAAACGTCGATTTAAACGTGAATGGGGATATTGGTAGCAGTTCGAAGTTGAAAAAGAAAGGAGGCTGGTTTAAGGGTATAAAGAGTGTCACTGGCACGGTGAAGGGTCAAAAGGAGAGGCGTAGCAGTGACGAGAGGGATACATCGTCTGAGAAGGGTGGACGGAGGTCGAGCTCTGCAACAGATGATAGCCAGGATGTTTCCTTTCATGGACCAGAGAGAGTAAGAGTTAGGCAGTATGGAAAATCAAGTAAAGAATTGTCTGCACTCTACAAGAGCCAAGAGATACAGGCTCACACTGGCTCAATATGGACCATTAAGTTTAGTTTGGATGGGAAGTACCTTGCAAGCGCTGGAGAGGACCGTATCATTCACGTTTGGCAGGTCATTGAGTCGGAGAAAAAGGGCGAACTACTGATGGAGAAACCAGAAGAAGGGAATTTGAGTTTCTTATTTGCAGCTAACGAGTCGCCCGAGCCAACTTCATTATCTCCAAATGTGGATAGCTATCATGAGAAAAAGAGAAGAGGGAGATCTTCCATTAGCCGTAAATCAGTGAGCTTGGAACAAATTATAGTGCCGGACACTGTATTTGGGCTTTCAGAAAAACCTTTCTGTTCATTCCAGGGGCATCTCGATGTCGTGCTCGACCTATCTTGGTCCAAATCTCAGGTTAGTTTGTATTTGAATACCTGTTCATGTTTCGTATTTTCGATGTTTTGTTGACATACTAATTCTCGTGGATATTACGTTATATTTAAGGCTTAAACTCTATGTTGATTAGAGAAGGACCTCATCTTAGTTTTACATTTGTATAATCTATTACGGGTTAAGTCACAAGTTTAGTCCCTAAACTTTCAGGTTTGTCTATTTGGTCCCCGAGCTTTCAAAAATGCCAACGTGGTGAAGATTGTTCCATTTGAAACTAGGTTGCTTGATTTATTGATGGTAGCTAATGTTGTTTCGTGTTTCAACTTTTTTTTTTTGTGTTTAAAACGGGCCGATATTTTATCAGATAGAAGTTTGACACACTTTGTACCTATTTCTTCTAACTTTCTTGGAAGAGAAAGCATTTGGACTGTTTGAGAGCTATTATAAACGACACTTTTTTCACTATTGTTTCTGGGTTGTTTTCGTGGACTGTATTGGATAACTGGTAAATGCTAAGCTCATATTCTGCACTCAAATTACTATAAGTATATCACGATGAAATCGTGTTCTAACAAGGCAAATCCCACCATGAAAATAGACTACAAGAAACAAGAGAAAACAACTTCAAGAAAGTATATCCTGACGAGGCTCATAGAATCAACTTGATGATTTGGATGAGTGATGTGTGTGTTAGTTTAAAAGTGGGAGTAAAAACGTGAGATCCCATATCGGTTGGAGAGAGGAACGAAACATTTCTTGTAAGGGTGTGGAAACCTCTCCTTAGCAGACACGTTTTAAAACCTTGAGGGGAATCCTATAAGGGAAAGCCCAGAGAGGACAATATTTGTTAGCGGTGGGCTTGAACTATTACAGAAAACGATGACATGTTTTGTGCTGATAGATTCTTAATGTCTAACTTTAGAACAGGCCATTTGGTAATATGTGATGTTCGGGAGTGTTTCTTATGAACTGAAAGATGGTTAACGGCCTTCGGTATAGGAAGCCTTAGATGTAAGAATGTGACCTTTATATATAAATGGCTTTGGAGATTTTGAAAGATACGGATCTTTATGGTACAAAATTACTTGAGCAAGTTTGGAAAGGATGCATTTTGGTCGGGCCATGAACGTCTCTTCCATGGTGTTTGTAGATGCGTATGGGACTGATTACTATCGCTTTGAACAAAAAACGAGCTGTTCTACTAAGATTTTTTATATGAATATCTTTATGTTTTCTAGCGATATAAGATGTCATTCTAGGATTCCATTTCCTAGTACCAGGACCAAAATGAACTCCTGTATGTTGCTTCTTCTTTTGGCTAATACATTATTTAAGTGGGTGAAGCTCAATAGCTTGATGATAATGCTTTGTGTATCAGATTTCTTTGACTCGACGAGATTACTAATAACCATGTGATAAGTCTCCGTGTAGTTTCGGAACTGGGGTAGATGGATAGAATCAATGTTTTGGAGAGGATAGAATCAATGTTATAAAAATGTGTGAGCTTTGCACCAGAGTGCTCCTTGCCTCACATGGGGCAAGACAAGCTCAAAATGGGGGCCCTTGCCATGTTTTGTTGGTCTCTCTCTGAGTTGAAGGACTGAACGTGGGAGGGCCTATATATGAAGAAAATATATGTTGGTATTGCTGTAACAGCCCAAGCCCATTGCTAATAGATATTACAAGTCCATTGCTAATAGATATTATCTGCTTTGACCCGTTACGTATTGCCGTCAACCTCACGGTTTTTAAAGTGCGTCTACTAGGGAGAGGTTTCTACACCCTTATAAGGGATGCTTTGTTTTCCTCTCCAACCAATGTAGGATCTCACAATTGCTCTCATTTCTTGAACTTTTCCTTCATTTGATGATCAATGTTGGAACTTTTGTTAGGACATACTTTCTCATTGATGATTTAGAGCCATGGAAACATCTTTCCATCGCCATTCTCTTTAAGCATGTGGAAAATCCGTGAACGTCTATTAGTTATAGTTTGTCGTAATGTGTGCAATAGCTAGTTTTTATTCGGATGCCTATTTAGGTTTACTTTGGATGAGATTGTTTTATTCCCAAGTATCGTAACCGTAGATAGTTAGAGGCTGCATCTTCCACTGCAGAGCTTTGAAATGCACGTGTAGGCGCATCATGGGGCGCAATGAATGGGAAGCAAGGCATCTTTTGGAGGGCGTATGCTATGCCACACCTTGTAGTTTTGAAACATTTTCTTAGCTCAAATCCCTTAATTGTTGTCACTGCTCCAGATCCCATTTCGTTTTCATCTCGAGCCATCAGTAAGGGCAGATACTAATGGAACCAGAGATTATTGAATTAGAACGTCCCATGAGACGCCTGAAATTCTAGGAAAGTAAATCTAGGATGTAACAGGGCAGGACGACGAAAATGGCTGTGATAAGGATAGCATTCCCTACTCGTGGCGTCGACTAATTGTATGGAAATTAGGATGTTGTATGATATTACTTTTTGTTTTCTGAAAGTTTCCTCTTTGCTTTTATTTTACCAGCATTTGCTCTCATCTTCAATGGACAAAACTGTACGGCTCTGGCACTTATCAAGCAATTCCTGTCTCAAAATCTTTTCTCACAGTGATTATGGTAAGTTCACTTCCTTTTTCTAGCTTTCTCTGGTAAAACTGTGTCAAATTTGCTCAAAAATGGTGATAATTCGTTAATCTAAGACGATAACATAGCAAACAAAACCCGAAATAATTTGATCCTTGAACTGTCTTACAGCTATTAGCAAGTTTGTTTCTGACGTGTACCCTGCTGCAGTAACTTGCATCCAGTTCAATCCTATTGACGATCGATACTTCATTAGTGGATCATTAGACGCTAAAGTTCGTATATGGAGTATCCCAGATCGTCAAGTCGTTGATTGGAGCGACTTGCATGAGATGGTGACCGCTGCTTGCTATACGCCTGATGGCAAGGTTGAATA
Organism: Cucurbita maxima; assembly: GCF_002738345.1. Taxonomy (NCBI): domain Eukaryota; kingdom Viridiplantae; phylum Streptophyta; class Magnoliopsida; order Cucurbitales; family Cucurbitaceae; genus Cucurbita; species Cucurbita maxima. The sequence goes on from NW_019272019.1 coordinate 2,818,714, forward strand.
GTTCATAACTTTGCCTTGTTTCCATATGAATCTTTAGTCCTATTTATTGCTCAAAATGCCTTTTTCCTCACTGTTAAAGGGTGCATTGGTTGGTTCTTACAAGGGAAGCTGCCGATTGTACAGTACTTATGGTATATTATACTCTCTGTAGAACCATTCATCTTTCCTCTTCTATTTTGCTCAACAGTACCTGTGTGTGAATGCTATTTGACTGACTGAGTTCTTCATTTTTTTTTTACCAGAGAACAAGATGCAGCAAAAAAATGAGATAAATCTGCAGAACAAGAAGAGAAAATCTAGCCACAAGAAAATAACTGGATTCCAGGTAATTTGATGGGTTTATTTGAGTGATTTTGAGATATTGTCCTCTTTGGGCTTTTCCTTTCGAGCTTCCCTTAAGGTTTTAAAATGGTATTAGAGCTAGACACTGGGCGGTATGTTAGCAAGGACGTTAGGCCCCCAAGGAGGGTGGATTGTAGGTTTTAAAATGGTATTAGAGCTAGACACTGGGCAGTATGCTAGCGAGGACGCTAGGCCCCCAAGGAGGGTGGATTGTGAGATCCCACATTTGTTGGAGAGGGAAACGAAACATTTCTTATAAGGTGTGGAAACTTCTCTCTAGTGGATGCGTTTTAAAACCTTGAGGGGAAGCCCAGAAGGGAAAGTCTAAAAAGGACAATATCTGCTAGCGATAGGCTTGGGTTGTTACAAATGGTATCAGTGCCATACATTGGGCAGTTTGCCAACGAGGACGCTGGGCCTCCAAGGGGGTGGATTGTGAGATCCCACGTTTGTTGGAGAGGGAAACAAAGTATTTCTTATAAGGGTGTGGAAACTTCTCCCTAGTGGATGTGTTTTAAAACCTTGAGGGAGAAGCCCAAAAGGGAAAAACCAAAGAGGACAATATCGGCTAGTGGTGGGGTTGCACTGTTACATTTTTTCCTTCTATTTTGCCGAATCGAAAGGCGTTGTTGCTACCCCTAGACTCGACCAAAGCACATGGATTTCTGAACTTCTGATCATTTCCAATTCACAGTTTGCTCCAGGAAGTTCTACAGAAGTGCTCATTACGTCTGCAGATTCGCGCATCCGATTGGTCGATGGAGTTGATTTGGTCCAGAGATTTAAAGGTATGGTTGAATTGAAGTTTTATCTTTTAGACTTCCTATAAAGTCCGTGGCCTATATTGATGAGCTAGTGGTATTGGATTGTGCACGAGGCGCTTTAATGTGTATTTTTTAAACATGGTAGTGACTTCGGGATTTGATTGATAGCCTTTGAAGTCGAGTTTCTCTGCTGCTTAAATTTTCTTATCTCCCACGCTTGGATCACTATTTAAGAGTGTTAAGTTGGTAACAGGGTTCCGAAATACAAACAGCCAAATCTCGGCCTGCCTTTCGGCGAACGGCAGGTATGTGATATCAGCCAGTGAGGATTCTCATGTGTACATATGGAAGCACGAAGCTGATTCTCGACCTAGTAGGAGCAAAGGAGTGACAGTCGTTCGATCATACGAGCATTTCCACTGTCAGGATGTCTCTGTTGCTATTCCTTGGCCTGGAACGGGCGACATATGGGGACTTCATGACGATTTTTATGGAGATTACGACAATGTGATTGAAAATCATCTCGACGAAGTCTCATCCGCTAACCATCCCCCTTCACCTGTGGAGGTAGAAAATGGCAGTGAGGATTCACTATTAGCTTCTGGTTGCACAAACAGCCCTCTTCATGGAACTCTTTCAAGTGCAACCAACAGCTACTTCTTCGACAGAATCGCAGCAACTCGGCCTGAGGAAAAGCTCGTTCCGAACACTCAGATTAACCGTAGTCCTCATTCCAGTTTGGACATTGGCCATGGAATGTTTGAAGGCTCGCCGGGATGGGGTATGGTGATCGTAACTGCAGGTCTTCGAGGCGAAATCAGAACGTTCCAAAATTTTGGATTAGCAGTTAAGATTTAAAGAGGTGAAAATGCAAATGGAAGCCTCTTAAAAACCAGCCCCTAACTCCATTACCATTGCAATTTGCCATAGATTCATTTCCTCCCCACTGATTGGAATATATATGTACAGAAACAGAGATGTTGGGTGAGATTTGTAATGTTATAGCAGAATCAAGTTCCTTGTTACCCTATGCTTGTGCTCGTCGGCGATACCGACACCGACACCGACACCAACACCGACGAGCATGTCCGGTGGGAAAAAAGTATAGATTTGTGAAGGGAAAAACTGATACAAAATTTACACTTATGGGTTTAGCAACAGATGATTGATGTAAGTTCTGTAAACGGGAATTGTAGAGTTTTGAGCACTTAGTGAATTGAAAAGAGAGGAAAAAGTTTTTTTTTTTTTTTTTTTTAAGGTTGAAATGAAATGTTGTCTGAAATGATTATTTTATTTGCTCGATAAAATTAAAATTTTAAATTTAGTTTGAATTAAAGATGTCCATTTTATTCGTGGGGTCGGGGTCTATGAGGTGGTGAATGAATTTTTTATTGAGGTAGTGAATGGGAGCGGCAATGAGGAATATTTTTTTTTTTCGTTAGATAAATGGGGTCAGGGACGGGATCATATTCCCCATCTTCATCCCAGATAATGTAAATATATTTTCAATATAATATTGGAGTAGACTCTAATTATAATATTTAAGCGGATTTTTTTAGAATTTTCAAAAAAGTCTAAAAACAAAATCCATGTTGGTAAATTGATAGGGAAGATGTAACGGCCCAATACACCGCTAGCAAATATTGTTCTCATTGGGCTTCTCAAGGCTTTAGGTTTGTTCTTTCTCATTGGGCTTCTCAAGGCTTTAGGTTTGTTCTTTTTTCCATCCAACCAATTTGGGACATCACAATCCACCCCTTCGAGGCCTAGCGTCCTCGTTGACACTCTTTTCTTGGGACCGCCCCCAAATCCACCCCCTTTAGGGCCAGCGTCATTACTGGCACACTAACTTGTGTCTACCCCTTCGGGGAGCATTCGGAAGGCTGACACATCGTCCGTGTCTGGCTCTAATACCATTTGTAATGCCCTAGATCCACCACTAGCAAATATTGTCTTCTTTAGGTTTTCCCTTTCGGGATTTCCCTCAAAACTTTAAAAAATGTATACTATGGAAAGATTTTCACACCCTTTTATAAAAGGTGGTTTTTGGGACATGAGAGAAGAACCCATAAAATAATGATCCAATTCCTTTATTTCTTTTTTTTAAAAAATATCTTAGGAAATCCACTTCTCGAATTCTGATTGGTTGCCACAAATTGATAGGGAAGAAGCCCACACTTAACCAATTATCTTATCCTCTGTTTTTTAATATCTTGAAACCGTGATTCTTTTTTGTAAGCAATGGCTTAACGCCTTCTAATATTTCTCCCTATATATATACACTCTCTAGATACTATCTTTCCAATGCTTACTGTAATTCAGCTTTCCAAGCATCAGGTTTGAGCTCCCTGGTTGGTTTTTGTTCTAATGGCGCTCCAAGCTGCTTCTTTGGTTTCCCCTGCTCTCTCTGTTCCCAAAGAGGTTCGTCTCTTTTTTCTTGAATCTGGGTTGGGTTCGTTTTGGTTTGACATGCATGTGGGTTTTCTTGCAGGGGAAATGTAGTGTATTCTTGAAGGATTCTAGTTTGTTTGGGATTTCATTATCGGATCATCTCAAATCTGAATTCAGTTCATCTACGTTGAGGTGTAAGGTAGTGGGTGTTTCTAATTTTGTTTTCTTTCATGTTCTTCCGTTGGAAATGCTGTGAGAATTGCATGTTGTCGAGATGGTTTGCTTTGGTTTAGTTTAATTCCAGCTAAGTTTGTGGTGAACGTTAACTGTTTGACAAAATGCCAGAGAGAATTGAACCAGCAGATTGGTGCAATCAGGGCTCAGACTACCGCTACCATAGCTCCAGAAGTTAACAAAGCTGCTCCAGATGGGAAGAAAACTCTTAGAAAGGGCAGTGTTGTGATCACTGGAGCCTCTTCTGGGTTGGGTTTAGCCACAGCTAAGGCTCTGGCTGAAACTGGAAAATGGCATGTTATTATGGCTTGCAGGGACTTTCTCAAGGCTGAAAGAGCTGCCAAATCTGCTGGCATTAGCAAGGAAAACTACACTGTTATGCATTTGGACCTTGCCTCGCTCGATAGCGTCCGACAGTTTGTCGATAACTTCAGGCAGTCGGGCCGGCCGCTTGATGTGTTGGTGTGCAATGCTGCTGTTTATCTTCCAACTGCCAAGGAGCCTACCTTCACTGCTGAAGGTTTTGAACTTAGTGTCGGAACTAACCATCTTGGTCACTTCCTCCTCTCCCGGTTGTTGTTGGAGGATTTGAACAAATCTGATTACCCCTCAAAAAGACTCATCATTGTTGGATCAATAACCGGTACATTCTATTGTTCATGTTGTTCTCAGCCTCGTAATTGCCTTGTGGGTTTGCTGAATTTTGCTTTTTTGATCAGGGAATACTAATACCTTGGCTGGGAATGTTCCTCCTAAGGCTAACCTTGGAGACCTCAGGGGACTTGCTGGAGGACTAAGCGGGCTAAACAGCTCGTCGATGATCGATGGCGGTGAGTTTGATGGTGCCAAGGCATACAAGGACAGCAAAGTGTGCAACATGCTCACTATGCAAGAGTTCCATAGGCGGTACCATGAGGAAACTGGCATCACATTTGCTTCCCTCTACCCAGGCTGCATTGCTACAACTGGTCTGTTCAGAGAGCACATTCCCTTGTTCAGAATACTTTTCCCTCCATTCCAAAAGTTCATCACCAAGGGCTATGTTTCAGAAGAAGAATCAGGAAAACGACTGGCTCAGGTAACTTAAAAACTTCACCATAGGCAACGAAAACAACGTCAAATATATTGAGGATTGTTGAGAGAGGAGTCCCACATCGACTAATTAAGGGGGGTTGATCATGGGTCTATAAGTAAGGAATACATCAGAAAACCAAAAGTAAAGCCATGAGAGTTCATGCTGAAAGTGGACAATATCATACTATTATAGAGGTTTGTAATTCCTAACATTGGTATCAAGAGTCATGCCATTAACTTAGCCATGTTAATAGAATCCTCAAATGTCAAACAAAGAAGTTGTGAGTCTCGAAGATGTAGTCAAACGTGACATCGAACAAAGGGTGTACTTTATTCAAGAACTCTAGAGAAATGAGTCGAGTCTCAATTAAAGGGAGGGCGTTTGAGGGCTCCATAGATCTTAGGGGAGGTTCTATGGTGTACTTTGTTCGAGGGGAGGATTGTTGGGAGGGAGTCCCACATTGTCTAATTAAGGGAATAAGTAAATAATACATTTCCATTGGTTTGAGACCTTTTGGGGAAACCAAAAGTAAATCCACGAGAGCATATATTTAAAGTGAACAATATCATACCATGGTAGAGGTTCGTAGTTCCTAACAAAATATCCATTCAAAAATCTGATTGGTTGCTTGTAATGCAGGTTGTGAGCGAGCCGAGCTTGACCAAATCAGGTGTGTATTGGAGCTGGAACAAGAACTCGGCTTCATTCGAGAACCAGCTGTCTCAGGAGGCAAGTGATGCAGAGAAAGCTCGCAGAGTGTGGGAACTGAGTGAGAAACTTGTTGGTTTAGCTTAAAATCTGTAGCCTGAAGTCCCTGTGATGGTTTTTCGTTGCTAAAACTGAAGCTCATTGTGAGTTGCGGGAGTTTGTAACTTTGATGATGTGCTGTGTAAACAAAATTTCCGCCGTAAAAGTAGTTGGTTGACTCGAGTTTAGTCCTTAATAAAACTTGCAAAGTTTCAAATGAGTATTGAAACCCGAGTAGGAGAAGTTCAATAGTTCAATCTCATTCATTGTACTTGTGGCCTAGGTGAAACCGATGAACCGTGCAAGCAGATTAAGTACATCATGAGATAGATAGCTCGTAGTACCTCAATTGAGACCTATTTCTAGAACGTTTGATAGTGAATCACCTACTAAAACAAAAGTCAAACCTGCACACTCTATCTCTCAACAACCACGTGTGTACCGCCATGTGTACTATATAAAATATCTAGGTGTAAATCGATAATATTTTATTATTTAAAATATCATTAAACTTTATAAAAGGTTTCAAAAATCCTTTTAAAAATACAATTTAATTTTTAAAAGTGTTTCAACTTATATCCTTAATAAAAAATTAAAACTTCAAAAATGTTTCAAATTAAATAAAAAGTTAAAAAAATACTAAAAATTAATAATAATAATAAATACTATTTTTTTAGTTAATATTTAAAATACACATGAACATTAAAAAATTTAAAAATAACTTATGAAATATAGATAAATAGTTTCGTCTATATTATTAATAAAAAAATAAAAATGAGGATGAATATTACTTTTAAAATTTCATGCGTATTTAAAGTACGAAAATATTTTTAAAACCATTTATTTAATATTAAAATATTTTATAAACATAAAAGCCACCATCATAATTTCTCTATAAAAAAAAAAAAAAAAAAAAAAAAAAAAAAAAAAAAAAAAAAAAAAAAAAAAAAAAAAAAAAAAAAAAAA
>NW_019272019.1:2825511-2869760 GCF_002738345.1 Cucurbita maxima
AAAAAAAAAAAAAAAAAAAAAAAAAAAAAAAAAAAAAAAAAAAAAAAAAAAAAAAAAAACTTAAACGTGACGCAATTGATTAGGTGTGCAACACAACTTCCAGACACAGTTAAATAAACAAGTTTGGGACCTCTGATTCGATCAACACTTATGTAAATTGTTGGCCATTTCTTCATGATGCTATTTGAGCTGTTTCATATCTATGTTCCGTAATTTCTCGTTGAATTTCCTTAATTTGATTAATGATTAATATTTATGAATGGTTAGATATCGGCGTTTTGATTGAGGTATCATCATATTCCTCGGTTTGTGAAGAACAAAGTGGAATCAAACTCATTCCGCCTGTCTTTTAAGGTCAGAAACTTTCGAACTCCATTCCTTCATATATTATTTTGATCTTTCAAGCTGATGAGAGTTTTGGAATTATGATTTGGATGATATTTGCATTAATTTTCGGAAGAAAATACTAAATTGTGCCGATTTTAATTTAGATTAGATCCCGCTACGTATTTGATGAAATGATGTTATCTGAAACTAAACCCTAAACTATTCTCGAGAAGTTATGAATTTATTTGTTTATAGATTTGATTGCAAGGAATATAAATGTTGTAGTGCCCGCTAAGTGTTTGATGAAATGATTTTACCTGAAACTATATTCGAGAAGTAATGAACTTATTTGTCTTATTTACATAAGACGAAGAAGCTTACTTTGGGTAAGGAAGTAAGAAATTTTACAGTCTAAAATTACAAACCATTGGAACTTAGAACAGGGAATTGTTAGAACAGCAGGCACAGACAGATGTAATGCCTAGTCTGTGCCCCATTCAGCCCAATTAGCTTCACTGCCTCGCCTTGGAATGCTGTTGACCCTTGTGTACACATCAACCTTGAAATTAGCTCCACACATGGCACCTTCACTGTCGATTCTCGGCATTGCCTTCATCTTGTTCATTGGATGCTCAAAACTCATTAGCCCTCCTTCACTGTGGAACATGCATCCTGCTCAATTCATTCAAATTTCTTTCTCAATTTACACAATCTTTCCAAACTTCCCTTGATTAATCAAGAACATTGTTGTTAAACGAGTGTGTTGATGCACAAATTGGACAAGGAAAATCGCATCTGACATACACGGTGGTCTATTTGTTGATTCAAGAAAAGAGAGGATATTATCTTTCTCCCTAAATCAACCAATTGGAACCCGTGTAGGTTAAGTGCAAATTTTCTCTTACCCAGTTTGTGAATCACGCATTACCAGTTGGGAAGGGTGCATATGATTTAGCACAGCCTTCTTTTATGACCTCCACATCATCTGATATCACTACTGACCCATCTGCTGTGATTCCCCAATAGAGCTTCACTCCTCCATCGGCACCCTGGTTTGGTTAAGTGTCAGCCATGAAGAAGAACCATATAATTGTGTGAAAGTGGTTGAGAAAAACTAAGAAATTGAAGGAAAATAACAACCAAGAAACACCAAGGCCACTAATTATATGGTTCTTCATATAACCTTTTATGTTGCTCTTCTAATATTTTGGCAAGACGTGATGCCAAATCCACTCTTTTAAGAGGAAGATAAAAGATAGAAAGAGAAATAGAGAGAGTACCAAGGCAGCAAAAACAGCACCAGCCCTGCTATCATAAACAACAAAAGCAAAGCTGCCATCAAGCTCCTTAAGGACCTGATCAGCTGGGTAAGGGCCTCTGTCCCTTAGTGTCCTATAGGCCTCGATAAAAAACATGGCCTCGTTCGAGCCTTTTGATAGACCGTATTGCTTGTTGAGTGCACATAGATTGTTTAAACTCCCCAAGAACAGACAGTATATCTCATCAAACCCACAGAACAGCCTGCAAATTCACCCTCTCAAAATCAAATAATAAAAATAAAATTATTTTAAGAATTAGCGAGTAGTATATTTAGTATATTTTCCTTATTTCCAAGAGTTAGGTTAGCTTGCACCCCATTTAAAGGTGGTGCCCATATGAATACCACCTATATTTCTCGTTCTCAACACCCAAGAACAAACCGTTATATCTCATCAAACCCATAGAACAGCCTGCAAATTCACCCTCTCAAATCTAAGAATGGTAGTATATGGTAGTATATTCTCTCTTAATTTTAAAACATTAAGATATTTCCATATCCTATTTAAAATTTAAATGGTGTGAAGATTAAGGAGAATCGACTACTCACCTATGTTCTCATTCTTAACCAACCCCCCATATATCTCATCAAACCCACATAACAGCCTGCAAATTCACCCTCTCAAAACCCAATAATATAACCTTAAGCTGCTTAATTGGTCAGAATCCTTACCTCTGATGGGGAGAAAAAGGTCGTCCATCAGGAGGAACATAAGCAAGAACAGCCGCCTGACCGAAGTTGACAGAGAAAGTGTTGGGAGGGTGACGAGCTAGAAAGTCCTTGAGTGTTTCTTCAGGAAGCTTAGGAGTCTTAGAGCCACTGAAAGAGGCAGGGCTGTTAAGTTCCTCAGGTGGGTGTGCGAAAGTCTCGTGAAAAATGGCCAACATTTTCAAGAATATGGAACTCCCGGGTTCATCCAAACTGATCAGAGAAGGAGAGAGCAGTTGAACAAGAATCTGCCTTATATAGAAACCAAAAGACACAAAGGCTTAAGATGGAAAGGCAATGTTTTGCAATTACCGTGGGCGTGGATTTTAGTGTGATGGGATGGGATAAGGTTCACGTTTTTCAATGAGACCTTATCTCCCTTTCTAAAGTACAATAAAAAACAATGATTGAGTGCATCTAGAGCTATCTTTTTTTTTTTTTTTTTTTTTTTTTCAGNAATGGCCAACATTTTCAAGAATATGGAACTCCCGGGTTCATCCAAACTGATCAGAGAAGGAGAGAGCAGTTGAACAAGAATCTGCCTTATATAGAAACCAAAAGACACAAAGGCTTAAGATGGAAAGGCAATGTTTTGCAATTACCGTGGGCGTGGATTTTAGTGTGATGGGATGGGATAAGGTTCACGTTTTTCAATGAGACCTTATCTCCCTTTCTAAAGTACAATAAAAAACAATGATTGAGTGCATCTAGAGCTTTTTTTTTTTTTTTTTTTTTTTTTCTTCAGATGCTCTGGAGATAAAAAAATTTAAAATATTTAATACAAAAAAGAGAGAAATTTTTGGTTTGACTGAACTCAGATTTGGGCTTTTGGGCCCTGTATGATTGATACATCCTGGACCGTTCTTATTTGGGCTTTTGTTGTTGTGTTCTTCTCAGTTAAAATGGGCCTCAAGACAGCCCAGGCTCTAATAATGTTAAAATGGGCCTCAAGACAGCCCAGGCTCTAATAATGTTAAAATGGGCCAGCATAGGCTATATAGGTACGACGAGTATTGAGTTGGTATAAATTTGCTACAAAAGTTGGCCCATTATATTGAGTGTTTGAATTTCAAATTACCCTAGGAGGTAGTTTTAGGTTGACTTCACACTTTTAAGCTATATAAATCTTAACCATAAATTAAATATTATGTTTTCTCTAGGTTAATTTTTTTTGTTCGGCCAATTTCAAAAGTTGAGAATCGGACCAGAATGAATTGGATTGGTCTGAACTCTTCAATGGTATGATATTGTCTGCTCTCATGGCTTTGCTTTAGGCTTTTCTACCGATGGATAGAGTATTATTTGATTATAAACTCATGATCATTCCTTAAATTAGCTGATGTGGGATTTTTATCATCCAACACCTCCCCTCGAACAAAGTACGCCTCCTCTTAATCGAGGCTCGACTCCTTTTTCTTTTGGAGTCTTAGTCATTTTTTACCATGCCTTCGAGGATGGTCGACTCTTTTTCTTTTGGAGTCCTTTGTTCGACATTTGAAGATTTTCCAATGTATTGGCACGACTAAGTTTAGGGCAGGACGAAAAGAAAGAATCAAACTAGGAGTGAAAAGACTCTTCTACCCTTGTAAAAAAAAAAGGGTTATTAATGTAATTAATATGTTTTTATTGATTTATTTGAAGAACTAATTTCTGTCACACATGCACATGCACCAATAATTGACTAGATAATACAAGATTTGGGTATTTTTTTTTTTAAAAAAAAAAAAACAAGAATTGAAACAGACAACCAGTTAAAGGAAATTGTAGGGAGTTAGGTATTATGTCGGCCTCATCTTGTCTTGATTAAAAAGACAAAGCGATTCCTGAAGTCAGAGGACATGTGAGAATATTCCCTTTAAAGTGAGACAGACACCTTACTATAACTTATAGCTTATAATGGTGTTGATAAGTAATGTGCATAGCAATTGCTTCAATATCATTGCATTTTCTTTTCCATTTCACAACTATTATCAAGTTAAGAACTCACGAAAATTATTCTCGTGTTCAATCGTGATTGTTTGATTAAATTTTTCATTTTTGAATTCACAAATCGTTAAGAAAATTTAGTTGTTCAACTACGCTTGAATAAATCTAATTGTGATAGGGACTGTGGGGTAAAGTTATTCCTTATAAAAGTGTAGAAACTTCTCCTTAACAAATGCGTTTTAAAATAAACTAGACAATATCTGCTAATGGTGGGCTTGAGTTGTTATAAATGTTATCAGAGTCATACACCGAGTAGTGTGTCAACGAAGACACTAGGCCCCCAAGGAAAAGGATTGTGAGATCTCATATCCGTCGGAGAGAGGAATGAAACATTTCTTACAAAATTGTGGAAACATCTCCTCATTTTAAAATATGAGACGTCAAACAATGTCTACTAACACAGTGAATTTGGGTTGGACTTGGGTTCATAAATTCCACTAGAAAATATCTACTCAACACTTAAAAGATCACGTAAGATTTACTTTGACATAATGGATATCTATTTCCCTTTTCACACGTTAGAAATGGAACCAAAGTTCGATGTTGATTAGATAGGAGGAAGATGGTACATATATCAATGACTAAAAATAAAGTCATGCAAACTTACGTGAACGCCTAATATCTCAATACCACGGAGTAAGAAGATTGAAAGATCATTCTCTACACTTATTTCAATTATTTTGGAAAAAATTCCTTCTCGACTTTACTCTCGAAGAACAAGAGAATAATATTGAAAGATAATAGATTTGATAACCACTCTAAATTATATTTTTTATTACGAAAGGTTTGGTTCAACCAAAAATATTATGGAGCAACGCTATAGATAAGATCGAAGAAAGGGTTGCGCTCCCAGAGATACCCAAGGAGACGGTTAGGATAACGAATTTGAAACACAGAGCCCGAGCAACCGGATGATCAATACATTAGTTGAAGGCCTTTAATGTACTTTTGAGTAATTTCATATCAATTTGTATTACTATGTCTACTTTATGATTTTAGCTGGTAGCTCTTGAACGTATACATTTATTTTTTAATATAAACTATTAATGAGTGTTGATTCGTTCGTTATTTGGATTTGAAATATCATTTTACCCGAAAGAAACAAAATATAAAATTAATTTATGTCCAAATTATAATAACAAAATTTGTAAGGTAATTTTTAAATCTAAAAAAGTATCACAAAAATCGTGATTAATTTTTTTTATTAAATTATTAATAGTTATAATGACATAAATAAATTAATCCAATTAAAAAAAAAAACTAATTCAAATGTAAAAAATATTTATTATTACATAAATCAAACCAATAAAACCAAAACATTAAACCTATTGGAATTTATAATGAAATTAGAAAGTTTTTTTTAGAAATATATCAAACTTGAAAATGAAACTTAAAAAATTTCTCTTCGAAGCAGGGATAGGGACGGAGAATATAATCCCGGGCTCCAACCCCATTTATCTAATTGAGAGAAATATCTCTCCACTTTCTCTTACAATATCTGTCTAAACCGAAAATCCTTGCCCCGAGGCATATCTCCACTAATCTCGACCCGCGAATTAAATGAACATCTCTCTTACAAAAAAACTAACGAACAAAAGAAGTCCTTAAATGGAAGACGCTTAAATAAGGAAAATTGAAATAAAATAAAATAAAATAAAACAATTATCCTTCTATTTATGTTAAAATCAAAATGAAATAATAAATTAATTAATGTCTTTCTACAATTTTTTTCTTTCATAGTTATAATTTAATAATTCTAATAAAAATATTCCTAAATCATTTTTGCCTCAAAAATAAATAAATAACTCTCAAATTTATTTTCATTCCCTTTACATCAATATATTAATATATCTATAAATTGAATGATTCAATAAATAATATATATATAAATTAGATAGTTACTATCCATAATAAAAAACAATTGTTATTTTTTAAAAGAGTTTATTAATTTAAATGAACACATAAATATTATAAATTAATTGAAATGTTAAAACATTTAAAACTTATTTATAATTAATTATAATTTTTATCATTAATAATTACAAAAAATACATTAATCACATTAAATTACAAAAAAAAATTCTTAAAAAAGAAAAGGGTTGTGGGCCCCAGTTGATACCGTACATTTCATAATACCCTTTGTCAGTTACCTTCAACTCTCTCGTTATAAATGTTCCATTTCTTCAATTCTGTACTTCTCCATCTTCATCTTCTTCTTCCCCCGTTTCTCCGATCTTCCACCGTTGCTGGCCACCGCCGACCTCCACCCTTCCGCCTTTCTCCGACATACATTTTCCCGTAGGAGTTTTCATACTCTTCCCTTTTAGCTTTTGTATGGCAGTGAGCTTGTTTTCGCATGACGTTTCTGACCTCTGTCTCGGTAAACCAGCGCTGAGGCCACTGTCCTTGTCCGCAACCGTTGCCGACGCCTTGCTCGCTCTCCAATTCTCTAACGATTATTTCGTCAGCGTCTGGGATTGCCGCTTCGCGACGAGCGGTTGCGGCGGTGGTGGTGCTGGAGACGGCGAGTTTGAGTGCTGCCGATGTGTCGGGAAGCTGTGTATGGTGGATGTAATTTTCTATCTATGTAGGGACGAGAATTTGTTGTCCCCTGCGGCTGCATTGCAAGCTTCTGTCTCTGAGATTTTGCCTCAAATTCCTGGAATCGTGATGCATTTGGAGCCGTCTGCTAGGTATGAAAATGAATTTGATGAATTTTGGATCTCCATTTTGTTTTTTAGGGATTGTTTCAAATAGTTTCTTTAATTGATTGGTCTTTTAGAAAACTGTTAACGATGTATGAGTTAGATATTGATATTCTTTAATTGGATGTCTGAAGTTTTGTTAGTTACTGATCTGAGCTGGGCGCTGCACAACTTTTTTTCGAACTGTTTTGGATTGTTTGTTGTTTTGTTTGCTCTTCATCAGAAAATTGCCTTTCCCAAATAGCTTTCTTTTTCTTTGCTGTCTTTTACGATGATTCTGAATTCAGACAGAGAATAATAGAGTTCTGTATAAAGTTCTTAAAGATGAAGTTAATTGAAGTCTCTATGTTCATGTTCCAGCCTGTTAGAGGCCATTGATCTGGTTCTCCAAGGTGCTCAAAATCTAGTTGTCCCAATCAAGACTAGACTAGGAAGCAATTCAAGAAGAAAACATCCCAAAACCCCCACAAATGTCATCCATGGCGGCCGCGAATTCTGCTGGCTGACTCAGGAAGATATAATCAGATATCTTCTCAACTCAATTGGCCTTTTTTCCCCCATTGCTGCCCTCTCCCTTGACAGCCTTGGCGTCATCTGCACCAATGCTTTATCAGTAAACTACCACTCCCCTGCATTCTCTGCCATTGGAGCCATTTCCTGCTGCATCGCCAACCAAACCTCTGTTGCAGTTGTCGATGATGAGGGAGTTTTGATTGGTGAGATCTCGCCCTTCGCCCTTGCCGGGTGCGACAAGACAGTTGCAGCTGCAATTAAGACCTTGTCGTCTGGGGACCTGATGACTTACATTGACCGTGGGGGGCCTCCGGAGGACCTTGTTAAAGTGGTGAAGGCTAGGCTGAAAGAGAGCAATTTGGAAGGAAGGCTCGAGGAATTCACTAATTCACCATCCTCAACTGGGTCTTTATCTTTCACTTCTTCATCTGATGAGGAGTTCTCGCCATCTCCAAACTCGAGGAAGTGTAGGAGATCATCCAGCTACTCGGCACGGATCACTCGTCACGCCGAAGCCATAGTTTGTCATCCAAGAAGCTCCTTGATAGCTGTTATGATCCAGGCAATCGCACACAGGGTGAACTACGTTTGGGTTATTGAAGACGACTGCAGTCTGATTGGAATTGTCACATTCCTTGATATGTTAAAAGTTTTCAGAGAACATCTAGAGACGACTGAGTAGACTTTCAAGCCATTTGGCTTAGAAATTTTGTCCCTTTCCCCCACCATCACATCCCTTGTCTAGTGAATAAAACACTCAAAAGTCCAAGGCAGTGTTGCTAAATTGAGACATTTTGGGTCACTAAAATCAATTAGGTCTGTGTCGTTTGTGATATTTTGTTTGTCTATTAACTTTTGGGATCTACAAGTTTCAGCCATGTGTTCAAAGCTCAAGAACAGAGTATGCAGACATGGAGCTTCTAATGAAGGTACTTTTTTTTTGCCTGTTTAATGCTTTTTAGTTATAGCCAATGATGAACTACCATGATTAATCAAGTCCAACAAATCTTGAGTATTGTAAAAGTGGATCGGTGAAGATAAAAAGTGGCCATTTTCCTGAGATTGGATGACAGCTCATGAGAGATCAAGAGTTTTAGAAGTCTTACATGTCATTTGAATATTGGTGTACTTGTCTGTCATTTGGACTGAAGTACCAAGATTCAGTTCTACTGTTCATCTGTTCATCTGTTCATCTTTCATTCTCCTTCTCTGCTCAGCTACTCGTGAGCATATCAGATTTGGATCTTCCTTGTGATCGTGAAGTGATTCTTCAATGTGTAATGGAAATTTATCTTTCCTTTTTTGTACATATAATGTGAAGTTGACTGCATTTGGAACCTGTTTAAGCTTTGTTCACAGGAGACCTTATAATCTTTGTTTGCCTAGCTTTTTCTTCTCTTTAAAGGAGATTATGTTGTACCGGAAATGCTACAATAAAAAAAGTTCTAATACTCAATTGTTATAGCGGAAGCAAGATCGATCACATACACAAATAGAAATTAAACAAAGAGACAGAAAGATTTACATGGTTCAAAAAGAGAAATTTTTCTTCATCCACAAGTGGTAGTCAATCACTATAACAAAACAAGTGGTAGTCAATCACTGTGTCATTCTCACACTCTCACTACAAAATGGCAACAACTTCACCCCTCAAAACAATGTTAGACAAGTCTTTATATAGTAATACCATTACTAATTTTCATACTAAACCAAATATTCTATACTAATTTTCAAGCTGAACCAAATAAATGAGAATATAAATCAAAAAGATTAATTTGAACAATTGCTGAACTAAAATAGAATGTTTATAGTCTATCTTTTACAGCGAGTATACTGCCAATCTGCTACAATGATAGAATAAATTGACAATGATTATTGAACTGTTAACATCGAAGATAAAGTTACAAATATCTCAAGTGAAGATAACAGCTAAAGGTTACTACTCTCAGATTCTGAAGCAGTACTCTCATCCTCCAAATTCTGGATAAAGATTTCCGTGGGTTCAAGGCAGCCTCTCAGAGATTCATGCCCCAGTTGAGCTCGTTCATTATCTCCAAAGCCGAAGATTTTTCCTTTGTCAGTAACCACGACAGTGTGATACAACCCGGTGCTGATTTGAGAAACACGGTGAGCTCTTAAGCTGTCGAGGCTTCGGGGTGTCAAGACTTTGTCAGATACTCCTCTGTCTGGAAATCCAAGGCTTCCAAACCCCATCCACCCAAATCCATAAACAACACCAGTGTCAACCAACACAAAAGTTTTTCTCTTCCTTGCACATACCTGAAACAAAAACATCATCAAACAAGCCATCGATAATGCGATCCTAGATCCTAACACGGATTATGCAAGATATGCAGCGTCTAATATTTCAAGCCTGTGCTATGAGCTAATTCATCTACTATTGCAAAAAGAGGCACAAAAGGAAGCAATGAGGAATCATACAAGAAAAACAGTTTTAGTTTGGTGATGGATGATCCAGACCTGCACTGCAAGGTGGTTCTTGAGGCTGTTCAGGGGTTGAGGAATAGTCTTATCAATCTCATCTCCATGGCCCAGTGCACCACAGTAGCCTTTTCCCCAAGTATATACCTGTATCGAGAAATCACCAAAATCGATGTCATAACAGCTCTTGCAATGATTAGCCTAAAATAAAATCAGTTTGGGAACTAACAAATCCATTTGAATCTAATGCCACTGCATGCTCGTCACCAGCAGAGACAGAAACAACATGAATATCCTTCAATCTAAATGTCTGTAGAACACGAGGCTGGAACTCATTGTGCTGCTCTCCATGCCCAAGGCAGAAATTTGATCCTGACCCAAAGGAGTATACTCTCCCATCATTGACTACGGCTAATACATAGCTTGGACCAGCAGAGATCTGAATTACAGATCCGATTTCCACAAGCCGTTGAACAATCTTCGGAGTGGGTCCCTCGAGAGTATCACCATGGCCAAGCTGACCATATGTGTTTGCTCCGCATGTATAGACCTGGCCTTGTCTTGTTAAAAACACTGAGAAGTTATGGCCCACAGAGACCTGAAGAAAATTTACAGCCATAGTTACCAGTAAGTTTATCAGTTTAAGAACGACAACCAAGCATGAATACATGTTTATGGAGGCATCTACGGCTTGAGTTCCCTTCTTTTGTAATACTTTATTCCATCAATGAATATGTGTTTCCGCTCGAAAAAAGAATACATGCATAGTAAGGCACGCAGTTGTCAACTGGTTAACTCCGTCCAGTTCTATCTTCAGCCTGTAATTCTCTTAGCACGTTAATCTTTTGCTGTCATTCTCTCATCTTTTTTCCTGCTCTCACTTTCTCTAGATTTATTACTCTTTTCAACATCATATGTTTCTTTATTATATGTTTTAAAATTACTCGTTTGAAAGTTATACAGTTGAACAGAACACTTTTATGGAGGAAATTAAAGTAGAGAGGTTGCAATATGTTAAGATGGCTAGTCTTCGAGGCTTTTGGGTCGTATTGATGGTGTATTCAACCGGTTTAGAATCTCTCGACGGTCCATGAGGTATCGCAAAGGGGAAAACAAATTAGGAGCTGGGCCTCACTGAAGATTTAATTTGATTACATTCCTCTTTACATGTGAAATTCAAACAAATCATGGTAGCACAATACATATTTGACAGCTTAAACAGAGATTAGAAGCATTTTACCTGCTTGCAAGGAATTTTATCTAATGCTTCAACAAGTTTAGGTCTAAAGATTCGGCAGCTTGTATCTCTGTGCCCGCAGCAAAATGATGCATTATCTCCACATGTGAAAACCTATAGATGGAGACAAGCAATATGATTACCCAAGACCGTAATTGAGAGTGACATACATGAAACCATGAACTACAGAGTGACAAAAATAACTATTGCAAAAAGATCTAGTCAACAACGATCTGCAAACACCTGTTACTTTCATCTACTAGTAGGGCATCAATCTATACTCTATGAAGTGGGAATTAGAATCATAAAAAATTAAGTCCACAGATTCAAGCAAAGTTTGGAGATTCAATACAGCTGTCTGAAGTTCATTATGATTTATAAGATGAGAAAAGTAGAATTTGGAAAACAAGAGTCATCAAAATCAGCGGCAATTTCCAACATGGTACTTCAAATAATTAAAACAAGAGCTGAATTGGGGATTAACTAAGCAATAAGACTATCAAACTTCTATAATACAAGAAATCATAAACATCAACTTTTCTTATATTCACTGACCAAATTAAGGATATGGTCTACTTGGGATTAGTAAGATATTAAAAGAAACATCCACATATGAATAGGAAAAAAAGACTCCGAAGTACAAAATCTGTACCAAGCAGAAGTGAAAACAGTATATAGCAAATCAAACATAGTAAAGATTATAATATAGATAAAATCCAACATAAGATTCAATTGTTGACCTGTCCTGACCGTGTGACAAAAGCAGCATGATTGTGAGAAGCAGAAACTTGCTCGACGTATATAGAAGGTGGAAAGTTAATTCGGGTAAATGTTACACATTGTGTGGTCACAAAGCCATGACCAAGAACACCACATAAGCTGGAACCACAAGAATATACTGATGCATTGCTGATCAGTAATGTATGATATCTTCCAGTTGCAATCTGCATCTGATATAAGATAAATAGGAAATAACTTAAAATTCTCTTGGAATAATCATAGGTATCAAAAAGAATCCACAAAAAATATAATCTATGAAATCAATATCATTGATACGACAATTCTAACATTTTAATTAAATCAGGAAGCAAACCTCTGCAGTATTTTATGGTTTACGATCTTGATTGAAAAGCATCAATGTAGCCACAATGAGAACTCGTATATGTGAAAATATTGATGACGAAAGAATGATTAAAGAAGGTTGACTCGAGAGACAAACAATCAACTACGCAGTCACGTCATTTCTCAAATATGTACTGATTCAATTTCAAAGCCTAAAAAATATCTGGATATTGAGAAAAAAATTGTCCAGAATAACTGATCCGGAAGACAGTAAATGATTCCTTCATGTAAATATGCAAAATTCAAGAAAACTCATGAAACTAAAAGAAAAGCAATATAGTTATAGGAGAAAATATACATTGCCTTCTGAGGTCTCAACAATGTTGGAAGATTTCTCCACCAATTGCAAGAACCTTAGAATCCGTTTCCACTTCCCTTGACAGCGGTCAAAGAGTTGTTTTTGGGATTCCCCTCCCATTCCGGAATAAATGCTGTGTGAAATACATAATTGAAATGCCGCAAAATCAACTAATGACCGAAACTTGAGAGGGTACAGCTCATGGCTCCCTCCAAACATCTTGCAAGTCAACTCCAAGCAAACAAGATCACGAGCATTAAGCCTACCAGACGTTAGAACTTCTAAGATCAAATGCGAAGGCAAATCCGCAAATGAAGTTGAATGAAGCCATTTGGCCATATTTTCAGTCAAATTTATGATTTTCTGAGCTTGAATGAAATCTCAAATAAAAATCACCCTGACACACAGTTAAAACTGATTCCCAGCTAATTATAGAGACGCTGAAGGATGTCCAATTACGGCCAACGTGAGGGTTGTCAAATTTTTAGGCGAAATCTCAAGCAATTAAAGCAACATATAAAGAACGCATCAGAAGGGAGGAAAATATGGGAAATTGAGTATGAAAAGGGCGTTCTTGAAAAGAATTTCAGCCGTAATGAGTACAGTGGTTGGAAACAAATCATCAGATGGAACGAATGACACCCCAACAAGTTATCCCAAATTTGAAGAAATGCAATTTCTCCTCCTGCAAAAATCAACAAAGCCAGTTGAATCAATTAGAAGGCAGTACATTACCTCAAAGTTAATGACAAAATATCATGTCAATAGCGCTAAAAATTTTCAAGTTAACCTAATAGTCAAAGACAGTTCATGCTTAAAGTTGGTCGAGATGAGTATAATTAATTGGCTCAGACAACCAGTGTTACTGACAAAAAGAAAAGGGACGAATTTGAAAATGAATAACGATGTTGATGAGAGAAGAGGCTTCATGATTACAATTTCTGGAACGCGACCAAGCATGCAACAAATTGAGGATTAATACAGGAATCAGAGGCGGGAGTGATTATTACAAGGCTTTTCAGTGACAATGAAAAGGGGATAAGAGGGAATGTTTATAAGAGACAACTTTGGATTCTTGTCGACAGAAAGAGGGAGAGAGCCGGCGAGAGTGATGATTATAAAGCTTTTTTAAGTGCTGGTCTCTCCCTTTTCTGCAGAAAAGTTAAGATTCAATTGCTTCAATGATAAATGGAAAGGCAACGAGAAGGGAAGTGTATTGGCGACGAGATTGAACTCAGAACTTTCCTTAAAGCTCTTTCTCTGTCTAAATAACACACTCTGTTTCTTCATTTCAAGTGGATGGAATTTCAAAACACAAATGAATGGATTTAGACGATGTGTCTGATAAAATAAAGAGCAATTCGCAAATTCTTTTATGTCACTGAAGTCCAAGCACCACTTATCATAATTTTGGAGTTGGAACTAACATCCGTGTCTTTGTTAGTCTCAACTTTCACACGAATCACCATTGGAAAGCTCTTCGTTCCCTAAAAGAAGCTCGTGCTTACATTAAAACTGCTAAAAACGCGTCAAATTCAGCTATCAGCACACCCATACGTCAAATTGAAAACCCACTAAGAACGGTGAATCATGATTCCTGAAAGAAACCTAAATTTCCCTTCCATCCACACATTTGAACAAGAAGAAATGTTTCGACCACAGAATTGTTGATTATAAGAGAGAATTTGGGCCTTCTCCGACAAATAAACAACCAGAATCCACCCAGATTTTCGGTCAAATATCATCCAACATTCCAAACAAAACCTTCCGATTTTTGGCCAGACATTAAGGATTAAAATCGATTTCGTAACAATTCAGATCTTGTTTTCCGCAAACAACATCAAGTAGATACACACACTAAACAACAATTAGAAGGAAGAACACTATCTGCTGACTGAGTATATACAGAATCAATTAGAAAAAGCAAAAAGAAATTGGGGAAGAAAAACCTGGGGATTGAGAATCTCGCGCTCCGACTTTTAGAAGAAAGTGCAAAAATCTCCTCGATTTCTGGAGAGAATAGGAAGTGCCTTGCCTCCCATATGCACATAAACAGAAAGCTTCAATTTTGAGACAGAATCTACTCCCGAGTTTCTCTTTTCCACTTCCCAATATTAATAGTATTTATTTATATATATATATATATTTTATTTTACTTTTTCTAAATTTCTAAATATTATTTTTTAAATTTTATAAAAATCATTTTATAGACCTAATGATGTAAATAGTTTAGTATTTAAATTAGTTAGGTCCATTAGTTAAAATAATTATTTAGTATAACTTGGTAAATAAGAAATCTATTATTTTTTTTCATATTTTTTAATTTAAAAAAGAAAAAAAATGTCAAATATAATGACAACGACAATATTAAAAATTTATGAATTAAAAAATTAAATCGTATTGTATATTTAATGCATTAATTTCAAGGTCTTTATTGACTTTTTGAATCAATAAAAATACTTTTAGCATTATTATTCATTAATTTAAGAATTAAAAAAGAATAAAAAAAGATGGGTTTTTCAAACGACAAAGAAATTTGGGCGTCAATGTTCTTAATCTCGACGTTTTGCTAGGTATGGAAGTTTGTGGAATCCAAATTCATCACCCGATGACTTCAGTATTTTCCTCAATTCGACTTGAAAACATGTTTTATTATAAAGTTCATATGATTGAGCCACTGAGAAAAAAGGTACACCTGGTTAGTATAGATTGTAACTTTCATTTTCTTTAAGGCTTTCTTAGTCATCCTTATCCTTAGAACTACTCTCGTTCGAATAGTTCTCTTATTTACTTACATGTTACATTGTGCATCAAAAAGTATGACATGAAGGCATTATCTACTTTAGAGCGTTGAAACGCTACAATTTAAAGAATTTTCACAAGAATTGTTTGTGATGTCACAACCTTGTATAGTGTTGAGATGGTGTCTGTAGTGTCTCAATGCTCTTGCATGTAGCATCTTAACCTTGCTTATATCATCTCAACGTTGCCGCCCAATCTCCTCTAAAAGGAATGGTCTATTGGTGCTCGGATAATTTTGGAAAGAAAAAATAAAAGTTCAAAATTTTAACGAAGTAAATAGATCATTCATTAGATCTCATATCGAATGGAGAGGAGAACAAAACATTATTTAATGTGTAAACCTCTTCTTAGTATATGTGTTTTAAAATCGTGAGGTTGACAACGATACGTAACAGGCCAAAATGGACAATATTTATTAGCGATGAGTTTGAGCTGTTACACTATTATTACAAAATGTTATGAGCATTGGGATACGAACTACATGACTAAGCCCAAAGACTTCTCACACCACTTTTATGGTCACAATCGTATTGGCCAAGTGCAGACGATACCAAGTCACCCCATTAATTATAACAAATTTCATGCTAGAGATGGTGGGGTGGATGGTACCTTGACCTAAACACACGTGAGTGCACTTTCGAAGAGCTTTGACTCTTCTGAGGTATCGCGTTCACATACTATTGTCGCACCAAAAGATCGCAACAGGGGCACATACATATGTCTAGTTCGTTACGTGTCGCATGAAGAGCGCAGAAAAACATGTAAACCAAAGCGAATCATAACCCCATTGATGAGATTTCTCCTGGCTTGATTGTGCGTTTTCTTGCATTTTTGTCATCTGGGTCTTTCGTTTTGGTTCATTTTGTTCATAAATTTCACTGGGTTTATTGTTTATGATGATGCCACATTTTCTTTGTCAACCCCAAGAAGTTTGTGCACATGGGGTTTTCATTTGTCTATTACTAATAGTCCTTAGCCCGAGGCTTTTCCCAAATTCTTTTGGCTGTTGATTTATATATATCGTTTCCTTTAGGTTAGTCTTTAAGATTTGTTGGAAATGGCTGAAAATGGCTCCCCTGAGGGGAGATCTCTGGCTCTGACGCCTACTTGGTCTGTTGCTTCTGTGTTGATAATATTCGTTGCGGTTTCATTGCTTGTCGAGCGCTCCATTCATAGGCTAAGCTCTGTAAGTATATTTCTGGGCCACTGCTTGTTATGCTTTAAACAAATAATGTGGCCTTGTTAACTAGGAAAGAATAGTATACTTTTGAAACTTTACACGTCTGCTTAAGCTTCTATGGAGCTTTTGTGTAACATCCAAACCCAGTAGATATTGTCCTCTTTCGGCTTTTGCTTTCGGGCTTCCCCTCAAGGTTTGTAGAACGCGTCTGTTAGGGAGAGGTTTCCACACCCTTATAAGGGGTGTTTCGTTCTCCTCTCCAACCGACGTGGGATCTTACAATCCACCCCCCTTCGGGACCCAGCGTTCTCGCTGGCACTCGTTCCCTTCTTCAATCGATGTGAGACCCTCCAATCCACTCCTTTGGGGCCTAGCGTCCTTACTGACACACTACCTCGTGTCCACCCCTTTGAAGCTCAGTCTTTTCATTGACACATTGCCCGGTTTATGGCTTTGATACCATTTGTAACCGCCCAAACCCACCGCAAGTTGATATTGTCCTCTTTGGGCTTTCCCTTTCGAGCTTCCCTTCAAGGTTTTTAAAACGAGTCTGTTAGGGAGAGATTTCCAGACTCTTATAAAAGGTATTTCGTTCTCCTCCCCAACCGATGTGGGATCTTACAATCCACCCCCATTCGAGGCCCAGCGTCCTTACTGGCACACTGCCTCGTGTCCACCTCCTTTGGGGCTTAGCCTTCTCGCTGACACATCGCTTGGTTTGTGGTTCTGATATTATTTGTAACAGCTCAAGTCCACCGCTAGCAGATATTGTCCTTTATAGACTTTCCCCTTCGAGCTTCCCTTCAATATTTTTAAAATGCGTCCGCTAGGAGAGGTTTCCACACCCTTATAATAAAGGGTGTTTCGTTCTCCTCCGCAACCAACGTGGGATCTTAGATGTTTTAGAGGTTGATTCCCATGCAAATTCATGTACAATATCTATATGAACTATGTCTGGAAATCTGGCTAAGAAGTTCTTTAGAGCTTCTAACATTATTTCCCTGATACATTGTGTTTCAGCTACTGCAGATTTTGTTCTAATCATGATATGTGTTTGTTACTTTTTCTCTTTCAGTGGCTGGAAAAATCTCATAGAAAACCCTTATTTGAGGCATTGGAGAAAATGAAAGAAGGTAACTTATTCGCTCAATCACCTCAGACAAGAATGACCTTTTCTGGTCGCTGGTTCTTATTTAACCGCCATTTTTTGCCTTTGCAGAGTTAATGCTACTTGGGTTTATTTCTTTGCTTCTGACGGCATCATCAAGTGTGATAACAAATATCTGCATTCCATCCAAGTTTTATGATACCTCTTTTACTCCATGCAGCCAGTCACAGATTGATGAACATCATGAGGACACTTCATCTGAGCAGAGAAAGCTATATATGGTTTATTCTTTCCCACATTTGTATAGGAGGATGCTTACTGTGAATAAAAATACATGCAAAGAGGCACGTTATGATTATTAACTTTTTTTTGTTCATAAGAACTCTGTCTTCTTCCATCCCTAATAGTCAACTGAAACTTGATACTTTCCTTGCTGGCAGGGTCATGAGCCCTTTGTTTCATATGAAGGACTTGAACAATTGCACCGCTTTATCTTTGTCATGGCGGTGACTCATGTATCTTATAGTTGCTTAACCATGTTACTGGCAATTGTGAAGGTTAGATATTTTTTTCATAGTCGGTGAGATCCCACGTCGCTTGGAGAGGGGAATGAAACATTCCTTATAAGGGTGTGGAAATCTTTCTCTAACAGACGCGTTTTAAAATCGTGAGGCTGATGGCGATACGTAACGAGCCAAAGCGGACAATATCTGCTAGTGGTGGTCTTGAGCTACTACAAATGGTATTAGAGCCAAGTACTGGGCGGTGTGCTAGTGAGGACGTTGGCCCCTAAGGGAAGTGGACTGTGAGATCCCACATCAGTTGGAGAGGGGAACGAAGCATTTCTTATAAGGGTGTGAAAACCTCTCCTTAACAGACATGTTTTAAAACCATGAAGTTGATGGCAATATGCAACGGGCCAAAGCGGACAATATCTACTAGAGGTGGCCTTGGGCTGTTACAAATAGTATCAGAGCCAGGCACCGAGCAGTGTGCCAATGAGGACTCTAGACCCCTAAGGGGAGTGGATTGTGAGATCCCACATTAGTTGGAGAGGGGAACAAAACATTCCTTATAAGGGTGTGGAAACCTTTCCCTAGCAGACGCGTTTTAAAACCGTGAGGCTGACGACGATATGTAACAGGCCAAAGTATACAATATCTGCTAGCGATGGCCTTTGGCTGTTACAAATGGTATCAGAGCCAAGCACCGGGCAGTGTGCCAGCGAGGACGCCGGTCGGTTGGAGAGGGGAACAAAACATTCCTTATAAGAGTGTAGAAACCTCTCCCTAACATACACGTTTTGCATTTGGGTTTGATGCTAAAGAACAACCGTTTCTATTAAACTTTGATAAAGTAGCTTAATAGAAGTTTGCCTGATATTGTACATAATGTAAAAATATTTAAAGATCATTATGACTTCTATAATCGTAAAGCATTTTGCTTTAGAAATTCATAGAAGATACAAAGAAAAGATTACTATTTATCCTCGTGGTTGACATTTTATAATTTGACCAGATCCACAGTTGGAGAGTCTGGGAAAATGATGCTCACATGGACCGTCACGATGCATTCAGTGGTGAGGTCTATGATAATGTTGTGTGTGATTCCTCATATTTTCTCTTAGCCACTTAAAGGATTCACAAGCAATTATTTCTCTAATATTATTGTAGATACGACGAAAGAAAAGATAATGCAGAGACAATCTCACTTAGTGCAATATCTCTCCTCCAATCCCTTAACCAGGAGCAATTTCCTTATCTGGATGGTAAGCCTTGATCTTCTTTTCATTTAGACAATGCCCCATGACTGCATCTATTCATAGACCCACCACCATTTTGGATTCACCTATTCTGACTTCAATGGTGTATATATGCATGAGCTACTATAGTGAAAATATTGGTGTTTTCGGATCAAGTTTATGCTTTAAAACGCATCTATTAGGGAGAGGTTTCCACACCCTTATAAAGAATGTTTCGTTCTCCTCCCCAACCGATGTGGGATCTCACAATAGCCCAAAAGGGACTATATTTGTTAGTGGTGGGTTTTGACTGTTACAAATGGTATTAGAGACAAACACCGGACAATATGCCGGCGAGGAGGTAGAGCTCCGAAGGGGGGTGGATTGTGAGGTCCTACATCAGTTGGGGAGGAGAACGAAACGTTTTTTTATAAGAGCGTGGAAACTTTTCTCTAACAGACACGTTTTAAAAACCTTGAGGGGAAGCCCGAAAAGGAAAGTTCAAAGAAGACAATATCTGCTACCGGTGGGCTTGAGCTGTTATAATGTTTTCGTTAAAAATTAAATACCAATGTCCAATGTGATTTCTAATCTTATTTGGGAAACCCTCTGTGGTTGAAAAAAGAAGAAGCTTTTGCAATAGGAGAAGCATCCCCATCCCATTTTTTCCTTGAACTTGGCCTTCATATACACCTGCTATTCACATACGTATTGACACTAACTCTTCTTTGAAATAATTAAATGATATCTGTAGACATGTTTCTTTCGGCAATTTGGGAGTTCTGTTGTTCCTTCTGACTACCTTACACTTCGCAAAGGCTTCATCACGGTAAAAGCAAATTATTCGTTTGGATTGCTAATTTTCTTTCATGTTTTACCATTTACACTACATTTTAGAGCTGTAGCATTGTCAAAGTTTCAGCTGCTTGTTCACCAATGATAATGAATAATCATCTTTTAGATACCAATATTTATGATTTTCCTGCATCTTATTATTTAATTGCAGAATCACAACCTTTCATCAAGTTATGATTTCCATAGCTATATGGTTCGTTCTATGGAAGAAGAATTCCAGAGAATAGTTGGTGTGAGGTAGTTGAAGTGTCCGTTGCTTTCAATTTTTTGAATCTATATGCATGTATACTGTTTTTTCTAGTCATTGCTATCAAGATAAAAGAGTTCAGGTTCAGCTATTACTCTTTGTAACTATATTATCAGAAGATGGAAATGTTCTCATCCGTTCTTTGTTGGGATTTGCATTTTGTGGGGCTCCTTGAACAAAGTAAAGTAATTTTCTGTTTTGAGTGGAATAGGAAAGCTTTTGAAGGCAAGTTTGAAGGCACCCAGAATGTTGTTCCGATATTTCTCTGTGTAACAGCCCAAGCCCATCGCTAGCAAACATTGTCCACTTTGGGCTTTCCTTTTCGGGCTTCCCCTCAAGGTTTTTTAAAACGCGTTTGCTAGGTTGAGGTTTCCACACCCGTATAATGTTTCGTTCTCCTCTCCAACCGATATGGGATCTCACAATCCACTCCTTTGGGGCCCAATGTCCTCACTGGCCGTCGTTCCTCTCTTCAATCGATGTAGGATCTCACAATCCAACTCCCTTCGAGGCCTAGCGTCCTCGCTAGCACACTGCCTGGTGTCCACCCCCTTTGGGGCTCAGTGTCTTCGCTGGCACACTGTCCAGTGTTTGACTCTGATACCATTTGTAACAGCCCAAGCCCATCGCTAGCATATATTGTCTTCTTTGGGCTTTCTCTTCCGGGCTTCACCTCAAGGTTTTTAAAATGCGTCTGATAGAGAAGTTTCCACACCTTTATAAAGAATGTTCCGTTCTCCTCTCCAACTAATGTGAGATCTCAAAATTCACTCTCCTTCAGTGCCCAGTATCCTTGCTGGCACTCGTTCTCCTCTCCAATCGATGTGGGATCTCACGAAATCAACTTTTAGAATATATTGAAATGAATGTGTTTTCTGCAACAATATATCTTTAGTTTCATTCTCAAATATTACCAAATTTCTTATTTTAGTCTTTTGGGAATTAAGGAAGCTGATTCTCTGTTCACTTTATTGCAGCGGTCCACTATGGGGATTTGTCGTTGCTTTTTTGCTGTTTAATGTGAAAGGTATAATAACCCTTAGGAAAAGAATACTTTTTCTGCCTCAATTCTAATTACCATTTGATCTCCTTTTCCTTCCTTCAGGCTCTAACCTATATTTTTGGATAGCATCTATTCCTTTTACTGTGAGCTCTCTCTCTCTCTCTCTCAAGAGCTGCCGCATCTATCTGGTTGATTGACCAGCTGATCTTTGACTACTTTTCATTTTTCATACAGCTTGTTCTTTTAGTTGGCACAAAATTACAGCATGTTATTGCAACTTTGACGTTGGAAAATGCTGGTATATCCGGATTCTTTTCTGGAGCAAAGCTAAAGCCGCGTGATGATCTTTTCTGGTTTAAGAAGCCTGAATTCCTGTTGTCCTTGATCCATTTTGTTCTTTTCCAGGCATGTCTTGATTATTAACAATGTTGCCTGAATGGATTATGATGTTCTTGGTTTTATCCCCCTTTCTCTTAATTCTCTTGCAGAATGCTTTCGAATTGGCTTCGTTCTTCTGGTTCTGGGTACCTTCCTCTCCTCTAGTCATGGCTTTTTTAATCTCAGAACAAAACAATCCCACTAGTGAAATAGGAAGCATTATATAGTTTCCTTCAAAACTTATTAGCCCATAACTATTATCTTGTTTAATTTGGTTACAGTGGCAATTTGGGTATAATTCTTGCTTCATTAGCAATCATCTGCTTGTCTATGCAAGACTAATCTTGGGGTATGAATCTTTAGTTTCCGACAGCCATAGCCTTGTATATATGACTATGTTAATTGTGTGGCGGGAGATAAATAACCTTAAAATGTTTGGTTTTGTCTTTCTTGTAGGTTTGCTGGACAATTTCTTTGCAGCTATAGCACCTTGCCCCTCTATGCACTGGTAACTCAGGTAATGTAAGGTCTAACAGCCCGGCCCAAGCCCATTGACCGCAGATATTGTCTTCTTTAGGCTTTTCCTTTCGGGATTCTCCTAAAGGTTTTTAGAGCGCGTCTCCTAAGGAGAGGTTCCACACCCATATAAAGAATGTTTTGTTCTCCTTTCAACCGATGTGAGATCTGCTAGCGTCCTCGCAAGCACTCATTCCCTTCTCCAATCGATGTGGGACCTCCCAATCCACCCCCCTTCGAGATCCAGCGTCCTTGCTGGCTCACCACCTTGTGTCCACCTCCTTTGGGGTTCAGCCTCCTCGCTGGCACATCGCCCCGTGTTTGGCTATGATACCATTTGTAACGGCCAAAGCCCACCGCTAACAGATATTATCTCTTTGGGCTTTTCCTTTCGGGCTTCCCCTCAAGGTTTTTAAAACGTGTCTGCTAGGGAGATGTATCCACACTCTTGTAAAGAATGCTTTGTACCCAACGTGGGCTCTCAGATAAGGCATGACATCTTAAATTTTGATAGGCTGTTTAAATCTGTAGATATCCTTGGTTTAAGACATTAAACTTAAACGTATATCCTTGTACAAAGAGAGTTCTCAAGGCTATGAAAATTTATCTGGTTAGTAGTCTATAGGAGGATTAACCTTAATGACGCTATCCAGAGGCTATTGACTGCGATTCATCTTTCTGCTTCATGTTTGTAACTGTAAACTTTTCCTGTGTTCGTTATGCAGATGGGAACAAACTACAAGGCTGCCTTAATTCCTCAAAGAATAAGGGAAACAATCTATGGATGGGGTAAGTCAGCTAGAAGGAAGAGAAGGCTCCGGATATTTGCTGATGATACCACAATCAACACAGAAACATGCACCGTGATTTCACTTGAGGACGACGACAATCATCATATTGATACCCCCAACACTGCCACTGGCTATGCCACAATCGAGATGCAGCCACTTACTGCATTGAATGTGTCTGTCTCTGTTGCTAATGATATATCATATGGGGTTGGAACTGCCCGTCTTCGACCCACTCTGTCTCTTTCCTTACCTGTCGCTCAAAACCTCAATCTCCAAAACCCTTTAAGAAGCTCATCTTTGCCGATACAAAGATAACGTATAGCTAGTAAACAAAGCTATAGAAGTACCATATAAATTAGGATAACAAATACCATGAAAGAAGAAGTGTTCAGAATGTGAGGCTAGAGATTTGTTTATAGGAAACTGAGTTAGTATTCTTAGAAAACAGTACACGAAACTGCTTGCTTTGTAATTTATCTCCCAACAATGCAAGGAAAGTTTAAACTCCAATTATAGAACAGAGTTTCCTGATGTTCTATATTTCATAAGTTTATTAGAAAATGAACTCCATGATGGATGTTTTTTTATTGAGAGCTAGAAGAAAACACTTTCTTTGAGGTAAGGTCTAAGCTCTAAACCAGACCACCATTGGATTTCATGTCCTGATTTGCTCCCCCACTGGATTTTATGTGATGATTTTCTGGCAGGACTGGTGGTTCAGGTTCTTCACCCATTGGAATAGATTCATCTTGGATCTTAGAGTCGTTAACCGTGCCGACTTCAAAGGTACAAGGTGGATGTGGTGCCTGGCATCCTTGGCATCCTCCTTGACATCCTCCTTGACATCCTTGGCACCCTTGAAATCCCGGACATCCCTGCCATGGACACGGCGAATAAGTGTAGCAAGGTTGGCAACCAGAGCTTCCACCACCAGATCCGTAGTTAGGAGGATAAGTATATCCCCCACCACCAGAGCTGCCACAGTTACCACCGCAATCACCATATCCTGAACCAGCAGAACTGAGTTTGGGTACGTTGCCTTCAGGTATACTTTTCAACTCAGCATTATTGAAATCTTGTAATTGATTGTCTTGTTCAGAAGATACATTGTTGCTTAGTAGTTCCTTTTCAGCATCATTGTTCTTGAGGACTCGATTGGCAGAGCTGAGGCTTAAGCAGAGGAATGCCAAGAGACCGACCAAGAAACTATTTTTGGTAACAGCCATTTTCTTTGAACTTTAGCTCTCTTTTGAGGGGAAAGCCGAGTATTCTTCTGTGCTTCTCAAAGTGTAGGGGCTTTTGCTTTTTATAGTGTGGGGAGTTTGTTGAGTTTGGAGGAGCGTAAAAGCAAGAAAAGCATTGGCGTTGGTTTGGCCTAAGAGTCCGGAGGACATCATTGTGTGAGTTCTTTGAGTCTTTGTTGCATAAAACATTAAGCAACAAGATCCTTTCCTAAATGCAAGGGATTCTTAATGTAAATTAGATTTTTTAATTCAGAAAATCATCCAATCACTTGACCCCAAGAACTTGAAAGATATCTTCAAGTTTCTAGCCCTTTCCGTACGAATCAATTATCATTGAGTTGTGGTCATGGTAGCATGTTGCTTAGAGACCATTTTCTATGTTCTTTTTGTCAGTTGAACTGATTCGGTTAGCTTAATGCAAAGAACATGAGACAAAAAATGTAAAAGTTAAATCTCACCGCTAGCATATTTTGTCCCTTTTGGGTTTTCTCTTTTGAGATTCTCTAGGAGAGTTTCCACACTATTATAAAGAATAGTTCGTTCTTCTCCCTAATCAATGTAGGATATCACAATCCACTCCCCTTCGAGACCCAGTATTCTCGCTGGCACACCACTCGATGTCCACCCTCGTAAGACCCCACATCAATTAGAGAAAGGAACAAGTGTCAGCGAGAATGTTGGACCCTAAAGGGGGTGAATTCTGAGATCTCACATTGATCGAGGAGAATGAAGCATTGATTATAAGCATGTGGAAACCTCCCCCAGCACACGCATTTTAAAATCCTTGAGGAGAAACCCGAAAGGAAAATTCCAAAGAGGACAATATCTGCTAGCGGTGGACTTGAGCCATCACGAGAACCCAACGTAATATTAACTAATGTCATTGCAATAATAATGGAGAATACAACATATCCAAAGCTTCTCTAGTAACAAGTAACAAAAATAGTAACCTGCCCATAAAAAACAAAACAAGGCCTAAAGGTATTCCCTGTCTGTCTCTTCTCTATCACTTTTCCTCCAACTTCCACACTGCAAAGAAAATGATTATTTACAGTGAAAAAACTGTGACAGTGAAGGGTTGGAGATGACAGCAGCAGGAGAAGGTAAAGCCTATTTTTTTGGTAACATTCTGAGAGGGCAATCAATATGAAAAGTAAATGATGAAAGGCTATGAACTGGGAGGCCCCTGTGTAAGTCTTTGCATCTCATTTTGATCATTGAGAGTCTCCATGAGAAGTGGAGGGGCATATTGAGCTGTGCCCTGATGTTCTTCAGAATCTTGACAGTAGGATAGAATTATTGTATCAATGGACATCTCCACCACTCCAAAGAAAAGTGTAGCAACCACATAGCCTAGCCCCCAGCAAACCTGTTGTTTCACAACCAAAAAGGCCTTAAATCAGTATTGACACGACTAAATTTACCGTGGCTCGTTTGCTTAAGCTTTTGGGTTCAGCAACGATTTAACAGGTTATCAAAGGAGAGAGCGTTGTGTTCAAAACCTTGGGATGTTGGTTTCTTCCACTAATTTCTAAGCCCACAAGTGAGAGTGTAGAAGTGTGATATGATTAAGTTTATCGTAACCCGTTAGCTTAAGCTTTTGGGTTTATAGGCCATGGACGTGTCATATTATCGTTTTTAAAATATGACGATTGAAAGTGAAAAATGATTACAAAATTGAGGACTGAAATGTTATATTTTGTAACAGTCCAAGCTCACCACTAGCAGATATTGTCTACTTTGGCTTGTAAACGTGTCTGATAGGGAGGAGAGGTTTCCACACCCTTATAAGAAAATCTTACAATTCACCCCTCTTCTTGGGGGCCAGGTTTTTGACTTTGATACCATTTGTAACAGCCCAAACTCACTGATAGCAGATATTGTCCGCTTTGGCCCGTTACGTATCGACGTCAGCCTCGCGGTTTAAAAACGTCTACTAGGGAGATGTTTCCACACCCTTGTAAAAAATGTTTCATTCCCTCTCCAACCGATGGATCCCATTGTGAGATCCCACATCGGTTAGAGAGGGGAACTAAGCATTCCTTATAAGAATGTGGAAACTTCTCCCTAGCAAACGCACTTTAAAACTGTGAGGCTAACGGTGATACGTAACATGCCAAGTAACATGCCAAGAAGGACAATGTCTGCTAACGACAGTGGGTTTGGACTGCTATATATTTAGTCTAACACTGATATGAAAGAGAAGTAACATGCTTTGCTCTGTTCTATACCTATTTTTCTCCCTTTTATCACCCAAAAAACTATATGTAAAAAAAGTTAAAGAACTTACCAAGACCGGAAACAATGGGGAAGAAATCTTGTTATGAGCAGATCTGTATTTGTGTGTATCCGACATGAGGAATGCAAAAAGAGCACTTGAGAGGCTGATACAAAGCTTCCCAAGGAACAGAATAACGTCTCCGATCACGTTCACTCTCCCGATCCGAAGGATGTTGTTCATTATTAACTCCGTCGCAATAGCTGACGCCTTACAAAAGCTTTTGCCCGTTATCGCAATCTGCACGAATCAAAATAGCAACGTTTGTTGGAGAGATTACTGAGTTCTTGTTCTTGTTCTGCAAACTAATAAACTAATATATTGTAGTCAATGAGTAAATGAGTATCAATTTACCATTATATATGCATTGCGGTTAACGGATTTGATGATCCACTCTATACATCTCAGGCAAAACCGAGACGTATTATGTGCTGCTCGGCCAATCCAACTATCTGGTGTCGTACTTGCGACTTTCAATTTGCGACGAATAGACTCGAGTATGAACCGAATTGATTCCATAAAGGATACAGTCAAGGAACCGATAGCCATGGACCCGAGGTTATATCTTGCAAGCCGTTTCATCGAGGAGAACACTGGAAGAAACGGAATTTCGGGCTGCATTAACCAAAGACAATGAGTATTAAAGAAGGAAAGAATCCACTGTAAGAACTTATAGCCCCGAAAGAAGTTCAGAATGTTGGATATGTTGACCCCATCGTTAGTAACTTACCGAAGTTTCACCACGAGCCCAGTAGTAGGAGGCCACGGAGCCTGCAATAACTGTTGAAGAGCATGCTACAAAAAATTGAGTAGCCCAATAACCTCCGAATAGGTGGAAAAAGATGGCTATGTCGATATGAGGAGTATAACGGATGCTATAACCACAGCAACGGTCGCAGTTCACTCGTTTTGAAGCAAGATCGTAAGCGCAGCAATTTGAGTTGCAATTATTCTGGACAATCTGACCAGAGCTGAAGAGATGAAGGGAAGCTGATAACCATAACATGTAAAAGATTGCAAGGATGGCATAAGGTATGATTGGAAAGATTATGAGTGCTTGAACTTCTCCGATCACCTTTGCAGCTACCTGCACGTAGGGTCGTATGAAACCAAAGTGAAATAATGATATTATCGATATTAATCAGTTTAGAAACTAAGAGTGCCTCAATGAAATGAGCTAAAATGAGCGACACTATAACAGCCCAAGCTCACCGCTAGCAGATATTGTTTGCTTTAGCGCATTACGTATCGCTGTGAGCCTCACGATTTTAAAATGCGTATGTTAGGGAGAGGTTTTCACGTCCTTATAAGGATGTTTCGTTCCCTTCTCTTAACTGATGTGGGATCTCACAATTCACCCCTTTGGGACCAGCGTTCTCGCTGGGGCACCGCCTAGTGTCTGGCTCTAATACCATTTGTAACAACTCAAGCCCACTGCTAGCAGATATTGTCTGCTTTGGCTCGTGACGTATCGCCGTCACCCTCACGATTTTTAAAACACGAATGTTAGGGAGAGGTTTCCACATCCTTATCAGGAATGTTTCGTTCCCTTCTCCAACTGATGGGATCTCACAATCCACCTCCTTGGGGGGCCAGCGTCCTCGCTGGCACATCGCCTAGCGTCTGGCTTTGATACCATTTGTAACAGCTCAAGCTCACCGCTAGCAGATATTGTCCACTTTGGCCCATTACATATCGTCGTCAGCCTCACGGTTTTAAAACGCATCTGTTAGGGAGACATTTCCACATCCTTATAAGGAATGTTTCGTCCCCCTCTCCAACCGATGTGGGATCTCACAATCCACCCCCCTTGGGGGCCAGCGTCCTCGTTGACACACCGCCCGGTATCTGGCTCTAATACCATTTGTAACAGCCCAAGCCCATCACTAGCAGATATTGTCTGCTTCGGCCCGTTACGTATCGCCATCAGCCTCATGGTTTTAAAACGCGTCTGTTAAGGAGACATTTTCACATCCTTATAAGGAATGTTTCGTTCCCTTCTCCAACTGATGTGGGATCTCACAATCCACCTCCTTTGGGGGCGAGCGTCCTTGCTAGCACACCACCCGGTATCCACCTCCCTTGGGGGGCCGGCGTCCTTGCTGGCACCCGCCCGGTGTCTGACTCTGATGCCATTTATAATAACTCAAGCCCACTGCTAGCATATATTGTCCACTTTGGCCCGTTACATAGCACCATCAGCCTCATGGTTTTAAAACGCGTCTATTAGGGAGAGATTTTCCCATCCTTATAAGGAATGTTTCGTTCCCCTCTCCAACCAATGTGGGATCTCAGAGACACACAGATAAAGAAATCGTCGAAAACTTGCAATGCTGAAGTTGAAGTACTTGAACTACATATCAGTTTATAATTTTTGCTGCCATTATGCATGTATAGCATAGTACTTGCCTTGAGGACAGACGTTGCCATTATGATTCGACGGATGATAGCAATTGAAGTAAGAACAGAGACAGCCATAACAAAAGTCATTAGAACTGCAGCAGCGCGCATATGATCGAGCTCCTGAACAATAATCAATCGAGTGTTCAGAATCAAATGAGTTTTTTTATCGAAAAGTCTCACGAGATTCGGTTGCATACCCTTCCAAATATGTGGACATAGGGGTCGTGATCACCGATGATGGGCGTGATAGCATCATTTCCAATCCATCCAGCTATAGCAATAAAGACAATAGCAATCAGTAATAATAATACAAGATGAAATAACAACTTTAACTCAGAGTAAACATGTTCCTCCTCACCTTTGAGGTAATAAAACATTGTGACCGATACGATGAGAATGTTGAATAGAATGACTGTTACCCACGGCATAGCAGCGACAAAATGTCGAATCATTAGCAACCAAATCACTGCCAAAAATAGAGGCAAAATTCCTCCGCAAACAATCAATATCGGCCACGACTTCCCAATATCAGACATGTATCTCTGTGAGTAGTTTAGAGCATAGAATAAGTGAAAACTTCAGAAATGGTAAGACACAACGAAAAAAGTTACGACATGATAGAGAAGCTTCAGACGGGACGCTAAAGATATTATTCGAAAGAGCTTGCAATTTGGAACTCGTGAGCTCGTATGACACTTTACGTAGACCTGTGATTTGATAGGAACCAGACTCTCCACAATGGTACGATATTGTCCACTTTGAGCATAAGCTCTCATGGCTTTGCTTTTGATTTCCCCAAAAGGCCTCCTATCAATGGAGATGTAGCCAATGTGGGATTCCCTCCCGACAATTCTCAACAATCCTCCCCTCGAACAAAGTACACCATAGAGCCTCCCCTGAGACCTATGTAGCCCTCGAACAACCTCCCTTTAATCAAGGCTCGACTCCTTTCTCTGGAGCCCTCGAACAAAATACACCCTTTGTTCAATACTTGAGTTACTTTTGACTACATCTTCGAGACTAGCAACTTCTTTTGATTTAAAGTGAAATTTTTTTACGATAACTGCATGCATTGTAGAAAAGAAAAACTTGTATACCTTCAAGACAGATGATCGAGAGTTGGTCGACTTATGAATAGATTTATCTATGATCAAATCCGCATCTATGTTCATTCCACCCATCTGCTTCCAATGTGTTAATGATACATTTGAGGGGCGAGCGAGGAACTGGCAGCTCCAATAAACTGAGAAAGACATCGTTCTAACCGTGAGCTCGTTGCACCTTTAAATTTATACACTTTTTCGTTGCACATTCGTTCGTAAAACATGTTTTATAAAGAATCTAGACGCGAAGTTTTCGATATCATCCTATAAGGTGGAAAACAAACAATGGCATCAAGAAAGATGAATCTCACTTACCATTAACACTAGGAAAAATGACAGGGTAACAAGGACCTTGAAGGTTCACCGAGCTGTTCCTCATCTCAGGCGTAAGGAACTCGAAATAATCGTAGTTCCTGTCTATCCAATCATCCATTGAGAGGCGTATTTCGCCTTCTGGATAATCACAAACCCAGTTTAGAGAATCTTCTGAAGGTGTTGGGCAATCCATCAAACATATACTCCGAGCATCCGCCAGCTTAAATTGACTGTCCTTCAGACCACTTTGATACACCTGATTAGGATTCAACCAATATTTAAGCTCGAGTTCACGAAGGCCGGGATTAGCATGCTTGTTGCCACAGACATTTCCTTTGTAGTCTAGTCCATATGTGAGCCTGATAAACAGTAGCACAAAGATCAACTTAAAGGAGACTAATAAACAAAGAGAAGGAGAAGGCAAGCACCAAGTATATGTAAGCCTGATAACCGTACAATTTCAAGGACTAATTGTAGTTCCTCCATGATTAATACAATTTGGAATCATCAGATTGTTACTATTATAAGAAACTAAACCAAATCACGATTGGCGAACGGGAAAACTGGGGCCAATGAAAGCTATTGTGATGGCAATACATGAGGCAAAGGAACGCTCGGTTCATCGGTTCCAAAGGGTTCTGTATGAATCTTACAGGGTACAGTTCATCAAGGATGTAATGTCAGTTTTAACATAAGCTTAAAAAGAAGGGAGAACAAAGAAAACTAATGGAAATGTCTCATCCTACCCATATGCTAAATTTCCTTCAAACTTCAGAAGGGTTAAAACAAAGAAGAAGGCCCAATGATACCCCCCAGGAGCTATCTAGCCAAACATTGAGTGATACCCCCAGGAGATATCTAGCCAAACGTTGGGTGATACCCCCAGACGCTATCTAGCAAAACGTCGAGTGATACCCCCAGGAGATATCTAGCCAAACAATGAGACCCCCAGAAGCTATCTAGCCAAACGTTGAGTGATACCCCCAGGAGATTCTAGCCAAACAATGAGTCCCCCAGGGGCTATCTAGCCAAACGTTGAGTGATACCCCCAGGAGCTATCTAGCCACCGTTGAGTGATACCCCCAATAGCTATCTAGCAAAACAATGAGACCCCCAGGAGCTATCTACACAACAAATTATCAGGTGGGTAGTGATGAAGTAGCAGAATTCCATGTCGAAGTGAATAGAACATCACAAAATTAAAGAACTTAAGAGCTTTTTGAATGAAAGAGACAATACGCAAGAACAAACAGTAGCCATTGAAGCAAAAGAAGAGTCCATACCTTAATGGGTCTCCTTGGTTAAATCCAAAGCTGGAGTTAACAATCATGCCCACCCAGAAAGCTATAAAGATCACAAGAAACACAATATCTCTGCATTTTCTATTATGCCTAATGATCCCACCCATTTGGGCATTCCCATCACTTGAAGGGAACCTCCCAATCACTGCCCCTAAAGGACCCCTCATCTTCACAAACCCAGGTTTCCCCCTTCCAAGCAGAAACAGAGAGAGAATCTAGAGCGAGAAAGAAACTAAAGCTTCAACAATGGAGTGGCAAAGTAAAGCTTCAAAGAAAAGGGTTTCAGATTTGGAATCTTTATGCCAAGTCTTTCTTTCCTTTGGGACTTCTGGACAAAAGTACAGTAGTGTTTTAGAGAAGCGTTTCAAAGGGACTCGGCTAAACAACAATTTTGAAGAACCCAATGAATTGAAGACATCGAAATGTAAAAGAAACCGGGAATAAAAACCTTTAATTCGTTGTGGGCTTCTTTAGATTTTGATAAAGAACTCATTTTTTTGGAATAAAAACCTTAAATTCGTTGTGGGTCTCACTCGATTTTGATAAAGAACTCATTTATTTTCCCTCTCAAACACAAATTTGAGTATCAGATATTAAATTGGATGCTATTAACCTTATTAAGATTGATTTAAATCTGATTATTCCGCTACAAAGCTGACACAGACATTTATGTCTGAAGATCTACGGTCTTTGTCGGTCTCAAGCTGTTGTAATTGCCTATCACTGTCGATGCTGTGGAAAATTTTTGAATTGACTGCGATGATCGAGCTCATCCAACGGTGGGTAATAAAGGTGTGAACTTTATCAATTAGTATGAGTGTATTACACCGGAAATTTCCCCCCTAAAAAGTAATATTCTCTATTATAAAATTTAAAATAAATAAATAAACATATTTAAAGTATTTGTGGGTCACTGATAATTTTTAAATAATATTAATTTTCATTATATCCATAAATGTTACTATTGTATCTTGGAATTAAATTAATATAATGACATAATTTTTATTTTTCAAAACTTTACTAATTTCAATAAAAGTTATATTTGGGATAAAATTAAATTTGACTAACACATAATTACCTTACAAATAGCCACAAAAATTGTAAAATTATAAATAAATAAATAAATAAATAAAGTAAAATCGTCCATTAAACTATATAATAAAATGTAAAATTAAATGGAATGGATATAAAAGTTGATATAAAAAAGACCTTATAATCATTGTGTTGACATCATAATGAATGATTATTAGTATAATCCTTCGAATCATTACTTTTACCAAACCTAATTTAGTGTTTAAGTCCCTAATTTTACTTTTACCAAACCTAATTTAGTGTTTAAGTCCCTAATTTTTTTTATTTTTTTAAATTTAAAACGACCCCCTAGTAATCCTTTTACTATTTACCCTTTTACTATTTACTAAAGATTAAGTCTATGAATTTCAGGTCCTGGTACTAAAGATTATGTATGTGTGCGGACTTCGTATTCTTATACTAAAGATTAAGTCTAAGAACTTCGAGTTCTTATACTAAAGATTAAGTACGTTTAAGAACTTCGGGTCCTTAAACTAAAGATTAAGTCTATGAACTTCGAATTCTTGTACTAAAGATTAAGTGTGCAAACTTCAGGTTCTTATACTAAAGATTAAGTAAGTCTACGAACTTTAGGTCCTTATACACAAGATTAAGCAAGTCTACGAACTTCAGGTCCTTATACACAAGATTAAGCAAGTCTAAGAACTTCGGGTCCTAGTAAGTCTATGACCTTCGGGTCCTTATATTTGAAGTATGCAACCGCAGTTAAAACTTTAAGATTATGTTGCAGCACCAAAAGGAGTGGCAAAATATTGTGATATTAGCTTAAGCTTCTGTACAAATGGATGACTTCTCACAGTAAAGTCATACAGCAAAATTCTAGCTGCTCATTTGCTGCTGGTCAGTATCATATGATATGATATGCTTCTTCACAGAACGTCTATTGCCAACTTCAAAACAATAGAAGACAGATAATAAAGCAGCAAAATAGAAAGATGGAGACTCTATTAAGAGACTTATCAAGCTGCATTTCCTGTCTTCTCATTCTGCTACTGCCATTCCCTGTGATAGAGTTGTTGTAAGTCGGGTATGGCAACAAGTTTCCATCCACGCTACCGAAAATTCTAGTGAAAACTGTTTCTCCGAACATCCCGATCGTTGGGTTTAGCAGACTTGTTATCACGGCATTACCGAGATAAGAAGGTGCATATGAAGCAACGTCGGTATAAGCCTGGGGGAAGTATTGTTGGTGATAGATTGGGTGCTGGTGTGGGTGCGGGTGCGAGGGCGAGCGGATATAATTTGGATGAAGCTGCTGGCTATGATGCAAGGCAGAGGCAGCATTGGAATGGGGCGGTGTGTTCATCGACGGTGGTGGTCTTCGAGGTACAGCCATACCCAAGTGAGACTTCTTGGATTCGGAATCTGAGTTCGACGTGCCACGACCATAGAGGGGAACCAAAGAAGAGGGAGTGATGCTAGCCTTACAAACAGGGCAGTTCTGGGTGTTTTCGGGTTCGTCGCTGGAGATTTGAACGTGAAGCCATATGTAAATGCACGGCCAGCAGTAGAGATGACCACAGAGGGTGACAACAGGATCATCGGCTGAGTCTAAGCAAATGTTGCATTCGAAACAACCGTTAGCATCTTCTGAGACGGATCTCCAGTTTTGCTTGAGAGAGACATCATGTTCAGACTCGTGCACGGAATGGTTTTGTTCCATGGAATGAGTAATACGTTCTGTTAACAAAACGATAAATTGAGATAATGAGATTCTTTTAAAAAGGAGTAAATTAGTGAATAAAATCAGCTGCAATCGACGATTGAAGAACATTGTAGAAAGATACCAATTTGAGCACATAAATAACAAAAACATAATTTTCAAAGCATAGAAACTAAGAAACTTGTGGGCGGAAGTAGTGTTTCTAAGCTTTAATTTCGAAAAACAAAAACAAAATGATTACTAAACTGAGTAGGTTTCTAAACAAATGTTCTTGGAATTTGACAAAAAATTCAAAATATTTCCTTATAATTGATTACTAAACTGAGTAGTTTTCTAAACAAATGTTCTTGGAATTTGATAAAAAAAATTCAAAATGTTACCTTATAAATGATTACTAAACTGAGTAGTTTCTGAACAAATGTTCTTGGGATTCGACAAAAAATTCAAAATGTTTCCTTATAAAAGATGAAAGGATGAGAAAACAAACACAATTTTAAAAAACCAAGCTACTCGAACCAGATTTTTTCCTACAATTGGCAAAACTTAAGCTCTGTTCCATCCACAACTAATCCAAGCCAATTTATAGCGAAGAGGCCAAAAGGATTGTGAAAACTTAAAAGAAAACACAGGGATCAATGATTCAAGGGCCGATCTATAGACACAAGAGCTGGGATCAATGTAGATTATTCAGACCATTCAAAAATCATCTATCACGAACCAGAGTCGAGACTCGGAACACCCTCTTCATTAAGCTAGCAAGCCAATTGCAGGGCAACAACGCAAAAATCCCAAATAAATAACAAACAAACGTCCAATCAATGCCCCAAAAACTGGACTCGTTCAGCTTGTAGTTTACGCTACCTATCCTCTAAATTGGAAAAGGAGAGAGACGTGGATGAACGGAAAGAAGTTTTTGGAAACAATGTCAAAACTCCCAAATCATCTCGAAACTTCGAAGTTGAAAATCTTGAGACGGAAAAAACAAAAAGACACAGCAATCCAAACAAACTTATCCGCAAAATCATGCAGTTCAGATAAAACAAAACCCCAAAATCAACCTAGATCGAATCACATGGAAAGAAGAAAAAGAGGGCAGTTCAAATTGAAGCCGAACAAATTCGCTTAAATGCATAGATTAAGATCCAACACTCGTTGTCTTGAACAGGAAAAAAGACCAATTCATTTAAACAAAACCCAAATTCCCCGAACACATTTCACACAATTCAAACAAAGAATAAAACAAAACGTAACCTTAGAGATTAGAAATACAAAAATCACTCACCGTTAAATAAGAATCCGAAGGGTTCCGTACGAAAATCCCCGACCGAAATCAAATCAAATCCAATCAGAGAGATAAATGAACGCAAAACGACGTTGGCGGAGAGAACTTCAAGAACAATTCTAGAGAGAGGAGGATCGAGGGGAAAAAGAGGGAGATTTATATAAAAGGAGGGGAGAAAACGCGTGTTCTCCACGAATAGAGTAAGCGCGTCGTGTGTTTAGGTTCGTGTCGGCGCGTCGGGTTTAACTTTATCCAGCTTTTAATTTTCTTTTTCCTTTTAATTCTTTTTTTCCTCCAAAATAAATTGATTATTTAAAAGACTCAGACCAGCCAAAGTTGAAAATTATACGCGAAGAAAGCGGAGTTAGTGGCACGTGCAAGGGAGGCACGTGCGAAACCCAACCAACTTAGTTCTTATTTATAGATTAATTGACAATAGACACTCTTTATCATTTTATTTTATTTTTAAATCACCAAAATTAGTTAGTCGTTTTGAGTGACGTGGCAATTTATTTTCAAATAATCCCAAATATTAAACTTATTATTTAATTATTTATACCATATCCACTAATTTCCTATTTTATGAAAATATTTTAACAAATTTATAAAGCAATAATTTTGAAAATTAAAATTCAAGCCAAATTAAAAAATATATATATATATATATATATAATTTTTAAAAAACATATATTTTTATAATTTAAACCGTTATCATAACTATAAATTAAAAAAAAATGGTCCACCTAATTATAATGGTCCTATATCTAATTAGAAATATTTAAAAGAAATTAATTGAGAGTATTCTTCCATAACTCAAAGTTTAAATGATAATAAAAATTCAATTTCATACTTTTAATTAATTAAATTAAATGTTCAAATTACAAGTTTAATACATTCAACACAGTTTAATCTCGATCAATTGAAGGTTAATACAATGATTAATAATAGCCATATTTTGTTTTTTATTCCCATGAATTATATTTTAAATTTTAAATTTTATTTAATCGTACCTTAATTTTGGATAAATGACAATAATATCCGCATCGTAAATATTTATTAAAAATATCACCTCGAATTTAGATAAATATTGTTAATTTAACATTAAAATATAAATGGTTGCAATTTTGCCCCTATGATAAATGTGAAGGAGGTCATTCATTTCATCCAATTGCACCTCAATTTTAGATAAATGTTATAATTTTAATTTTAAAATATGAAAAGTGTCTGCAATTTTGCGTCTATAATAAATATTTATTAAGAAGATTATTTAATTTCATATTATTGAGAAGATAAACATTACAATTTTAATTTTAAAATATAAAAACATTACACTTTCATAATATGGTACAAAAATTGATAATCTGTTATAGGAAAATATGGAAACTTCTAAATTGGGATTCGTCGGTGGAATAATACACCGACTCTACGCCGGGAACAACCCTCCGACGGCGGTGGCAGCGGCGGCGGAAACGGGATTCAA
Source organism: Cucurbita maxima (assembly GCF_002738345.1). NCBI lineage: Eukaryota > Viridiplantae > Streptophyta > Magnoliopsida > Cucurbitales > Cucurbitaceae > Cucurbita > Cucurbita maxima. The sequence goes on from NW_019272019.1 coordinate 2,862,950, forward strand.
AGAACGTTGGTGGCCATAACGGAAGACGGTGACTTGACGGAATGAAAAAAGTTTCTTTTTATTTTTTTTTAATTTTAATTTATTAATAGAAAATGATAAATGTTGAAGTGTGTGATAAGATAGGATGACACGTCATCATGAAACTCAACGAATATTCGATATTATCCATTCCTGGTGTGTGGGGCCCACGTGTTCCCATTTGTGATGCCGTGTCCTGTTGCGAATGAGTGGATAGTCCACGTAGGATCCCCAAGCTGCTTATCAATTTCCACGCAAGTAAAAAATGATTTTTTCAATATTTAAAAAATTTTACATTAAAATATAGTTTTAAAACAATTTAATAAATCTAGAATTTAGTTTAAACTTTTTTTTAACAAATATAAAATTAGGATTTTTTAATTAAAAAAAGTTAAAAGTATAAAATGACCCAATTCATATTTTAACCAAAACTACATTATTTTTTTTTTTTATTTATTTTTTTTTTGTTGGGAAGTTCACATTATTATCCCTTCATTCTTTTCCGATTTCGTCTATAGACATGAAATAAGGTTTATTATCACGCTCTCTATATGAAAGCGTGCAAAGATGTTTTCTCCCATAGGGAAAATGAGGTAATCTCCGCAGCTTTACACTGAGGTTATGAACTCATAGGGAAGAAAATTTATGGATGGAATCAAATATGCCGTATTTACAAACAAAAGTACTCAATTATTGGAGAAAAATCAATATACTTCTAATGTCGAATCGGGATCTAACTAGGACAGAAATAAAGCATGGAGGGGAAGGAGAGAAAGCAACTTTACCTAGAAAAACAAATTCCGAGCACAGTCTTGTGATGGTTATATTTGTAAGTGTTTGATCAATAAAGTTAGGATACATAACAAGAACACTAATTTGGTTATATATTTCTAGAGGATACATGTGAATGGTAAAAACATGGAAGAAATGATAAATAAATATCAGAAGATCATAATGAATGGTATCAAAATTTGTACCTGAGTAGAGACTAGGATGGTTCCTCCACCTCCAGGTTGAGTACACTGATATCACAACAATCTCCAGCAATGGCCGCAGAGAGACCTTCATCAGCAGCTGTTTCCAGTGCTTAAACTGTTAGACCAAAGTGGAACTCAATCAAATGCATCTATCTCCAAAAACTGATCGAGCTTGTGTTGGATCAAAAGCAACCTGTATGAGTTATCTTTTCCAAGGAGACCTTCTGCCATCACTCCCGTTCTCTCTCCATCGTTTCTTCCTCGAACTCTTCTCTTTGCTGCGCTTACTACTCCCATGGTTTTCTTTGTCCTTATTTCTCGACTTCTCGCAGCGAGATTTTCTCTTTTTTTTAGAGGACGGCGTATCCAAATTCCTGGATGCGTCGTTCCCTCGAGGCAATGGTTCATCGTCGCCGAACTGCCAATTGCACAGCATCTCCTGACCATCCCCATATTCTGGTTGTTGTTGTATAGGTTCCCCTGCTCCAGGGAGTAAAGAAGTAAAGGTCACTTCTCCATCTCTGCCACCTTTTCGCTTCAACAAGACTGGATCGGGTCGGATTATTGTGCCTAGAATACTTCGGTTTGGACCAAGACCTAAAATGGTCTTAACATTTGTCAAGATTGAAAAGGCCATTGCAAATGCAGATCTTATCTGCAACCATGGTAGATATCAGAAACAAAGTCGGAGTCGAAAAGAAAGTTAATCGACATACATGATTGAAGAACAAACCTGGAAGTAATTGTAGGAATTCTTGCCAATGTCATTATCTGGTGCCTGGATTACACCAATAAATCACATAAGAGAAAGAACTTATAAGAAGGAAATGGAGACCTATATCTTACAGCCTTTTACATTACTTAAAGCAAGGAATGCTCAATCATCAAGTTATCAATTTTTTTAAAAAATAGAGATCAAAACAAAGTGAAATTATATTCATCAAGCAATTCATCTTGAGGTAACGAGAACATGGTCGAACCGTAACGTCTCAGAGGCCTATTTCAAAGATTTACATCTAGCACAGCAAATCAGACATCCTTTGGTCCAGACAAAACAAGTTTATGTCGAATTCGAAGGGAGTTGAGATACTATATTCTACAACAATTATACACAAACTGCTCAAACAACCTCCCTGTTAGTATGTCGAAAATAGAAATTAACCTGAGGATCCTCAATGGAAAGAAGAAATGGGCGTCCTTTTGTCATGAATCTGCAACAGTACCAAATAAAAGAAAAAATTAGGGAGAAGCCAAAATAGGACGTAATGAAATGTGTTGCCTGAAAATGAGAATGGAATTTATATTCATCATATAATCTTTTATGTGGTTTACCCTCTGTTACTCTTCGAGAAAAAAATGCCTCCCGTATTGCAAGATACACCAACATCAGAAGTGTTCAATTTGCGACCATAAAAATCAAAGAAATGTACCTGATTTTCAAAATTAAGACAATATAAAAAAGAGATCCTTCTCCTCCACTTCTGTTTCTAAGTATACAGAAAAAATTGCAAAGGATAGACTTCTGGCAGTAGAAGAGTAATTAGAAAGAGGAAAAGAGTAGGTCTAATAAAGCCAGCTTCCATAAAGCACAAGACCCAGAGGCGATTTCCGAGAATAGATTGGCTTGCTAAACGAATATAGTACCAAGACTACTCATAGCAGCAATAGCTACACGAGAACTACGAAAAAAAAATTATGTTTTCGCACTATTTTCACATCTGAGAAAATATTTTTCACTACAATGCTAGTAGGTACTTCGAACAATAAAATACACATACCAAAAGGACTCCCAGATTGTGTTCAAGAGAAGAGTGGGACACGTTGAAACTCTGTGCAATAAATAAAACCAAATTAAAGAATAATCTGCCACGATTAAATGGAAATGCCTTAAATTCAATTCCTAAAATACACTTGGCCAGAAACCAATGCACTGACAGACAAATATTAGCACAATCAAATATTACTTCAGAAGCAAATGTAATTTGGCCGGTCTCAATGCTCCTTTGAAAGGACAAAAATAAAAAAAGTTACATATGTTCTTTGGTAGGAAAAATAACCTATACAGTCGAAATGTAAAAGTTCAAATACACTAACCTGCAACATGGCCATAAGCATAGTAAGAAGTGCATAAGAACCTAGTCCACCAGAATATACCTGCACACCATACAGAAACTTGAATTAAGACACAGAAAATTTAAAGATAATGGATCGACTAACATACACGATATGACAACTACAATAAGAATTGAAATCCACAGTTAGAAACATACCTCATTCAGTTCTCTCTGCTGCAAAAACACCTTTAAGATCAAACACAGAGGACGCAAAGGAGGCCACTTACTGATTGCACCCTGCAAGGGGGAAAGTAATAGCAATAAGCAGATAAACCGTACATTTCAAATCCATGTGTACGGAGGTTTTCATGCAAATATCCCAAGCCATGCTTCTAATCAACTATATGTACACATTCCATTAGCAATCAATAACCATAGAATTCAAATCCATTTTTCTAACAATAAGGGAAGTGAAAGTCAGATTTCGTTTGAGTATTCGAACTCAAACTTATTTTCAATTATGTGCAATCAAATTCCATAATCAATCAAAATATTCCTCAAATACCAATGACTAAAAACATGCATGTTCTGTTGAAATTACAAACGGTGGAAGAATACACTGAAATCCAAACAAGAAATAGGCAAAAGACATCAAGAAAAAATAATTAATATTATTCTGTAAGAACCAAGAAAAATTAATATACAACAGCAAATTATCACAGAACTTGTAACATTTGTTGAAAGAAGTCATTTTGAGAAAACCTCACAAACATAATTTGAAGATCAAGCAGTCACCTCCTAATAAAGATCACAACAATAAAATACACACTGCAATAATTGAGCTAGGAAGGCCATCATAACGAAAGATTGAAGTACAGCACCAAACCTTTATAAAATCAGCAGCTTTTGGTCCATTCTGCACGTCAAAACTGTAAAGCAAGAGATAAGATGTCAATTTTTAGACTAGTATGGGCTTTTCCATCATTACATTCCTCCTTTTGAGTTACTATTCTCTAATCACTTTAGCTGTATATTTGTGTGTGTGTGTGTGTGTGGGGGGGGGGGGGGGGGNGGGGGGGGGGGGGGGGGGGGGGGGGGGGGGGGTGCAATAGATATTATCAATATTATCTCAATGAAAGTTTAGTTTTCCATCAGTTTTCAGTTGCAAAAGCATATTCAATACTGAAAAAAAAAACTTAACCAGTGAATGGAGCTCTGTGCACTCTTCTGGATACAGTAATTGTTTTATGGATGCTTTTTAGTGCAAATCCTGTTTTAACTTCACTTTTACTTTTCTTCGTGGAAAGAAGAATTTTTTTTAAACAAATTTATAAATATCAATAGTAGTCCCAAAAATTAACATTATACCTTATATCAAAAGATATACCACTTTGCTTTTCAACAAACTTAATTATTGGCACACGAGCCTTTCCAATAACCTGATCCAATGATAACATGGGAGATTCCAAAAATAAAGTCAATGAAGATCCTGATCCAATCCCGACCAAAGCAATCACTATCATTAAAAGATACCTGAATCTTTTTTGCTATTCCCTTTTGTGATAAAGCCCTGGAAAGAGCTTGCAAACCAAGTTGTGGTTTTGGGATGCCTGAATCCAGAATAACAACCTGCAAAAACGAGTTATAAATTATAATCATAAATTTACTGAAATATAAAAAAAAAATTGCATCCAATAAGATCGACCACTTGATTCTAAATAATAACCAATTTTTCCATAGTCAATCCATTATGAAATATCACTAATCAAGGACAAAAAAGAAAAACTATGTATATAAAGACCGACAGCCCAATTACAAATAAAAGCTGCCACTATCCTGTTAAATATGCAATTGCAGACCGCAAGTTCCAGAGAAGAATGTAGTAGCTTAGAAAAATGTTACATATGATGAGGACCAAACCATATCACAGACTCACATTGACTTCACTTGACCTAAACTAACTGTTCATATGCCACATATTTCATAATCCTTACATTTTTAGCGAGTATCATTCACGTAGTTGCATTTAACAATAAAAAATGCAGAATCATGAAGAAGCAAAAAATGAATTGGAATCACTCCCAAATCCACCATATTGTTGTGCAGCTGTCTCTACTCTATTAGGGATCAACTATATCATTTACTTGGATCTCATATTAGAATTCTCGGCAGATCCTCTTTCAACCTCTTTGCACTTGTCAAGAAATTTCCAACTCTTTCTAATTTCTTTCCAATGATCCAGTCAGTAACAACGGCCAAGAAAAACGGGTAGTTGTAAAGCATATTATAATAAGAGTTGAAAATCATGAAACATCTAAAACATGGATCTAGAAACTCACATCGATGTCACTGGTTGGAAGATAAAGCCCTGTCTGAAACGATCCAAAAACTTCAACCTATAAAACGCAAAGGAATAAATAAATAAAATATTCCATTCTCTTGAAATCAAGCATGGGACACGAAATTATAGGGGGCATCAATCATACCTTACAGTGAGGCCATATGTGTTTGACTACACTAAAAACCCTTTCAACTGCACTGTCTCGTGCAACACGTTCTTCTTCAGTTGGAGATAGAAACTCACAAAAATCAACTATTTCTGCATGTAATCAAAAGTTATGAACTCAGAACAACAATGATGTGTACAGCATGATAACAAATTATGGATGTGGGTATCAAGGGCCGCATCGTAAACCATGGAATGAGATGAACGTAATGACACGGTTGGATTGTTGGTATGAGGAGAAACTAGCTTCGTATACAATTTGCAGATTAAGTAAACGAACCAGCACCTTGAAATTTTATAGATAGATACAAAGGAAAGAGTTAAGAGAACAAACGCAGTGGAATTCAGATAGTGTAACCAATTAACCATGTTATATTACGAGTAGCTTGAGGAAGAAAATGTGGATGATAATTACATTTATCTATCCAAAACAAAAGCAAAAAATCTTCTTTTAAAAATCTTCCAACCCGAATCCCTACTTTTTAATTCCACCTTCTGAGAAAAAGGTTGAGCCGAACAAAAAAAGGAGTGGAACGACTGATGACCGGATTTTAGGCTCGGGACGGCGAAGAGGCTGCCGTGGCAGTTAAATGCCAGTCCATTGAAAACGATGAGAAGTTCAAATAAACAAACAACAAGACCCACGTTCTATTTTAACTCGATAACTGAAACTTCTGTCGTCGAGGAGATAATTCAAAGATGAGTGTAACCGTTTGAAATAAACTTCTACCGACTCAAGAGCAACAAACTAATCCGATTACCTTTATGCAACTGTAGCATAGGGCTCTTGAATCCACCATTGCCACGGAACCACCCACTTTCAAGCATCGACTGATCCTCACATTCCGGCGTCCTAGGCTCAGTTTCCTGAACCGAAGTAACCGCCAAAGGAGTAGAAAACCCCGAAATTTCCTCCACGTTGTCAGCAGCAACATCAAGGGCAAAAAACTCGGTTGCTGCAGTCTCGGCCGGAGCAGAATGAGAAGTAGAGAGAGAGATCTCGTTGCGGAAAACGGCGTAGGGCTCGAGGTTATCGGAAGGCGAGAGTTGCTCCTCGCTTCCGGTGGTAGCGACGGCGGAGAATGAAAGAGGGCTTAGAGTATCGTACAGATACTGTTGAACAGTCTCTTCCTCCATTGAAATTGAAGGCCACAGAGACAGGGAGATGCAGCAGCAAGGGGTTTTAGTAATTCGTCAGTTGGGGGGAAAATGTCTGATTAGGGCTTTATAGACCCCCCCCCCCCCAAAAAAAAAAA
>NW_019272019.1:2869933-2890794 GCF_002738345.1 Cucurbita maxima
AGACCCCCCCCCCCCCCAAAAAAAAAAGAGTTCAATAAATAAAATATATAAATAAATAATTTTTTTTTAAAAAAAATATTTTATATTCTTAACCTGGTAATGCCCTAAACTCATCTCGTACCCGAGTACCGAACATTTCGAGGTGTCCAAATATTCTACATTCTTACAAGGGTTACACTATCGTCTGCCTCGTAAGAGTCACGAATATCTGCTTTGTGAGAATCTCGATAGCTGTAGAATAATACATCAAACTCTCTACGTTTATAATGATAATTAACATCTGATACATTAAGTTAGCGCTCATATTGACAAAAGTGCATCAATATTCAAAATTTTCAAAATGTACCCTTCTCGTCTCTAAAATTTAATTTTAGTTTTATTTAATTCGTAAAATTAAAAAAAAATATATATATTTGGTCTCATCGGTGGAAAATACGCGTTACAATCTAATTACTATATATATATTTACAATAAAAAAATTAATAATATATTAAAAAAACAATAATAATTATTATTATTATTTTTGTATAATACTACTCTATAGGGTTTAAATTTATGCTTAAATAAAACTTTCAATTAAATAAATTTAAATGATTAATATTTTATTTTTTAAAAAATAGAAATTTTTGTTCAATGAACTATGTTCGTATTTATTTACAATTTTTTTAGTTCGATCATTTAATGTAAAAAAAGGTCGAAATAAGTGTATCTAAATCCATTTAATCAATCGTCTAATTCGTTAAGATGTACAGATACGAACTCTTAATTTAATAAAATTAACAAAAATAAATTAATTTTTTTTATATGGTTTAGAAGATATGAATAGATGGATTAAGATTATAATCACGAAATTAACAAAGAACTCAACAAATTTGTTTAGTAATTAAACAAAATTTAGTTTTTGAGGCAAATTTGTACAATTGATTAATAAATTCCCAAATTCCTATAAACAGACTCCCAAATCCCTAATTCCTCTTCATCCAGACACAAAAAATCCTCCAAGAGAACTTTCAACAATGGCGGATCCATTACTGACACTCCTCTTCCCCATGGAAACCATGGTTTCTGAATCGGCGTCTCCTCCAGTCATCGTCCACTACACCGTAACCCTAGACCTCCGGACCTCCATAATCTTCTCCGTCACTATAATCCTCTTCTTCCTATTTCTTTACCACGTCCTTAGCGGCTTCCTCCAGTGGTTCCTCAGCGGCCGGCGCGGTGGAGATGTGGAGGCGGGAATGGGAGAGGAGCGGCGGGTGAGGCGGGCGGAGAAGATGCCGGCGGCGGTGAGATTTGGGAGCGAGAGAATGGTGAGGAGGAGGAGCGAGGAGGAATGTGCGATATGTTTGGAGGAGTTTATGGCCGGAGAAAACTGCCAGGCGTTGCCGGAGTGCAACCATTTTTTTCATTCGGATTGTATTGATGTCTGGTTTAGCAAGAAATTTACGTGCCCGATCTGTCGCCATTGTATTGCAGCTTAGATTTAAGCTCTTCTTCTTCTTCCTCAACTTTTTTTTTTCTGGATTGTTTGTGCAGATACTGAAGAATTGTATATAAATATAAAATGTTGAATAAATGTTTTGTGTTTGTTTCTGGATAATGGAAGCCTGCCGTAAGAAATTTAAGAAAGGTGGAGTAGGTTTATAATCAAAGAATACTCTGCATTGAGGAAGCCCAAATCATACCATTATGTAAAGTTGTGTTGGTATCCTCAAATGTCGAACAAAGGACTCAATACTTAAATGTCGAGTCTTTAAAGGTAGAACAAAGGACTCAATTAAGGAGAGACGTACTTTGTTGAGAGGTTGGATAATAAAAGTCTGATAATGGCTAATGATGGTAAGTTTATAATCAATTTATTATTAAAGAATTCTCAATCATTTTTAAGAAAGCTCAACTCAAAAGCAAAAAACTATTATTTATATATATATATATATATATATATATTTGTTGAGAATCCCAAAGTAAAACCACTATGCTAAAAGTAGACAATATCCGCTTAATATCATTACAGCCATAATATATACTCGTAAGTAGACAATATCATTTCAGTCATAATATAGACAATATCATTACAGCCATAATATATGTTCGTAAGTAGACAATATCATCCCAGCCATAATATATGCTCGTAAGTAGATAATATCATTCCAGCTATTATGTTCAAAATAGACAATATAGGCTTAAAATAGACACCATTCCAACTATTATGCTAGACAAGTTAGGTTTAAAATTACTTTAATTTCTAAAATTTTGGAATAATTTTAATTTCATTCCAAAATAAAATTGTGCACATTTTCTCTGAGATTTTATGAATTTGATGTACAATCAGAAAATAAAAAATAAAAATTTAAATATTTAGAATGAAAGTCTAAGGATAAACTTGTATCAAATTTTATTTTATTTTCTCTAAAGTTCCTAAATGCAATCAATATTAAAAATTGGTAATTTTTTTTTAAAAAAAAAAGTTAAAAAAGTTTGTATTTATTTAGTTTTTTTATTTATTTATTTTTTAAATAAGCATAAACTCAAGATTGATGTTCGTCTAAATTTAAAGTCCGATAGAATTAAATTGAACTATCCAAAGCCTAAAAAGTAAGAATTACTATTCGGTCAAATCATTTACACCTGAGCTTTGTATTTGGAGTTCATGAAATTTAAAAAACTAGCGAACAATAGAGACTCGTTAGATCATTTTCAAATTTTAAATTAGCTGAATTTTTCTTAGCGTTAGATTTGGGATTATACACAATCGGTAGAAAAACGAAACTATTTCCTTGAAATTTTTCGTAAAAAAAAGAAATCAAAGTCTCGGAAGAACGCAGTAGGAAGAAGAGAAACCAATCATCAGACGATCACAGCGAAATATCCAAGGAAATCATCAATTACTAACACGATATCAATAAAAATGAAATTCAAACAGCAGCATACATATCAATTAAGGCTCATCATCCCGAGGCTCGGCATCGTCGTCGTCAGAGAAATCGTCAGCACTAAGCTCCTCCCAACCTTCACCATTGAAGCCATCAGAGCCTTCGAGGTCGCTCTCGCTCTCGCTCTGTTCATCTATGTCCTCGATCACCGGCTGCTGCTTTCCTCTGACCTCAATCCTAAATCCGCCATCAAAACTAGAATTAAAATGCCTAGGCAGTAGGGGCCGATCGCTTAAACCAAGCTCACGAAGGAATCCGGATGCGGATTGTCTAGGAAATGGAAGGAGATGATTTTGGATGGATTGTGCTAATGGAACAGATGAGGCTGGATTGCGAAGAAGTAAATAGATTGGGGCTTTGACGTCCTTGAGAATCGACCTGGACGCCATTGGAGGAAATGGAGAAGACTAGGTTTGAGAGGAAGGGGTGGTGATTGGGGTTATATAGAGCGGCAAGAGATGAAGGTTTAGGGTTTTTGGAAGTCGGTTCTAGAGACTTGTTGGAGTTTTTACCACGTGGAAAACAAACCCTCGCCGCTCCCTGCATTTACCGCCCGATTTTAAACTTCAATTTAATTAACAACTAAGTTTATTCAACATCTTTTATTTTGTATTTATTTAATTTTTCTAATGAGCTATTTTTTTTATAGCTAATTTAGTAAAAAAAATGATATTCTTAAATTTATAATTAAAAAAAAACTTAAAAATACTTTTAAATTTTTAAAAATTCAATAATACTCTTAATTTTTTAAAAAAATAAAAACTTTAAATTTTAAGACAATTCTTAAAAAATACCTTCTAATTTTCAAAAAAATTTAAAATAATAAAAAAATAATAAATAATTTTTAGGGTTATTTTGTGAGTATTTTTAATAAGATTTTAAAGTTTTTAGAAGTATCTAATAAATTTTTAAATTTTTAAATTTTGTACCAAATATAACTTATTTATCAAATACTTATTAAATAAAATTGAAAGTTTTAAAAACATATTATGTACCTTTTAAAAATTTTAGAGGCTTATTAGACACATTATAAAAAATCAAGATATTTATTAGATTTTTTTAAAATTATAAACCAAATAAATACATATTTAAAATCTTAATAACTACATTATTTAAACATTTAAACCGGTAACAAAATATACAATAACATCCATAGATCCATGAAACTATCTTAAGAAACAAAGATCATTGGCTTCTATAATTTGAATATAATCACCTACACCGAACATAGAGATGGATAAATTCCTCATATAATACATTAATAAATAGCTGCCCAATCAGGCCGTATTTATGGGGTTACTATTTAGAGCCTAGTTGAAGGTATAACTGGTTAAGATATTAATTCACAACCAAGAAGTCAACTAGACATGTTACCGTCTAACCGAGCTAAAAAAAATCATAGAATTTAAAAATCTTAAGTAGGTAGCCAGCATGAAGTTCATCAACATCCATTAAACTAAGTTGTGTAAAATCTACCAATAATTGTCATACTCCTTCCCTCGAGGTTGAGGATCAAATCCTCGTATCTCACGATATTGTACTAAAAAAGAAAATAAGGCAGTGCCTTCACATCCTCAACCGGATTTGTCTACAAGACAACATCCAAAAGAGTCATCATTCTTAGTGTCTTAACATCCTTCAAAAGACGAGCATGCCATCGGAGAGATTAATTGCAAATCATGCATAAGGCAAAGGGTAAAGATAAATGGTTGATGTAGCCGAGGATTGACTAATACAAAATCATGAGCTTTAGTGTAACAGTCTAAGCCCACGTCTAAGCCTACTGCTAACAGATATTGTCATTTTTTGACTTTCCCTTTCGAACTTCACCTTAAGGTTTTAAAATGCTGTTTGTTAGGAAGAGGTTTGCATACCCTTATAAAAAATTCTTCGTTCCCCTCTTCAACCAATGTGGAATCTCACATTTGGGGTTTCGAGAATGAACAGCTTGTCTATGGTTACTTTTCGCTTAAAGCATCCATAGCAACAAAACAAAGCCGGAGCTAGTTCTACAATGAATCTTACTGAAAAATCAGCAAACTTATTGATGCTTGTAAAGGGTAGTTTATGCAGCATTATATTAGCAGAAACTCGCATCGAAACTAGTTCTTGACTTATGCAACATTAGCCAACTTCAAATCATACAAATGTTCCATGAAATGAGTTGACTAAGTATATATACACGTGATTCTGCTAATAGAATGGAATTTAAGATTTAATAGAAGATATAGCTAAGTTCAAAACTGCAGACCTTTCAAAGTGACCCAAGAACTTAAAAGCTGATAAGTTATGGTAAATTTAATTATATCACAACTTCAACAATAAAATATACATACTTGGTTTTTGCTTCAGTCATCAACTTCACAGCCCCTGAATTTGATTTCTTTTCCTCTGGTTCCTTATTGAATATGACGACAGTTTTGACAAGTTCAACCCTACACCATTCACTTGCTTGTTTGTTGGTTTTGCTTTTATAAATAAGAACTACAAGAAGGTGTAACAGCCAACCTCACCGCTAGGAGATATTGTCATCTTTGAACTTTCCCTTCTGGGCGGCTTCTCCTCAAGGTTTTAAAACACGTCTACTACTAAGGAGAGGTTTCCATACCCTTATAAGGAATGATCCATCCCCCTCTCCAACCGACGTGGGATCTCATAGAAGGAACCTAATATCAACCTAGTATCATGTGCAAGTACCTAGATTGAAAACTTTCTCCGTTATGAAGTACTCAATTCCATTGCAGATATGCACGTATTATTTAATTTCTGCAAGTAGGTAAGCATGTTAATATCCCTTTGAAGAAAAACCAAAAGCATCTCAAAGAATAAACTGGAAAAACAAAATTATCCTCTTTCTTTAGTTCAAAACAACTACGAGACAAGACATAAATTCATGAGCTCTGGAACTTTAGAGATTCAACCACAACTACAAATCACAAAAACAATGGAGCTCAAGCAAACTACATATTTCTCATTTTACATTCTAAAGAAGAAAAAAAAAAAAGGGATCACTACACTATGTCACAAAATCAACACATTCTAAACTAATAAATCCAAAAACTAGCATTCATGAAGATGAATCCTAAGTACTGCTTCGATTTCTATAGACAATACGGCCTTTAGTAGAATCATAACGGCTAACTTCAACCCTAACCCTATCACCAGGCAAAATACGCACAAAATTCTTCCGAATTTTACCACATATGTAGCCAAGAATGAGGTCTTCATTATCCAATCGAACTCTGAACATCCCATTGGGGAGAGACTCGACGATAGAGCCTTCGTAGCTCCATTTCTGCTCCGTGCTGTCGCTTTTTGGAGGCTTTGCCATGAGCGCGAACCTTGCCGGACCATGGGAAGGGTTACGAAGGAACTGAGAGGTCGGAAAAGCGATCGATACGACGGAGAGATGCGATTTAATGGCAGGAAAAAAGAGAGTGGACGGCGGCCGGGAGTGGAGATGAAGGAGAGGGAAACGGAGGAGATTAGTGCTCGACATTTTTGCTCCGCCTTCTGTTTTCTGAATTTTGGCGGTGGAAGGGAGTGAGCGCCAATACTAATTGTATTAATTAATTAATTTTATGAAAAAAATAAATAAAGGTTTTGATGAAACTTGGGCTTGGTTTCGCTTGGGCTTCAAGTGGGCTCGGTCAGGCCCAATTACAAAATAAATAGCCCGGTTTTGAAAAATAGACAAAGCGCACGTGCACAACAATTACATTATCTTTCCATATTTGCCCTCGGAGGTGATCTCCCCCTTATTTAGGGATGGGTGTAATTTAAATCTTTTTAAATCCATTTAAATTTTAATCTCCCTAAATTACCCATGCCCTTAATTTGATTTTTTTTTTTTTTTTTTTAGTTTAAATTATGAAATCTCATTAAAAAATTTGAATCATATATTAGTTACCAATTTAGATTATACTCATAATTTCATATTTACTATTTGTTTAATTATTTTACAATTTTAGTCTATCCATTAGTCGACTAACCAATCAATTAGCTCTTGCTTTACACTAAACACATCCAACCGATATGATCGCATCGCACGATCCACCTTTCTTGGGAGCCCAGCATTTTTGACCGGTGCTAGCTTTGATACCATTTATAACAACCCAATTCGTTCTCCTCTCCAACCAATATGATCGAATCTCACGATCCATCTCCCTTGGGGACTCAGCGTCCTCGATCGTTGTCTAGCTTTGATACCATTTGCAACAGCCCAATTCGTTCTCCTCTCCAACTGATATGATCGCACCTCCCTTGGGGGCCTAGCGTCCTTGACTCGTGTCTAGCTTTGATACCATTTGTAATAGCTTAATTCGTTCTCTTCTCCAACTGATTTGATCGAATTTCATGATCCATCTCCCTTGGAGACTCAACGTCCTCAACCGGTGTCTAGCTTTTATACCATTTATAACAGCTCAATTTGTTCCTCTCTCCAACCGGATTATGATCGGATCTCACGATCCACTCCCCTTGGAGACCCAGTGTCCTCAACTAGTGTCTAGCTTTGATACCATTTATTACAATCCAAACCTATCCACCACTAGCAAATATCATCCTTTTTTAGCTTTCCCTCCTAGACTTCCCCTTAAAAATGGTCCACTAGAGAGAGGTTTTCACAAAAATATTTCATTTCCTAACTACCTGCCACCGGACAAAAACTTCACTGTTCCCTAGATTGGCTTTGGGCCTTTCCTGCACAGCTTAGGTGGAGGGCAAAGAAGAAGGGGGCTCGAGCAATCAGTGAGATACCACTCTGGAAGAGCTAGAATTATATCCTGTGTCAGGACGGGCCAAAGGACAGTCTCAGGTAGACAATTTCGATATGGGATCTCACAACATAGAAAAAATATTTCGTTCTCTGTTCCCCTCTCTAACCGATATGGGATCTCACAATAATTCAGCAAACTGTTCGATCGATCAATCGAGAGAAGATAAAATTCAAATATTTGATAAAAAAAAGAAGCATAAAGATCTATTATTACCATGAGAAACAAAAAATGAAACAGGTTATAACAATGTCTCATAGCCTGTTGGAAGGTAGAGACCTCCTCCAGTGCATATAGAAGCAAGCTTATGTACAAAATTAGAGATCATATATGTTCATTATGACAAAATTATAGACATAGGGCAGCAGCAAGATCTACTATGATTCCTCTAAACTCTAAACTACTCTCGACAACTATCAACACTCGACTTCGTTTCAGTTAGACGTTAACACGTTCAAAATCTATCCCAAAACCAACTTCTCCACATTCTCGCCTTCCAAGCTTTCTAATTCAGCTTTACTATCCCTAGCTGATTGCTCTTTTGCATTTGATACCGACGTCGATAGGGGTTGCAAGAACTTCTCGCAGTCACTGACCCCAATTCTTTTAAAAGTCTCAACGAGCCGACTCAAAACATGGTTCACGCATTGCTGAAAATGGTCCGAGCAGCTCTTGTTGCTCGGTTTGAAATCTTTAACTCTGTCTTTCACTAGAGATCCTACCTGAGCACCACCTATATATGCTTTACATGCCACCAGAATGTCATGAGCCCTTTTGAAGAAATGTCCCCTAACAAAGTCCTCAAAATGCTGCAGCAAAAGATATTCTAGTCTTAACTTATTCAACAACAACATACAACAACATCATTTATGATCGAAATTCGATGAAGCTCTTGCTAGATTGGTTTAGCATTTAAACCGAAATAAGCTCAAAAGACGGTTTAAAACTTTTGATCATACCATCACTTAATACTATATTCAACATACTAAAGCTCCAAAACAGGAAAAGAAGTCTAGAACCATACCTTTGGTGGCCTCCTGATGTTAAACACCATGGTTTTAATAGACAGGATGTACGCCTCCTCATTATACCGTTGAGACCTATTCTCTCCTGCAACCGATCCACTTTGATATGCATACCCGGGCTCGTTAAAGTAAGGCTTTGTATTCAAGATCAACCCTTGGATAGAGACAAGAACCTGAAGCATGGTCGACATGCCAGGAACCCAATTCTCATTTCCATTGCCACGCCACGTGTTAAGCAGACTTAGACATACTTTCCCACAGTTATACAAGTTCGGGTTAAGTCGAAGGCCCTTAGAGTGGTAATAGACATGCTGCATTGAAGAAAACAGTATCTGTAAGAAATTTAAGCACAATATAGTAATAAGTGAAATCTAGACACTGAAAAAAGAACGTACGGGCGGTAGGTCTGGATAAGCAGTTGGGAAAAATATGTCGAAGAAAAATAATCCATCGTGGTATGGAGTACCCTGTGCTCCTATGATGACAGCCCTCATAAGATCCATTCTTGACTCATACACTCTAACAAATATAGTTTCTGTTCAACAGATTAAGAAAGAGATTACTCATCTTTTTTTAACATGAATCTATAATATATTCTAAATAGAGGAAAAGAAATCAAAATCTACCAGGTAAATCATTCTGCAGGATCTTCCAGTCGTCCTGAATTGTTTTTGTCCATTTCTTCGACGCCTGGCAACAAGAGAAGATCTAAGAACGAACCGCTAAAAACGAATAAGAATATTCATAAACAGATAATTTTGTTCAAGACTTAGACCTGTTTCATGCTAAAACCTTTGCTAGTATAGTGATGGTCAGAATGATCATCAACGGTATCAAATTGTTTAAACCGCTCGAAGTTCCCCAAGATTTCGTCCAAGTCAGTGGGTGCAATTGTTTCGCTTATCGAGTCATCTGGATCAATGTTTGGAAGACTTTTGGTGGAACTCTGAACCCATGGCATATCTACAACTTCTCCAAGAGTAGGAGGAACAAGAGGACTAAATGGGCCATAAAGACCTGAAGCCATATGAGGGCCAAAAAATGGCTCCTTGGCTTTCATTTTGGCATAATCTGGCCAATATGGCATAGGTTGTCCTGCTTCCGGGTGCTTAAAGAAGTCCACATACCCAGGGAATTTTGAATGGGGCATACTCTGCAAACCAGTTAGCTTCTTTACACTGTCAGCTGTATCAGATGTCTCGCCTCCATTATGGAACTTCATTGCATCAGACGTGTTAATAGAAATGTTATTTAATTCATGTAGCTTCTTTTTACGTTTAAAAGGGTCCAAAAAACTCCGGGATTTAGCTGCATCAATACCAAGTGCGGAATTTAAGTGACTAACCCCGTATTTGCCCCGGTAGCGAGATGTAGCTGATTTCCTATTTGGTTGAACATCTTGCGAAGGAAACGATGCAAAAGGTTCAATATCTTCAGGAAGATGGTTCTGAACACCAATGTCAGCCTGCAAGTTTAGGCTCTTTGATAAAGCCTCCTTCATCTGAACATGAGCAGGTGATTTGCCTAGATGATTAACAGGGCCTGGTTCACTTTGAGGTTCTGCTAATGATGACCACGAGGAGCTAGTTTCAGTGTCGATATTGTTTCCATTTTGACCATGAGGCAGCCATGGTATTGGTGCTTCGATATCAGGAGGAATATCCATATGATCAAAATGGGCTTGCAAAGCTGAATATGCATCCACATCCATGAATTCATCAAATGCCGTCCAGTCTTCATAGTCATTTGATGAATCAGAGAAATGATTGTCTATTTCGACAAAATTATGCGATGCCGAGGGAAAATTAGATTCGTCTTCGTTTGGACTCTCTTGGATTTCCACATCTGGACTAAGTGAATGGCTAACAAATGTTTCCTGAACAAAATAAAAGCTTTAGCCATAATTATGAATCAATGCAACAGCTGTAACAAGCATACCATGACTGCTTCAATTTACAAAACTTAACTCTTTAACGACTTCATCTTCTAGTCATTTCTTTCACAAATAGTCTTTTCTTAAAGAACACATCAAGTGGTTCGTGCCAAAAAGAAAAATTGTGAATACAAATTTAAATACATAATATAATAATCCAAGCCCACCACTAGCAGATATTGTCCTCTTTGGACTTTCCCTCAAGATTTTAAAACGCGTCTACTAAGGAGAGGTTTCCACACTCTTATAAGGAATGTTTCGTTCTCCTCTTCAACCGATATGGGATCTCCCAGTCTACCCCCCTTGGGGGCCTATCACTGACACACCGCCAGGGGGCTGACTCTGATATTATTTGTAATAGCCCAAACCCACTGCTAGCAGATATTGTTTTGTTTGGGCTTTCCCTCAAGGTTTTAAAACGTGTCTACTAGGGAGAGGAGAACAAAACATTCCTTGTAAGGGTGTGTCTACTAGGGAGAGGTTTCCACACCCTTATAAGGAATGTTTTGTTCTCCCCTCCAACCGATGTGGAATCTCCCGATCTACCCCCCTTGGGGGCCTAGCGAGCTCAAGGTTCTAAAACGCGTCTACTAGGGAGAGATTTCCACACTCTTATAAGAAATGCTTTGTTCTCCTCTCCAACCGACGTGGGATCTCCCAATCTACCCCCCTTGGGGGCTTAGCGTCCTCACTGATACGCCGCCCGGTGTCTGGCTCTGATATTATTTGCAACAACCCAAGCCCACCGCTAGCAGATATTGTCCGCTTTGAGCTTTCCCTCAAGGTTTTAAAACGTGTCTACTAGGGAGAGGAGAACAAAGCATTCCTTGTAAGGGTGTGTCTACTAGGGAGAGGTTTCCACACCCTTATAAGGAATGTTTTGTTGTCCTCTCCAGCCGATGTAGGATCTCACGCATAAAATGTCAATAACTTTGACCTTAACAACCACTGGATCACATTTCGTAAAAATAACTTCAGAAACAAAAGAAATAATTAATCTTTAGACGTCGGCTCTAGTATGTACTGTGGGTGATATTCTTCCTTGAGCATATATAGTGATGCCTTATCCTCTCAATTCTTTGTAATCATCTTAGAGGAAATCATATTTCCTATATTTCCAAAAGAAAAGTGGAACATAGATATGCAAGAAGACACCAATCAAGCAATGAACAAAAGCTTTTGATAACAAACCTTCAATTGATGATCACTATGGTGATATATACCCTTTCCTTTGTCATTTGTGTCAAAATCGTCATGATTAAACACGGCATTGTCGGAAGCTTCATCTTCGTCAACATCAACCCTATCGAGCAAAATAATCTGGAAGGGCAAAGGGCGGGGCAAAACAAAGAAAGATATTAGAATGGACATAATTGTGCATCAATCCTTCATTGAACTATCAAGGTGATCAGACAAAACTGTGCATAAACGCAGTGGCACGAGTCGAAAAAATGAAAGAACCAAATGAGTTTAATGCACAAAGACAGAACATAGATGGTTGGAAACCATGAAAGCAAGAAGCTGAAAGAACGAAAGGGAAGGGGCGATTGCAGGACATGGCTTCTTCCAGCAGCAAAGCTGAACCAATAAACGTCCAGACGACAAAGATGACGGAAGCATCAGAAGAACAACTTGTAGAGTAAAGCCATGAAAATCTAAAGTTTAGCTTATAAAAACACATTGAACATTGAACATTGAAACATTGAAACATTGCTCATTCTCATGCAATTTCTTTTTGTCAGCGCTACACACTGAACTGACACTTCACTTTAAACTTCACTCTCTGCCACTCCATAACATTATGGTCAATCTTTAACTTATTAAAAAATTTCAGTTCATATTATAATATTTGGATCTTTATCCCTCCTGTACCAGTAACTATAATTCAAGAAGATTTGGATGAAAAAATATGAGAGTTAACTGCAACAACAGCGAGATGATCATTTAGCTGATGATTTTCATCAAACCAAACCAAAATTGAAAAGACTTTTAAAAGATTTCATACACTAAATGTCTCTGAAAAATTGGATTCTAATAATTCAAGACTACTTAATGCTCCAAACGAGAAGCTACTACAGTAGAAAGCGACAATCAAGCGTCACTTCCACTCAGTTCATACATTTGATAAAAATCCAAGCATGCAACGATACAAAATAGAAGAAAATCAATCAAGAAACTACACATTATGGCATACACTAACTCCAATTCGACAACCAGCCTCCAGACAAGAACACGATCGTAATACCCACTATTCCAAACAAGAGTTTACGAACAACCAACTTAAAAAAATCCCCCACCCATCTCATAAATTTCAATAATCCGCAATGGGTCAGTCTCAAAAGTTGAAAACTGAGTCAACCCAAAAATTAATACAAAATGAGATACAGAATACTCGACGATCAAACCAAAAACACCGATCGAGAGCAAAGTATTCCCGAAAGCAAAACAATCACATGTAAATAGAGAGCAAAAAATCCATACCCCTTGATCTTTTAGCATATTGGGAGGCCGTTTGATCATCGGCTCGGTTCCTAAAACCTGGGGTTTCGGAGACCCAGAAGAACTAGACCCAGATACTTCTTGTTTCCTGATGCCATAGAAAGAAAGATAACAATCGGATAAATTAGGGAAGAACAAGAAGAAACAGAGAGGGAGAGGGAAAGAAACTTAAAAGTAAAAAGAAGCATAGAAAACTAAAAACTGCGAGAGAAAATGGAAGACTTGGAATTGTTCGAGGAATTGTTGGGGAACGACGGCTCCATTTGAGGATCGGCTTAAGCTTACAACACAAATGGAGGATTATGAATGGTTTGATTGAAGCTTGGCTGTGGGCGAGTGAGTTAAAAATGGCGGCTTGCCTCGTTAAATGGGCTCACAGTCTGATTGTCCGCTTCTACTATTGTTTGTGATTGGTAGCCAGAAAGGGACCGAGAGGAACCCACCAAGAAAACTTAAATAAATATTATATATATTTTTTAATATAAAAATTGGGGATTTAATTATTTTAATTTAGGCAATATGAAACGAGTTTATAAAATAAATAAATAAATAATCATCGAGGATTTTTTTTAATGTAATTTTGAATTTTAAATTTTTTAGTTACAAATTTATATTTCAAAATAGTTTAAAAAAATCAATTTAAATTTGAAATATATGAAAAATAGCAGAAATAAAATCTGTCACTTTTAAAATATTAATTATTTATTTTGTTTTTTTTAATATAATTCCATTGATTTAAATTAGTCCAATTCGATTAGACCTAATATTTATGGAAATTAGTATAGAGTTAAATTAATTATTTGTCCTAAATATTTATGGAAATTGTTATTTAGTATAGAGTTAAATTAATTATTAATGAATTCAAATACAAACAAATAAACATTTTTATGCTAAACATCAATTAAGTAATGTTGATATTTAAATAATTTAATTTAATTACTGATAATAATTAAATAAGTGTAATATTAATTTCAATAATAAAATTTTATATTAAATAATTAAGATAATATAGAATGCTAATTGCAGGTAAAACATTGATGTATATAAATACTCATTCAAGTAAAACATGTATTAATAATAATGCATATTTAAATTTACGTTTTCGAATGAGTTCTTATACATTTCCTAAACATGTTCAAACATCCACTATCAGTGATACAACTTCTACAATATGTGACCGCTCATTAGAAAGGTTGCATTTATGAGTGATCTTTCGAAATTGTCTTTCATGTGCTTCATATTTGCCTGTAGTTTGCTTCTAGAAATGTAACCCCATCTCCTCACATCAATCTCATGAGTTTCTTATCCATTCTCATTCGATCACAGCGAAGAGCAAATCAAAATACTTAAAATGCATTTTTGAACGAGTAAAAACGTACTATTGTAACACCAACATTATACTTGGTATGAATTTCGAACAATATTGATATACTTGAAATTGCATCGCTGAATGAGTGTTGATATACTAATGATGCAATAATGATATTTTGAATAAATACGATATACTATGCATACATCAATATCGTGTAAGAGCATGTGACCGCTCGTTCACTCAAGCGTGTAAGAGCACAAAAACAGCAGTTATATACCATAATGAGATTAGCAGCAACATCAGATTATTTTCCTTCTCAGGCCCTACTAGAAATGAACAAGTGGCAGTGGCTAAGTGAAAGAAAGATTCTGAAGAACATACTCTGTTTGGATAGAAAACAGGAAGAACATGGCTTTGAGGAGATCGTCCCAAATCCTGCAAATGCCCTGCCCTTATCAAAAGCCAGAGACGTTATGCAGAATCTGGAAGTTCAAAACCAACAAGAGGGTGTCAAAGCCAACATATTACAGCAATAAAGTTCCATAATGCGTACAGAATTGAATTCTGCAAGAAAACCAGCAGAGAATGAGAGAATTGGTGACAAGGAAGTGTTCAGGACTTCCATGTCCAGGTAATGTTTATGCCACAGGAAGAAACTTTCATATAGATAACAGAAATCAATACATATATATATATATCAACAATTTCCAGGACAAAATGGCATGACAATGCTCTGCATCTAAAACAGATCTCCCTGTATTGAGATGTAAAATTCGAGGGAATTAGAATGAGAATGAAACTAAAAATGTCAAAGGGAAAAGGGAAAAAGAACATTTTCTTCTTTATGTGAATCGAATTAGAACAAATTCTCCTCTCTATGTGCAGCAATAACTTTACGATGCCGCTTGGAACTGGACCTCTTATCACTTCTTCCCCGCTTGGAAGGATTTCTCTTTACTGGCGGAGACTTTAGAACAATATGAGGCTTAGAAACAGGCGGCGGAGGACGGCCAATGGACACCGGCGGAGGACGGCGGATAACTGGTTTGACAGGAGGCGGTGGCATGTGTTCCAGTATTTCTCTATGATATGTCTGTAGATGTGAAGGGGAAAGAGCAGAATGTCAAGAATCATTTTTCTCAAACAGAAAGGGATGTTCATAGAATTGTATGTTCTAGCAAACGGAATTAAACTATGCATTGTTAATTATGATTAGGATTTTTACAGTCCAAGAACATGTATTACAAAAAGAGTTCAAGACCTGTATTACAAAATTGCGCCTTTCACAGTCCAAGAACATGTTAACGCTCCAATTGACTTTAGACATTATCTTATCTCTCACCATTGAGAAGCTTAACTGATCTCTTGAAGTAAAACGATCGACTTCATTGAACCAAAGGCAAGTGAATAAATTTGTTATAGGAATATGTTCTCGAATTATAACACATCCTTCAGGAACATCTGCAAGAAGTCCAATGCAGCGCCAAAAAGATGGTGAAACATACAGAGATAGGTTTTGCATACAAAAAAAGAAGGCGCGGAAAAACAGAACTGATGCTCATACCACTAGTTATAGGAAGCTTAGCCAAAGAATATGGGGTTAAACCCTCGCTAACATAAAAATCAATCTGCTCATCAATGGAGGAATTGTCATATTTTCCAGCAGCTTTATTAGCCACAGCCTCTTCAAAGACGTCGAATCGTTTATAGTGTCTTGAAATAGCAAAAGTTGCATTTTGACGCCACAGGAACCTACCTTGACAGTTTACATAAAAATGCACCACAGTTAAAAATACTTTATAGCGATAAAGCTTAAACAAGCACCCAAACATACATCAGCATAGAACCTACAAAAGAGAATCAAGCCAGCAAATATTCTGAAATGATCCATGGGTAAACTTCGTGTATAAGAAGCGAACAAACCCGTTATTATGTCGATTAAGATATGATGTGAGGACATAAAAAGTATTCTTCTGTAAACAGATGAGCCCTATAGATCCATCCAGGCATTTCAAAGGTTTTAACTAAAGAGAACACTGGACTAGTTGTTACAACGGCTCTTAATTGTTCAAATTTAGTGGTCACTCACTAAACATAAAAATAAATAAGATCCAGTCATTACTTCCACACAAATAATTTTTTAATGGAACTGAACAATCTCGAGTGCGAATTGAATTTATAAAACAAAGTGCGTCAAACAGTTCAAAAAATATTGGACAATCAAATATCTGAAAAAATGCAAATTTCCCGCGTAAGTAATATTGAACTGTAACGAAACAGAGCTCATAATCTCATTTATTTATCTTGTTAAATCAGTTGAATCAAGAAGACCATTGGCGAATCGCCAGCCTATTTTGTACTCTTACCTTCCAGACATTGCAGTCATTACTTCTACACAAATAGAGCACTAAATGTTTTTCTTTATAAGACACTGAGCTTTCACGGAAAAAATAAAAGAACGTATAAGGACATACAAAAAACAAACCCACGATCTCCAAACTACCCATGAATGGATTCCAATCCAAAAATAATAAGACCAAGTTGATAATTCCAAAACGTTCAATTAACAAATGGCCGTAAAGAGGCATTAAACCCACAATCTCCTAAACTTCTTTCGAAGAACTCTCAGCCCCTTAGTACTCCTACCATGTTAATCTAACAACTCAAAAAATAGGGGAGGGAAAAAAAATGCTACAACAGTATTCCCTTATCCCGAAAGGGATAGTTCAAAAGCACCTTCTCAAACAAATAAAGACAAACTCTATTACGATCCAAAGCAATCCCAAACGAAAACTAAAGCGCATAGTCCAAAGTGAGTAAGAAAGCTAGAACTCTCACAATAAATGGTCAATGCCTCAGAATGAATACAGTCTTGGATGTTCACCCTCTCATACAAAAGGTGCAAAGCAAGGAATTTAACTTTCTTAAAAAACTTGACCTTCTAGAGAGAGGAGAAAGATAAGGCACCCTGGGAGGGAGAAGACGAGCAGAGGATATAGAAAAACAATCGACAAGAGAAACCATCCAACATGTTATGCTCCAAAAGCCATAAATCCCTTCCCCTTGAATTGGTCAACTAATTTGGAAGGAAGAAAGAAGGGAAGCCACCTCCAAAGTCTCTTGGTTAGTGAGGGGGCGAGGAAAACCCAGAGAAAGTGAGGAAGTATAAGAGGAAGACAATACAGAGGCCACCGAGTGCGCCTCTTAACAAATGATAAAATTGTGGAAACAACGCACAAAGGGGCTTATCTCTCACCCAAGAATCCTCCCAAAAAGTAAATATTTGAACCAATTACCAAGACTTTAACGCACTTTTAGGATAAAGGAAAACCCAAAACATTATCAGTCTAAAGGTTTTTGCTTCAACCCTTAAACCCACCACCCGAAACCCACTCAAAAGAAGGGTGCATACAGAGTAGTTAAGGAAAAAACTGTGACTGGTGATGGAAAGATCATACCGATAGGATAAACGCTTTTTTCTCTTATTCATAATTTCTATTTAGAAAAAGTTCTAGAGCAATGCTTATTCCTAGAATCAGGGATATTGATGCGCTAACTAATTCAATCACAGCTGATATGTATTCAATTGCAAACAGAACACTGGTTAATTGAACTGTTAGCAAATTCAAACCCCTAGCGGCCTATATTGACGTAGCTGATTCTAGACCAGCCGATGAAATTGCAGCTACTTCGAAAAAAACAGCCTATTTAGGCTATGTAAAGGGATAGGCTTCCCATAAAGGTTAATGAGGATTGGACTCATCCCCAGACCATACTTGCTCACAATGATCCTATACCACAAAGTATGTGATTCCATGAAGAAGTGTCACGACCATTTTGCTAACAGTGTCTAGTTATGTATTCTTGGGTTGCCAATATCTAACCTTCCTAGCTCCATGAGCTTTGAAACTACACCTCATTTGACGAGGATCCGCAATAAATATGGATGGATAAAGATGTTTTGCAAGAAGAAAAATCGTTAACAGAAGAACAGCCATGCTATGGAAAAATTAAACCAAATAACTACCGGACATGAGGGACAAAAATTATTATAGTAAGCAAGTGGGAAGCTTAAAAATCAGCAACTTTTAATTTCATGCTTTAGAAGTCTCAAGGCCCACGGAAAATAAAACATTGGACGTACCTCTCAAGAATTTGAAATGGATCTACAGCAAGCTGAAGTTTTCCATCTATCCATATTGAGTATTGAATGTTAGGGAAAAGCCTATGCAGAAGCAGCTTGGGAATCTGCCACAATTAGATCAAGTAAAACCCAAAGAACCCACCATATTCCATAACAATTCCAATCAAATACAACAAAGAAAAAGAAAAAGAAAAAGAAAATCTGTATTATCTGTTAATATATTGACCTCGATTAAAGGGGCACAAACATCCATTGATTAATATTTTAGCAGTTCAATACTTCAATGCAGAAACTGTCAGGGTAAGATTATATCTAAAGAGTAAATGTTCACAGGACTCCAGTAATGATGCTCACTTTGGCGCTAAGTTCAGTCCTATTAACTATTCCAAAAAAATAAACAGGGATTTATAATTTTATCAATTGGGTTCTCTCAGTTGTATCATGTTATCTGCCGGGTGTTCTCTTGTTGGTTTTCTCGTTCCCAGCCAACATCTAAATATGTAGAAGTCACAAAGGTTCTCGTCCTACCTACAATAATGTTATGTGTTTTCTAGCTGGGGATTGTGAATATCTTGGGTTTTTAGAGGACACGTTTCAATGTCCCAAAACAGAATAACTAAATATGCCAATTAATTTCACTCTGGATCATCACAACCTCAATGGTTACAAAGCATAATAATAAGGTTAAATTACATGTCTAGTCTCTCGACTTTCTGCTTTATGACTATTTGGTCCCTGAACTTTAAAAAATGTCTAACAGGTCTAAAATTTTCAATTTTCAATTTCCTGTCTAATATGTCTTCGATCTATTTAACATTTTTCAAAATTTTACACACTTGCTAAACACAAAATTGAAAAATTAGGGCCCCATTAGACATAAAATTCAATTTTATATCTATTAGATCAATTGATTTTTAAAAATTTTGGAATAAGTCATTGACCTATTAGATATTTTTAAAGTTAAAGTACTTATTAGACACAAAATTGAAAGTTTAAGAACTTGTCGAACACTTTTTAAAATACAAAGACCAAATACACACAGAGATGAAAGTTTAGAACTAAATCCTTAAGTGGCATTATATACACTTCAAAACTACGTGGGGAGTTTAGCAATGAGTTTAGAAATTGGTGGCATAAAATTTTTGTTAGATCAACACATAAATTTAACAAAGACAAGTGAAATGGACTTTGAAAAAGGTTTTAAGAGGAAAAGAATAGAATATTTTAGAAGTGTTGAAACCAAATTAAGATGTTTGAAAGTATAAAGAAAAAATGAAATAAGCTCGAAAGTTCGATGACTGAAACAGGATTTAACCCAATATTAATGACAACAGAACGCTAGCTTTAAAATTTGATTATCAGTGCACCGTGGGAAAAGAAGACAGAAAGTAATAGAGAAAAATAGGCCGACGATGATTCATGTTCCTTTCACTTCTAAGTCATGCATAGAAACAAAATTGTCACCTAAGCATCCAATTAACAGTAAAGGGCATAGAGGGATTCCTGGGCAGAAAGAAGAAACAAAGAAGAATATAGCTTCAAAAAGTTTTGAACAAAAAAGATCGTGGTCAATGAGGATGCCACTCCGTCACATCTGCACACCCAGAGTGTTATCATTAGAAAAAGGGAAAGTAGTAGGTTTCTACACAGGGCTAGGAAGTGAACTGAGTTTCAATTATCATCAGCATTCATACAACTTGTTAATAATTTAACGACCCTCTCCACCCAAAAATCCACAAAATGACCAAGATCCAAGCATCCAAAGAGCTTTAAGCTAAAAAATGGCATGCATTTTATCAGAGTTGTTTTGGCAGATTATGAAATGATGGCAATGACGACAATACACACAAGCAAGCTAGTAAAGGCAATGTTTTGGAGATGTGCACTCTTTTCAGATTTGGGTTAGGTTCATTGACCTTTTTGGAATGGATGCTGGCTCCTTCTCAGAGTTGGCATGGTATGATGGAGTATCTAATTTTACATCCTCTCTTTCACAATACAAATCGTCTTCTATGGCAGGCTACATTTTTTGGCTATTTGAATATAAAGTTAGAGACGAATAGGAGTATTTCGAGTATTTATATTTTAAATCATTTTAGTGATTCTCTTTGGTCCACATGGTCAAGCCTTTCCGCTATTACCTTTGTTTCTGAATTTGATTGCTACTTCTTGGAGCTCTTTTCTTGTTTTCTTTTTTTTTTTTTTTTTTTTTTTTTTTTTTTTTTTTTTTTTTTTTTTTT
>NW_019272019.1:2890989-2897385 GCF_002738345.1 Cucurbita maxima
TTTTTTTTTTTTTTTTTTTTTTTTTTTTTTTTTTTTTTTTTTTTTTTTTTTTTTTTTTTTTTTTTTTTTTTTTGGTGAATTCAATGCTTTATGTTCGGCCTTTTGCTTTGGTATGACCTCCTATCCTTCCTTCCAGCTTTACTTCTATTCTTCTTAATCAAAACAGTTTTTTTTTCTTTTCTTGGGCCCGAAATAAATAATAAATAAATGGTGCCTGCCTGGATATAAGTAATCTAAAGCATACTCTTTGCTGTGTTTAAGTCTCGTATTTGCCAATCAAATAACTTCTTGGAACATTTCTTTTATTCAAGCGAATAGAAAAAAGGGCTTCAATACGAGGAACAATTTTCTCACTCGTTAAAAAAGTCTGAAGAATGCTTGAAACCATTATACTGTCAAAAGACTCAAATTTTTGGCACAGGTGTGGAAAGGAACCAATTGGGGAGAGGGAAAGAATTTAACTGACCTTGCCATTACGTCTTGAATCAGCATATGGAATATTACGAACTACAATGATTCTCCACAAGCCAATCCTCTTTCTGCTATCTAAGAGTCTAGAATTCTCCAGAAATGCTTCTGTCTCTTCATCAATGAACATGCAGAATGGAACAAATCTTTTTGATTCTTCACTAATATTAATAGGCTGCTGTAATATATCATAGTTTCCTTCAAAAGGGAAGAAGAAAATGTAAATAGTAGTCGCAGAAAGAACCACGTCCATAGAAAGAAAGTGAGAGAAAAACTATTACAAATCACCACCGTACCAAATATGGCCGATGCAACAATGACCTCATGAAACTCCTCCAACTCCAAAAGGTCGGCTTCATCAATATCGAAACCACTCTGATATCCAGGTTTACTTCCTTTAACAAATCTAATAAGAAAAGGAGAGCAGAACACGAGTGTACACATTTACAAAAACATACAAATTTAAAATTTTAGGAACTAAGAATACATGCATGATGAACATCAAATTTTAAATCTTTGGAAAAGTAATCATCATTACTTATTAAATTGGCCCATGAAAACGGGTAAGAAAGTGAAACATACCCACAGTGAACTGTCATCGACTCTTTTATATTAAAAGAATCATTTCGCTGTGTTAAAGAAGGATATCCACCAAAATCAGACCCCCCATGTGGTTCTGTTTTTTTTGGATTTCCCTCATGAATATATGTTAAATTGCGTAGTATGGGTGATATTGATGGTGCAATTGGCATACTAGCAATAGCCTGCTCCACAGGGATATAACATACTGAACAAGCTGGAAAAATAAGGGATGAGAATATGAATCAGAATTCTACCAAGAGGGTGAATAAGTTGCATAGGTCATGGTAGACATGAAAAGAAATCATAAAATAACTAAAACTTACGACGTGCTCCAGTCCGCTTTCCGTTAGTTGGAGCTGGCGGAGGAAGCGCAAAGTTTCTGCATGGATGTGGCGATGGAATGGAATGTCGAGGAAAAAAATCAGAGATTAAAGAACTATTTGAATGTCGGGAAGGAGGGAGCAGAGATGAACTTTCAGTACTTCCAATCAAATTCCCAGGAGTAGAAGTTATATTATCCTTGAAGTCTTTTGTTCTTGGAACAGCAGGATTTATCATATATTTTAGTGTAGTTTCTTCATAAGGTGTCTTTAAATCACTGTTATCTGGTCAATCATCACAAGAAAGGAAACCATAAAACAGCAGATCTTATTGCTGCAAAGAAACCAAAAGCAGAAGGATACAGCAGATGAAACAACTAAACACATAATGTTTTGTTGCAAGCAATCATTGGCAGAAGACAAAAAAACAAAAACAAATGACAAACACGTGGGTCAAAATTCCAGGAGAAAGTAAATAATAATCATATTAACCACTGTGCTTCCACAAATGAGCAAGGCTCCATGTATGCAATGTATAAATGCAGAGAGATGTCTTAGCCTCATATTCGTATCACAAAGAACCTCACTTGAAGTAGAGGCAGAGATTTATTTACAACAAATTACTGAAATGAATGCCTAACCGTTAAGTGTTTGGATTCATCTATTCAGAGTAAGTCCTACACTGCAGTCATTAGCCAATACGTTCAGAACAATATCCACCAATAATTGAGCAAATACCACCACAAATCAGTAATGCGATAGAAAAAGAACAAACCTCTACTGACAGCAAAGGATCCAAATACAAAAACCAAAAGAGCAAGGACGAACAAGAGGAGCATCGCAACCCTTCTCCGACCGAAGTATCGACAAACCAAGGGAAGAACTCTCTCCCTCTCTCTTGAACTTGAAAGATTTGGTTTCCAAGGCTTGTGTGCAAACGGTGAAATTGCTGGATTTTGTAAAGCACCATTTTGTAGCTGTTGCTGCAGTGATGCATAGCTTCCCGTACGAAGACCCAATGACCCTCCAGTCATTATACCTCCAACCCCACAAATTCGACTTTCATCTCCCGTAAATACCCAGGAAAAAAATCAGTCCTCCAAAATCTGAATTACATCCCAACACAGAAGTCTGAAGTGATGCACCAACTCTGGCTGTTACCATCACCAACCACCACCAATCGTAAAAATTAATCAAGTTCTATAAAAGAATAGTTACAAACCCGGTATCGATTCTGGAAAAGAGAAGGAAGAGCCCAAATTGAAATCCACCAAAACTACAATTCCTCTTCAATGCTGAATTCTATTCCGCAATGGAAAACTTCAGGTCAAATACAACGCAATAAGCGAGGAAACCATCGCCATAAAGCCAAAGTTTAAACCTACAATCACGAATAACAATCAAACATTGGATCTGCTAACCAGTCTCGTCATAACAACGAACTCATCACAAAACCACCTTCCACACAAAGAACTCAACTCTTAAACCCAGTGTTCAATTGCAGTGGTAACTCGTTGAAGCCTACATATCCAAGAAACCAAGGCGGATAAACAAACTCCATCCCATCCCTAAATCCAAATCAAAATTCAAATCCACAAAAAACAGTCGCAGAACTTTACACCCGTAACAGATCAGTGCATACTCCAATACAAAACCAATCGGACTTACCTCGAAGAGAAGTGGATTCCCAAGCCAATCCAATCAGAAACTCTACCGGCTGACGATTGTGGTTTTTTCGCCGGAGGCTATGAACAACGACGGAGATTCCCAAAACGGGTATTCCGGCCACAAAATTCCATGGTTTTACTTACCCAACCAGAGGGTAGAATAATGAAACTTATGTCGAGCAAATTGCTTCTCTCTAATAATTTCTGACTTATATTTTAATATTTACATATTTATTTTTTCTTTGTAATTAATAAAATTTCTAGCGTTACCTAATAATTTCTGAGATTTAAATTTTTAATTCCTTCCATTTAAAATTACGTAAATAATAATTTTTCATTTTTAATTAAACGTCAACTCTCATAAATAATTTCGTTTATTATATGGTAATTTTATTTTTCCCTTAATCAATTTAACACCATAACTTATTAAATAGTTTCAACAATTTATTAAATATATTGACTAATTGAACATAATCGCCAAATAATTAATTTTATAAATAATTACCTTACATTATCACATCTTGTATTAAAAAAAATCAATAATGTTTAATTGCACGTGTGGCTATCGTATTTTTCAATTCAACAGTGGTTAAGACAATTTTTTATCAGTGTTAATACAATTTTTTATCAGGGGAACGAAACATGACTTATAAGAGTGTAAAAACTTCTCATTAGTAGACGTGTTTTAAAATCATAAGACCGTACAATATTTGTTAGCGGTAAATTTTAGCTATAAAAAATATATTATATTATATTACAGAGTTTTTGGAAACACTAAAGCCAATCGAATCCATGTTTTTTTATTATTATTATTATTATTATTTTATTGTATAGTTGACCTTTTGAATTTAATGGACAAATATATTTCATATAATTAGAGTACTAGAATGATGCGCTTCAATGATTGGATTTTTTTATTTTTTTATTTTTCAATATTACTTAAATCAAAGTTTTATTATATGAAAAATAATTAATTAATTAAGCTGGCTTTCATTTTTTAATTATTCTACATTGACAACTCAATTTGAGTTTCCTTTAATCAATTGAGGAACATGATTAATGCCACAAACTTGGATTTCATTTACTTCGACAATATATTCTACCACGAGCAACAACATGTTAAAATAATTAATCATAAGGATCGAGCTAAGTCAATAGTTAGGCTGAGGAAATGTCGAGTTAGAACTAGAGGAAAGGTGCATATCTGTGCATAGAGGTCCACAAGGGCAAGGTGGAAATGGAGAATCGTTTCTCATCCCCATACCTACCACTTGTTGGATGATAAAAGTCCCACATCGGCTAATTTAGGGAATGATCATGGATTTATAAGTGAGGAATACTAACTCTATTGGTATGAGGCCTTTTGGGGAAGCCCAAATCAAAGCCATGAGAGCTTATACTCAAAGTGGACAATATCATACCATTGTAGAGAGTCGTGTTCGTCTAACATAGTATCAGAGCCAACTTAGCCATGCCAATAGATTGGCAAATCCTTAAATGTCGAACAAAGAACTCCAAAAAGAGTCAAGCCTCCTCGAAGGTACGAAGGCAGTAAAAAATGACTAAGACTCCTTATCTGAGTCAACTTAGCCATGCCAATAGATTGGCAAATCCTTAAATGTCGAACAAAGGACTCCAAAGGAGTCGACGAGCCTCGATTAAGGGGAGACGTGCTTTGTTCGAGGGGAGGTGTTGGATGATGAAAGTCCCACATCGGTTACTTTAGGGAATGAATGGTCATGGGTGGGTTTATAATCTAAGAATACACTCTTCATTGGTGTGAGGCTTTTTGGGAAGCCCAAAGCAAAGCCATGAGAGCGAAAGTGGACAATATCATACCATTGTGGAGAGTCGTGTTCGTCTAACAAAATTTCCCATTTATTGTTGTGGGGACCGAGACGGAAATTCCCCTTAGAAAATTTGCAAGGATCGAGTTTCCCACATGTAATTTTTTTCTCTATTAATATGTGTTGAAAAATATATTTATATTAAGTAGGAGCGGGGCGAGAAATTGGGTAGGGTAGAGCCGGGGATAGGAACTGAGAATATAATCTCGTTCTCGGCCTCATCTATCTTAGGAGAAAAAAATATTTTTCACTCCCTCTTCCATTTTTCGATTACACGGAGAATCTCCTTTTCGTTCGAGGTGGATCCCACAAGTAAAATGGACATCTAACCCGGGTAGAACCCGCACGTATGGGCTTTTAAGGCCTTGAATCCAAGGAGAATTATTACTAAGCCCACATGTCCAAGGCCCAAGATCATGAGAAGCCATTACTTTAAAACCATGTAATGGAACTTCCTGGTTTCGAGGAAAATTAAGGCCATTTTTTTAAAACTATATTTTATATTAAACATCAAACGTTGTTACGCAATTAATTTCTTTTTAACTAATATTTAATTTAAAGTCAATAGAACAAACATTTTTAATAAATTATATACTATGAAAAAATAAATATAAATCATAAAAGAAAATATTTCATTCGCTTTACATACGAGCAAAACATAATTTGCATTCTCCGTCACACCGTTTCACATTTATCTATTTTTTTTTAATAATTTTAATAAATAAAATAATTTATTTAGTGTGTGTGCGCGTGTGTTTTTTGTCCATTTATAGGGAAGCCCATTGGTACGAGGAATACACCTCAATTGGTACGAGGTTTTTTGGGAGATCTTGTAGATAATATCATGAGAGCTTATGTTCAAAGTGGACAATATCATACCACTGTGGAGATCTTGTGAGCCTCGAAGGTGTAGTCAAGAGTGACTAAAAGCCCAAAGCAAAGCCACAAGAACAAGTTTATGATCAAAATAGACAATATCATACCATTGTGGAGATCTCTCGAATAGTCAAAGGTGACTAAAAGGCCAAAACAAAGCCACGAGAGCGAACTATTGTTCAAAATGGACAATATCATATCATTATAAAGATCCTGTGAGCCTTGAATAGCCAAAAGTGACTAAAGGCCAAAGAAAATCTATGAGAGCAAGCTTATGCCTAAAATGGACAATATCATACCATTGTGGAGATACTGTGAGCGACTAAAAGGCCAAAGCAAAGCAACCGAGCTAATGCTCAAACAGACAATATCATACCATTGTGGAGATCTCGTAAGCCTCGAATAGTCAAAAGTGACTAAAAGTTCAAAGCAAAGCCACGAGAGCAAGTTTATACTCAAAATGGACAATATCATACAATTGTAGAGATACTGTGAGCCTTAAAAGTGTAGTCGAGAGTGACTAAAAGGCCAAAGCAAAACCACTGGAGCGAGCTAATGCTTAAAATGGACAATATCATACCATTGTGGAAGATACATAATCTTTAACTAAAACTCAAAAAAAAAAAAAAAAAAAAA
>NW_019272019.1:2897943-3024457 GCF_002738345.1 Cucurbita maxima
AAAAAAAAAAAAAAAAAAAAACCAACTAACTCTTAAATTTTCAAATACAAATATAAAAGTGAGCCGAACAAGAAGTGTTTTAATTTTTTTTTTTTTTTAATGAATGGAAAAATATTCTCATCAAAAGGAAAAAGATTCTATATATATTTGGGGATATGCTTAAACATTAATTTATTTGAAGCCCGGATTTGCTGACGCTAATATCACAATTAATATTAATTTAGTGAGTTTGAAGCTAAAGATACTCCTTCCATCTGTGAAATAAAGATTTGATTATAAAAGATAAACGCTAGTTGGGAATCTCGGAAGTGGTGGCATGTGACAAATCATTAGGTGAAAATATGAATTAATTCACTTTAATTAGTCTTTCCCCATTAAAATAATTAGTAATTTACCAAACATGGAATGAAGAACATGGAAATTCGAGAAATAATCCTTTCTTGATTACCAAAACGGCCCACCAAATTGCATTAAATTATATTTTTGCCTCAACAAGTTAGAGGCCATGCTTCCGCCACGTAGTAGAACGGAATAAAGCAAGTGGATAATGAAGATCAGTGGCCTGCAAAAGCTCATATAGAATAAGAGATACAAAAATGGTGGGAAATTTGAGAAAAAGCGCTTCTCAGTTTCAGAGGGAGCAGAAGCGGAGCGAGAAAGAGAAAATTATTGGGAATTTTGTTTTGTTTATTTTATAACACTCCGTGTTTTTTGTGGGAAGATTTCGTGTGCTTTTCTTATTGTTTATTTAGTGAAAAATAAAGTATCGGGTTCTCTTGCCGCTCGGGGGGTGGCCTTGCAGGTATTGAATTCCACTATTTCTCGGCGATGTGTGTGACCTTCGTGTTCTTGAGCTTCTTTCTCAAGGTGGGTTTGCTTCCTTTTCCTTTGATTTTCCCCTCTTTGTTGGGAATTTTCGATATCAAGGGGTTTAGTGTTCTTGTTTCCACTATGGCCATTGCATGTTTGATTAAATGAAAGAGGGGTTTCGATCCTTTTTCCTTGCTTTGATTCGTCTTGTTTTTGTTTGTGGAATAGTTTTGTGTTCTAAGTTCGTCGTGTTCTTCTTTGAAAACAGCAAGAAATTCATCGTAGGAGCTTGTGAAGTAGTGATGAGCTCGTGTGTAGAACACAGGGTGTGTGATAGTAGGGGAAGGATATATCCAGTCATTGGATGTTGTGTGCGTATTGGCTTATATGAAGCTTTATGTGGATAGCAATGGAGGCATCATTTGATCCGCTTAGGAACCGTGATGATATATCTGGGGTTTGTGAGGAAGATATATTAGCTGATCCTTATTTGCGTTCACTTAAAGGGAATGATATTAGCTTAAGGCAATGGTTGGATAAGCCAGGAAGATCCGTGGATGCTCTTGAATGTCTTCATATATTTAGGCAAATTGTGGAGATTGTTAATATTGCTCATGCTCAAGGCATTGTTGTTCATAATGTGCGTCCTTCATGCTTTGTGATGTCTTCTTTCAACCATGTAACGTTTATTGAGTCGGCATCATGTTCGGATTCTGGCTCGGATTCTCTTGAGGAGGATGGTTTAAGTAGTCAAATGGCTGAGGTTAAAACATCGTCTTCTCCGTTTCCAAGCAGCCTTGGAAGCGAGGGCTTTCGATCTGTTATGGCTGAGGTAAACGCTTTGTCGGAGACTAGTTGTATGCAGTCGGGTTCAGTATATGCAGCTCAAGTATCGTTAAATGAAGGGTCTGGAGAATGTAGAAGAAAAGATAGCAGGCATGTTGAAGAAACAGAAAATAAGATGCAATCATTTCCAATGAAACAGATATTGGCCATGGAGACTACTTGGTACACTAGCCCAGAAGAAGCTTCTGATGGCCCAAGTTCGAGTGCTTCAGATATCTACCGGTTAGGGGTTCTTCTTTTCGAGGTTAGTACTGCGAGTTCCATCCATGTTATTATTAATCCGAGCATGACCGTGACACCTGACGCCATTTTTTACTTCCCCGGGCTCCTTTTTTTCCATTAACACTTGCTTGCACCTTTAGACCTTCTATTTTTAGTTTAAAGTATAAGCTTGTCTGATAATGACACTTGTGACCCAGTTATTCTGCTCCTTCAGCTCGAGAGAAGGGAAGAGTAGAATTATGTCCAGCTTGAGGCATAGAGTGCTTCCTCCTCAATTGCTGTTGAAGTGGCCAAAAGAAGCTTCATTTTGCTTATGGTTACTGCATCCCGACCCAAGTAATCGACCTAAGCTAAGGTGAACCCTCCTTTCATTAGAATTCTTGGGTTAAAAATCTTTGCATTA
Source organism: Cucurbita maxima (assembly GCF_002738345.1). Classification (NCBI taxonomy): domain Eukaryota; kingdom Viridiplantae; phylum Streptophyta; class Magnoliopsida; order Cucurbitales; family Cucurbitaceae; genus Cucurbita; species Cucurbita maxima. The sequence goes on from NW_019272019.1 coordinate 2,900,225, forward strand.
GCTGTTAGTGCCTTTTGTGTTTTGCTTTCTCCTGAAATCATTTAGTTGGAAGGAATAACCATTGAACTTCATTGAAATGTATTTTATGGAATAAGTTTCAACGCAAGGTGCCTGTAACAGACAAGCCCGCTCACCACTAGCAGATATTGTTTTCTTTGGGCATCCCCTTTTAGGGTTCTCCTCAAGATTTTAAGACGCGTATTCTAGGGAGAGGTTTTCACACCCTTATAATAAATGTTTCGTTCTCCTCCCCAATTGATGTGGGATCTCACAATCCACCCCCTTTGAGGTCCAGCGTTCTTGTTGGCACACCGCCTCGTGTCCACCTCCTTTTGGGGCCCAACGTTCTTGCGGACACAATCACCCCCCTTCGGGGCTCAGCCTCCTCGCTGGAACGTGCCTGGTGTCTAGCTTTGATACCATTTGTAACAACCCAAGCCCATCCATTGATAGCAGATATTGTCCTTTTCGGGGTTTCCTTCAAGGTTTTAAAAACGCGTCTACTAGGGAGAGGTTTTCACACCCTTATAAAGAATGTTTTGATCTCCTCCCCAGCTGATCTAGGATCTCACAGTGTCTATGCAGTTAACGAATTGGTACTTGTTCAACTAGTCTCGTGAATGCTAACAAGTCTTTTTTGGATATCCTTATGAAAACCTTTTAGCAATGTTTGAAGTTGTGGGGGGTCAGGACTAAGACTACGAATGTTTCTTCTTACCTGAAGACCAACTTGGTTAATATTAAGATGTTAGGAGTACAATTGCAACGAGGAGTATCAGATCCTGGTCCAAAGGTTGAGTATCTATAGAATGTTGGAAGGGGTTATTCTTGGGTTTCTTTTCAGCGAGAAGTTGTAATTTTTAGCATGGATTGTCAAATTATTATACTTGGAGACATCTATAAGCAAGAGAACGGTTTACTCCCATAAACTTGCTGGACATTCTAGCTGTTAATTCAGATTGACTATGTAACGGCCTGAGCCCACCGCTAGCAGATATTGTCCTCTTTGGGGTTTCCCTTTCGGGCTTCCCCTAAAGGTTTTTAGAACGTGTCTGCTAGGGAGAGGTTTCCACAACGTTCTCCTCCCCCACCGTTGTGGGGTCTCACAGACTACTTGCTGAAATTATATGTACAAACAAATTTTGTATTAAAATTGTTTTTGGTAATATTTATCACAATATATAATTATGATTTCTTTTCACTCTATCCATTGCTAAACTAGTGACATATTGAAGTCGAGCATTTGTATCTTATTGAATCCTGATTCCAAGATTACAGTCCTATCCTGCATTGTATTCTTATTTACTGCATGGTTTTTGGTGTTGGCTTTTAGTAGTGCATCTGCGATTTATCTAGAGGACGTATTTATCAGGCCTCTCGTGTCTTCTTTTACAGTGAGTTATTGCAGAGTGAATTTCTCAATGAATCAAAAGATGAACTAGAAGAACGTGAAACAGCAATTGAGCTTAGAAAAAGAATTGAAGAGCAGGATTTACTGCTAGAATATCTTTTGCTTATGCAACAAAGAAAGCAGGAAGCTGCTCATAAGCTGCAAGATACTATTTCATTTCTGTGCAGTGATATTGAACAAGTTATGAGGCACCAAACTAATTTCAAGAAAAAGATTGGGTTGCACCCAGATCTTTCGAAGGACAATTGTTTGTCATTAAATCTCCCTTCAATGACTCCTGCTGGATTGGGATCAAGGAAACGATTTAGACCAGGAATTTTGGTCCATAATATAGAAGCATGCGGTGATAACGTTGATGACAGTGAGAAATCAAGTTCCGACAATGAAAACGAACAAGGTGTACTTTTTAAAAGTTCTCGACTAATGAAGAACTTCAAGAAATTGGAGTTAGCGTATTTGTTGATGAGAGGTAGAGTAAACAAGCCATCAGGTAGGCAGTTTGTTAAACACTCGTCAATAAGTAGCGATGGTAGGGGGTCCGTAGTTTTGACTGAAAGAAGTTCGGTTAATAATTTGGCTTCAAAAGAGAGTTGCAATGATAATAGACAAGGCGGGTGGATAAGTCCGTTCCTGGAGGGTTTGTGTAAGTATCTATCCTTTAGCAAGTTGAAAGTCAAGGCAGACTTGAAGCAAGGAGATCTATTGAATTCCTCCAACTTAGTATGTTCTCTCAGTTTTGATCGAGATGGGGAATTTTTTGCCACAGCCGGTGTTAATAGGAAAATTAAAGTGTTTGGATATGACTCAATCGTGAACGAAGACCGCGATATTCATTACCCTGTTGTTGAAATGGCTAGCAGGACGAAACTAAGCAGTGTTTGTTGGAATCGGTACATCAAAAGTCAAATTGCTTCGAGTAATTTTGAAGGTGTAGTGCAGGTAACTGATGCCATAATTTTTATCCACCTCTGAGATTCTATTGCTTTGTGGTCATATTGTTGCGTGATGTGTTTAGGTATGGGATGTCACGAGAAGTCAAGTAGTCACTGAAATGGGAGAACACGAGAGGCGCGTATGGTCCATTGACTTTTCATCAGCGGATCCAACAATATTGGCCAGCGGGAGTGATGATGGTTCAGTTAAGCTCTGGAGTATCAATCAGGCAATTCTATTTTTGCACTTGGTGGATGTCAGCTTTGAAACTAAACGTACTACAGTAATCTGATTGCGTGCTAACGATATTTATCTGGATTGTTTGATAATTTGTTCCTTACTTGGGTTGCTACTGCAGGGTTCAAGTATCGGCACAATCAGAACGAAAGCCAACGTCTGCTGTGTACAATTTCCTGCGGATTCTGGTCGGTCCCTTGCATTTGGTTCAGCTGATCACAAAATTTATTACTACGACATGCGGAATATAAGAGTGCCTTTGTGCACCTTCACTGGACATAACAAAACTGTGAGTTACGTCAAGTATATAGACTCGAGCACTCTTGTTTCTGCATCCACCGATAACACCTTGAAGCTCTGGGATTTGTCCATGTGCACATCCCGGGTTATTGATTCTCCAGTCCTGTCCTTCACTGGCCACATGAACATAAAGGTACCATGTTGAACGGTTTTACAGAATTTTTTCCTTCGTGTGAAAATTTTATTCGCGGATCATTGTTCACGTAATTTAATGTTTCCCCATTTGCACTGGTAAAAATGTAAACAAAATTTCCCCATTTGACACCATTTTTTGGGTTTGGCTCAAATGGTTAATATTGAATAGAGAAAATGATCCTCCTGAAGCGTTTCTTTCTTCGTGTTGATGAATATTGACTAACGAAACGAAATCAAGCTTCATGTTATACCCATTCCCTCTTGGTAGGTAGCCACCACGGATTGAACCCATTCCCTCTAAGTCATTTTTACATCCATGACTTTCATTCCCGGACAGTATTCGAGGTTACTTAAGTTCGTTTGCTAGCTCTGTAAAATGTTTTATGGGTTACGAATGACGCTTCCGTGCATTATGACTGTGTTATGTATCTTTGGTACGTTCTTATCGAGTGATTCTCTCCAATTGACTATTGCAGAACTTTGTGGGACTGTCAGTCTCTGATGGTTACATTGCTACTGGGTCAGAGACAAATGAGGTTAGTTTTTGCATTCATTTTTTGATTATTACCATGGCTCTGTTGATGATGGTTGGGTGGGAGGCTAATTTAGGGATTAATCGTAAGTAAGGAATAGATCTCCATTGGTCTGAGATGGCTCTATTGATGATTGTTGGGTGGGAGGCTAATTTAGGGGTTGATCGTAAGTAAGGAATAGATCTCCATTGGTCTGAGGCCTTCTGGAGAAGCCTAAAGCGAAGCCATGAGAGCTTATGCTCAAAGTGAACAATATCAAGCCATTGTGGAGAGTCGTAGTTCCTAACATGGTATCAGAGTCATGCCCTTAACTTAGTCATGTTAATAGAATCCTCAAATGTCAAACAAAGAAGTTGTAATTCTCAAAAGTGTAGTCAAAAGTGACTCATGTGTCGAACAAAGAGTTTACTTTGTTCGAGGACTCCAGAGAAGGAATCAAACCTCGATTAAGGGGAGGCTGTTCGAGGGCTCCATAGGCCTCAGGAGAGGCTTTATAGTGTACTTTGTTCGAGGGGAGGATTGTTGGGATAGAGTCACACATTGTCTAATTTAGGGGTTGATCATGGGTTTATAAGTAAGGAATATACCCAAAGCAAAATCATGAGAGCTTATGCTTAAAGTGGACAATATCATACCATTGTGGAGAGTCGTAGTTCCTAACAGACTCTTCCTTTTTTTCATTCTTTTGAGCACATAGATCATTTTTCGTGACAACAAAATGTATATTATCACTGTATCTGATCTTCAATAGCTGTTTTTGATCAATATTTATCTCATTAGCTTTTGGAACATGTTTCTTTATTCCCTGGATTAGGTTTTTATCTACCACAAAGCCTTTCCAATGCCAGCATTGTCGTATAAGTTTCAAATGGATCCTCTTTCCAGTCATGAAATGGACGACTCTGCACAATTTATCTCTTCGGTTTGTTGGCGAGGCCAGTCATCTTCATTAGTAGCTGCAAACTCAACTGGGCACATCAAAATTTTGGAAATGGTTTAGAGAGAGGCAATGTCTTTAATAAGGGTAACTATTTGCAGTAAATTTGAGGCAGAGCAATATGTTGAATACCCATGAAGCTTGTCCAGCAGCTATAGCTTACTACAAAAGTTAGATCTTAATATTAAGCAACAATAATTTGGCATTATACCATAGTGGATGAGGGCTTTTGTTTGGAAGAGATTGGTCTTGTTCATGTCTGTTGATAGAAATTCAAAGGAATAAGAGAGAGAGGTGTGGATATACCACTATTCTTGTATAAATTGAATGCAAAATCTTCAGATTAATTCAGTATATGGTAGTCTTGCATAACCCTCTTTACACAGAAAGGTGATTATAATCATTATCAAACATGTGTAGTTTCTCATTTAGAAAAATGAAGAACAAGAAACAGATCGAGAAACATGAACGAAGAACGGCAACATGAATGTTATCGAATGATAACAACTATGATTAGAGAATCACAGTGACATGGGGACAAGGATTCTGAACTTTTATCTTTGCGCTATCAATATTTCTTCTAGCTAAGACTATTTACACTGACCTCCACCTACTTTAGCAGACGAAGTTAGCTTTTTTACGAGGCGGGTAAGCCTCTTAGCTCCTGGCCCTGGCTTGATATTAAACGGGTTTCCGACTTTTGAGCATTTAGGCTTGCCAGAACACCACCCACCAGGGGTAAAACTCCCTTTGTCATCACGTCTCAGTAGCTCTTGATCAATCTCGTCCAGCACAGGGTTGTCTCGCTGAAACTTTCGAGCAAAGGCAGCGCCGCTGGCTATCATTGTTTCGGTGTCGTTAATGGTGAGGGCATGAGGATGCTGTTGTGGTGGCACATCCCAAGAGATGTAATGTAAGTCATGGTTAACTACAGTTTTGGCAAACTCAGGCTCGTTGCAGATCACAGTGTGAAAGTAGCCTTCTGGGGAGGAAACAAAGTTTGTGTAATACATGAGAAGTGTTCTAGGAAGGTTGTCCCAACCCCAGATGAGATACTCGACAAACGAACGAGATAGAACCATCCATGCCGATCCTGGTAAAAGAACAAGCCAAGAACTTCAACAAAAATGGCTCATTTCATAATGAAATTCTGCAGATTAGAATGGTTGATCTGTTATCTCATCACAAACCAGTGAACAACTTGAATGATGTGGGGAGAGGTCGTTGTGGGTTGACCCAAAAAACATCTGATTTGGTTGTTTTGTATAATCCAGGATCTATCATCAATGGCATTGCTCGCTTACTCCTGCAAGAGAGACATTCAAATATTGACTGATTTCACCATCATAGGGCGAGAAAGAGAGAAAAAGAGAAGAAAGTGCTCACGCTTTCCATCCTAACTTGCTTGTGTGTTCAATGAAGTTCACATTTCTATCTAGAGGTGAGAAAGTGTGAAGAAGATCTGTAAGTAGCACCAAAATTTCTCCTCGTTAAATCACACCAAAGCAAGAAAAGGAAACAAAATAGATATATCGGTGATTTTAGCGCTACCCAAGCTTCTATGTTCTAAACTCTCCGACTTTGTTGTTGAGGATTGTTGGTGGGGAGTCCCACATTAGCTAATTAAGAGGATGATCATAAGCTTATAAGTATGGAATACATCTCCGTTGGTATAAGGCTTTTTGGGGAAGTCCAAAGCAAAGTCATAAGAGCTTATGCTCAAAGTGGACAATATCATACCATTGTAGAGATCCATGATTTCTAACATGGTAGACCAAACAGCAACCTTTGGTCCTTCGGGCTGAGGCACAACGGACTTAAGGAAGCCCACTCTCGTTCTTTGGACCAACTTCTGACCGAACAAAAAAGGGAAAGGGGTGAGTCACTCTTTTTCACATACACCGGGAGAAAAGGTTACGATAGCAAGCCCCGGCCGGAGAACCTTATACGATATTCCCTTTCTTTACAGTTCATGAAAGCAAGACAAGATGAAACTCAAGATTCATTCTCCTGAACCTGATTTCACTCCTTCTCCGTCATGCCCTTAACTTAGCCATGTCAATAAAATCCTCAAATGTTGAACAAAGAAGTTGGGAGCTTCGAAGGTATAGTCAAAAAGTGACTAAAATCGAATAAATGGTGTTCTTTGTTCGAAGGCTCTAGAGAAAAGAGTCAAGCCTCAATGAAAGGGAGGCTGCTCGAGGACTCGATAGGCCTCAGGGAAGGCTCTACGGTATTCTTTGTTTAAAGGGAGGATTATCAGTGGGGAGTCCCACATCGGCTAATTGAGAGGATGATCATGAATTTATAAGCAAGGAATACATTTTCATTGGTATGAAACCTTTTGGGAAAATCCAAAGCAAAACCACGAGAACTTATGCTCAAAGTGGACAATATCATACTATTGTGGAGATCCATTATTCCTAACACTTGTTCCTATTATATGTTCAACTTGGTCTTGTTTCGCGGCTTGAATGAACTCTCACTCAAACGATGGTAGAGCGGCTTACAAGATCATAAGCACAGGTTTGTATGCTGCAAGAATTTCAAGTAAACGATGGAAATGGGACTGACCGTCTTGAGTGATGAGAGGGTAGTCTGAGGCACTGAGGTTGATAAACCAGTCCCAATCATTGCTCCTCTTAAGAAGAACAGCACAAGCATGGAGGGTATTAGCCACCATTGTTGGACCTCTGTAAGTAACCATATTTGCTTTGTTGATCATGAAAACATTCCCAATCTCAACAAAAATCGACTCGTTTGCTACTCTTGAAGCAAGCTCCAACCTCTCCTCTAGAGGTGACTCCAAGTCCAAATGAACAACGTATTGATTCAATGGATGGTAAAGTGCTTTAAGAGTTCTCCATAGCTTCTCTAAGTCACCTTTCGACCCCGAAACCAGGTAACCAAATCGTGGAATCGTAGATGCAGGGTTCGGCGGTGGCGATCTTGCAACTTTCGTCTCGGCAAATAACGTTGGGTTAGTTTGGTTTGTGGGCAATGGAGATGGAAGCATTAAGAAGATTGAGTTGAATGTATGGATAGAAGAGATTAGACCCATGTTGAAGGTAGTAGCAAGGAGGAATATGCATATTAGAGAGCTTATCACAAGAGGAAACAGCCATTTCTTCTCTAAGTTCACATGCCCCATTGCAGAATCTTTTCATAAACTCTCATCTACTTGAGCTTTTGCAACTCCATTCAACAGCCTTCAATCAAACAAGAAAATGATCAAATGAACAGAAAATTGCTGAAAAACTACACTTAACAAGTCCAATGAACTCAACTTCGCCCAAAACTCAGCTAAAATGAGCATACAAACAAACCTATGGTTCTTCATCTGATGAACACAATCAACAAGACAGAAATATTCGAAGATAATAAGAATGAACAACTCTTGGATTTCAGATCATTGAAACAGTAGACTCTGTAACAAGCAGCAGATTCAATGGAACATTCATATAACCGACCACTTACGGGAGAAACAGACCAAAACACCAATGATAATCCAAAAAAATCACGACCCAGATAAGAAAATGGATTATGAAATCAACCCAGAAACCCAAATCTCAGAAAAGTCAAACTAATCTAAATCAGAGGCACAAAAACGAAAACAGAGCAGGGCGCTGTTACGAAACAAATAAGAAGAACAAACAAAAACCCTACAATACCCAGAAACAGGCGCATCTGTAAGACCACAATAAGAGCAGCAATCCGATTGAAACCCGGAAGATGATGAAGAAAGAAGAGAAGCAGCGCAGAAGGCGACGTGGGTTTTGCTGTACGCACGTCCAGAGGAGGAGGAAGAATATTAAAAAGGGAATAAAAGATTGTTGGGATTTTGGAGTGAGCAACAGAAAAGGTGAAAGTCAGAAGGGGAAATAAAATAATGAGGAGAAAATGGGGGGAATTGGGATTCGAGCCATTTCCGTTATGGTGCAGCATTCTTTGGGATCTTGACCAAAACAATGGCTACTTTCCCTAGTTGCTTAATCTCTAGTGATTAAAACTTAATTGCACTTTTTTCTCTTTAATAAGTATTCATTTGTTGTTAATTTGTGAATCTAGAACACCTGTCCACCTCGAGGTCACATCGAGATGACTAGTCCATTTTGGAAGATCTGGTCCATTGTGAAAAATTTCCTATCATTACCTCCCGTAGGAGTGTGGACCGTGTCTTAATCTTAATGTTGCTTATCATTCTCTCAGACTAGCTACGGGTGAATTCCTCCTTTTGTTTCTCAGCGTATAGAGTATTATTAGTCGTTTCCAACTATTGTTCCCCTCCTAAGGGCAGGTTCTTATGCGTCTCTCACCCGTTCGCCACTGAAAACACTACTTTCTGTTCGACTTGCATGTGCTGAACATGTTATCAGCAGTCATGAAGTGATCTATTAAGAGAGGTCTAGGTCAAGGTGTTTTGGTTGAGGTGGGAGAAACAAGATGACCTGTTAAATAACTTATCAATAGTACGTGATCCTCCCTCACATACTTCAATGCCTAAGCCAATATTGGATCGAAGTGATGCTTGACCAAGCTATGGTAGTATAGAAATAACTTAAATTGAGGGAGACGTCTCTGCATTTATCAGACCTTTTTCATAATGATAATGTCTCGTGAGAAGCTTCCAAACGACGAGAAAATCAATTTTTGTGTGTAATGGAAAAAGTTTTACATTAATTACAAGATTGACTCGGTCGAATATTTAAAAATTATTTAAAAAAAATGAATTTGCTTAGTACATATATTATTGTAACTTGATTAAAAAAACTGGATTAAATATTTGAGTTAGGACCTTGTCTTCAGGTAATTAATTAAAATCTATTAGATATATAATTTAATATTTGTATGGGTAAATCAAATGATGAGGGGTAGTTTCGGTATTTGGAAAGTCAAATCTGGTGGTGGCTCTAAGCCTCTATTCAATCATCCAATCATTGGGCTGTCTGCAACCGTCTGATCAAAAATCAGGGGTGGAAAAAAGAAAATAAACGGCCAATAAAAATGTACTTGGTGGGACCCACCACAAAGAAATTATCCGGTGTGACGCGTGCAACTTATGGGCCTAACCATCCAAATGCGCGTAGTTTGGTTTGGGCCGCCAACCGTGTACGGCGCAGCCCATTGGAAAATTCCGAATCAAATGAATAAATTGCATTTTATTTTTATTTTTATTTTCTTTTACTTTTTCCAATAAAAAATTTAATGAAAATTTTAATAATTACTAAAAAAATATATTTTAAAATCTAACTTTTAATTACTTCAAAAAAAATTTAATTTCTTATTATCTTTTTAAAACACATCGTTATTTAAAATTATTAAAAGAGTTACACTTAACCATGTTTAAATTATTAATCTCCCCATAATTATTTATATAAAAAATATATTTTTTAAATTGTTTGAAAAGTCATTCTAATAATGTCTAAAATGTCAATAATTAAATAAATAAATAAATAAATAAATATTATTTATATTGTAAAAAATAATATGGTTAATTTAATTTATATATATATATTAAAAATATATAAAATATTTATATTATTGGTTTTTGAACTGTCCAAGCAATTGTGTACTGCAAATTAAAAAAATCAAAATTCTAATTTTAGTAAAAAAAAAAAAAACAATTTCCATTAAAAGAAAAAAAATCTAGCACGCAGAGAAATTATATTTTTCACCGGAAAAAAATAAAAGAAAAAAGAAAAATCCAAATCAGGGCAATATGGTGGATGACTTGTCAATGTGTTCTTCCCCTAAGGGCAACGGAAATCCACGTGTTACCACGTGGAAAATTAGGTTGACTCATTGAGGGAGACAGAATCATGACGGAAATAGAAAACGTAAGGGTATTAAAGTCATTTCACATTTACAGTGACCCTTATCTTTAAAGACAAAAAACTGGTCAGTTATTATCTCGCAGTACATGCCACGCGCCTCTCTTGAACCTTCAAAAAGAAAAATTATCAATTTTCCACTTAATATTTATTAAACCAATTAATTATTTATAAAATTTTAATTTCCAATGTAATATATTAAGATTTAGTCATAATTTAAAAAATATTTAATTTTATGTTTAATAAATATCCGACGAGAATGACCACCCAATTTGTTAATCTAAAAGTGATGATCATATACCAAATCTAAAGGTCATGCTCGTCTAAGGCGTTTGTACATGGCCACATCCATCTCATGTCAAACCCTTTTGTTTGATGTCATGTTGTATTGTTTTGCTATTGTGTTTTTTGTTTATATGACTATTCGTCTAAATTATGTCTAGAGTTGTCAGACCCGAATCATCTCAAAATGTACTATAGACAAATGCGACTTATCGTCAATTCTTCATGTGAGGTTCTATGCTATTTTAAGCCATCGCGTTGGTCATACTGCTTTCAAAACCTCGTTTCAATATTACTTTCAAACTCTATTTCAAAAATCTCTCTGCCCCATTTTCTAAGATTTTCTCAAAATAGAGCTAGAGGTTTGAACATACGTTGTCCGACCATAGGTGACGCAATACCTAGTAGCTCGATATATGAGTCTAGGCCTATTTAATAACCATACACACACAATATTCCATTAACACAAAAATTTAAAATTTAAAATTAATTAGACACTTTTAAAAATTATAGAACTAAATAGATATAAAATAAATATTTTCTCCTGCAAAGATAATAATAATGTTTTGAAAATTTTAATTTAAAAAAATTATTTATCATGATCCTCTTTCAACACTATATATTTTAATATTTATATTCTTACAATTAATTTTTCCCATTATGTGTTAATCCACATATATTAAAATCCAAACATAAACCCTAGCAGCAACAATAATTCCCAAACGATCCTTAAAAAAATTGATATAAAAGAAGAACAAAGGATTCATGAATCACCGGTGGATTCGTTGAAATGGGATGTGTATAGTTTTAAACAAAGATCGCATTTTTTTTTTTTATTTTGTTTCATAATGGATTTGGAGAAGGAATATTTTTAGAAATGATTGAAAATAATTCACAAAAGACAATAGATTTGGGATTGGATTTCACTATTTCGTTCTAAATTTGTCTTGATTATAAGAAGAACGGAAAGGAAAGTAGCATTAAATTAGAATTTTCGTAATGGGAAATGGAAAAAAAAAGAAAGAAAAAATCCATAAAATCACAGCGAACAAACACCTAGCCTGAGCAAATTAATATATAGACGGACTAGTCGCTTCCGCGCTCTCTCTCTCTCTCTCTTAATTCCCATCCATCCAGTTTGAAGTGGTTTGAGATTCAACAAAGAGGACGAGATCTGGGTCTGACCCATTTCTTTTTTGTTTGTTTTTCCTTCTGGGGTTTTGCCTAAATTCGGAATTCTTCGAGATCGCTTCGTTCGTTAAGGGCTTCCTGTTCTTGTTCTTCGTATTACCCACTTCCATTACTGGTAATTGTTCTTGTTTTTCATCATTTATGTGAATTGGGAATTTCTGATTCTCGATTTTTTCACTCTTTGTTTTGCGATTTCATGTGATTATGTTCGATCTCTCGCCATCTGGTTGTTTTGCTCTGTTATTTCGTGCCATTTCCTTCTCGTTAATCCCCTTTTTTGGGTTATTGTTGAATCTAAGAACAATTTCCGTGGGGTTTCTTGGATGATATTTCATTTTGATTCATTGAGTTTTGATCGTTGTTTGCGTGCTTGTTTTTTCTGTAATCGTTGAATCTATGAACAATTTCCATGGGGTTCTTTGGATGATATTTCATGTTGACTCATTGAGTTTATCTCCTTGTTTTGATCTTTGGGCTATTGAGTTCGTGCCTGTTTTTTCTGTAATCGTTGAATCTAAGAACAATTTCCATGGGGTTTTTTGGATGATATTTCATTTTGATTCATTGAGTTAATCTCCAGGTTTTGATCGTTGTTTTGATATTGCTTTTAGCATTATTAATTGAGAGATCTGTTCTTTTGATAGCTCAATTGTAGATTATGTTGTTTCTTTCCTTGTGGCATCAGGATCTTTTAGTTCCCTCAGCTGGGAGCTATGGGCGTTGAGGTTGTTGGATTTGAGATGGTCAAGGGACCAATGGATTCGGCACCTGTCGCAGATAATTACGTTTTGAAAAGCGATGAAAATGGAGATTTGGATCAATTGCCTGAGAAAAATGTGCCCATAAAGTTTGGTTCTCATGAAGAGGAGCCTGTTAAAGAACAGGCAGATGGTTCTTCTTCAGCCTCTAACGTCCCGAAAGATGCTGCTGATGAATGGCCAGCACCGAAGCAAATCCATAGCTTCTACTTCATAAGGCATCGCCCGTATGACGATCCGAGTATCAAAGCTAAAATTGATTTGGCTGATAAAGAGATACGTAAGAGGAGCCAAGCTCGGTTTCAAATTACTGAAACACTCAAGTCAAAGAGGGTAAGAAACTGGAGCTTGAAATGGATACTGCACTTTACTTTTTCATGTTTTAAAGCATCATTTGATTAGAAAACACCTTCTTATATGCTTTCTATTAATAATTTGGATCAAGCTGGCCCCAACACCCAAAATGTGTACAAAAAAGGGATCATCTTGAATGAAAGAATGAAATTGATGATAATAATTTGAAAGGGTTTGGAGTTATATCTCATTGGCCTTGCTCGAGGCACGTAACTAGCTATAATGCATGAAAAAATGAATTGGATGCATTCTTTTTTTGAGTTGTGTAAGCTGTGTGCAATCTGTTAGCTACCTTTTCTTAAGAACTATGAAGCGTGCATAGTATCTGAAAGCTCCCGAACACGTGCTAGCTTCTCTAGTTATAATTCACAATAGGTGCTTGGAGTTCCTACTCCTTTATTTCTCTAATCGATGAAACCGTTTCTCTTCCTGAAATAAAGAAATTCAATCACTAGTTTGATTTTCATGTTCTGTACTTCCTTGTGTTTAATCTATTACTACATTTACAGGCGGAACGAGCAGAGTTGATTACACAGTTGAAACCTCTGAGAGATGACAACCGACAATATAAATCAATTGTTGACGAGAAAATCAAGGAGATTGAACCGCTTAATCAAGCTCTTGGCAAGTTCCGTAATGCAAACAATGCTGGTCGCAATGGTGGTTTATGTTCATCTGAGGAAGAGCTTAATGCTGTTGTAAGTTTCAATATGAGTTCTTAGAAAACATCAAAACCATTTATTTCTTTCCCTCTGATATGGCATTCACTTCTTGTTCCTTCTCCCTCTTTTCTTCCCTGTTTGATCCCATTTGGGTTGCTGGATGCAGATTCAGAGCCTGCAATACCATATACAACATGAGAGCATTCCACTTTCTGAGGAAAAGCAAATTTTAAGAGAAATTAAACAGCTTGAAGGGACGAGGGAGAAAGTTATTGCTAATTCTGCTATGAGAGCTAAGCTTCAGGACTCTATGGTACATAAAGAAGCCCTCCAAGATCAAGTCAAGGTTAGGAACTGTCGATTCGAATTCAATTCTGTTTTACTAATCAACTCCTGTAGTGCAATAAGTGCACATTTCTTACAAATCGTGCTAATGTAGATTATCGGTGGTGATTTGAATGGAGTGAGGAAGGAACAACAAGCAGTTCGAGCCAAGATAAAGCAGCTTGAGGAGGCATTGGAGGCAATAGACGAAGATATTAAAACTTTGCAGGACGAGCTAACTTCTGTTACAGAGAAGAGAGGCAAAGCACATGAAAACATTCAGCAACTTAGGAAGAACTCTGATGAGGGGGTGTGTTAAATCTCTTTTCTAACTCCACTTTGTCTGAGCAATTACGTAACGTCCGTGTCTTTGATCCTTTATTAGAGGCTTAAACTAAACAGATAGAAACAACTTAATAGAGAATTAGAGAGTTTGAAAATGATGCTTATACATGTTGAGTATAATTCGGCTTCAGGGTTTGTTTCGTATCTTACCTTCTTTTCGTATTCATCTGGTTTGTTATAATGAGGTTTGAGATGTTATTATGTTTTCCAGAACGCCCAATTTTATCAAAGCCGATCACTCTTAAACAAAGCTAAAGATCTTGCTGCAAAGAAGGACATCCAGGCCCTTGAGGAACTCGCTTTTACTGAGGTATGTTGAATTATTTTTCTTTTAGTAAGAACATTAATTGTTAAGTCTTAATTTTCCCAGTTGCTCTTTGTAACTTCAATGCTTCTGTCCATCAGGTTGAGAAATTTATGTCCCTCTGGAATGGTGATAAGGCTTTCAGGGATGACTATGAGAAAAGAATTCTTGCATCGTTGGATATTCGGCAGATGAGTAGGGATGGTCGGATAAGAAACCCGGATGAGAAACCAATACTTGCCCCTGCAGATCCGGCACCTCGTCAAACTGAGATGGCAGCTAAACCGAACATTAAACGAACTAAGGAAGAACCCAAACCAGTACCATCTGATCCTCTTCCTGCACAGAAAGTTGATATAGAAGTTAAACAAAAAGCTGGAAAGCCCGTACGCCCCTTGGAGCAGGAGGATAAAGCAGAGGAGGAGATCCCTAGTTTATTAAAATTGTCGAAAGACATCCCAAAAGAACCCGAAGTCGATCTTGCAAAATTAAAGGAAATGAAGAGGGCTGAGGAAATCGCAAAAGCTAAACTAGCCATGGAAAGGAAGAAGAAATTGCAAGAGAAAGCAGCTGCAAAAGCGTCTCTACGAGCTCAGAAGGAAGCGGAAAAGAAATTGAAGGAAATTATTTCTATATAATTATCATTTGTGAACAAATCTTTTTAAGTTTGCATCACGATAATGACATGTTTCGGTATTTACCTCAGGATCGTGAAAAGAAAGCAAAGAAGAAGGTGACCGCGTCTGGATCTGCTATGGTTCCTGATGAAGAACCTGTTGAGGCTGCTGCAGTTGAGGAGGAGTCTACAGAGCTAGAAAATGTTAATGAAAGTGCTGAAGCTGCTCCGGTTCCAGTTAAGTCCAAAATCCCGAAGGAGACTAGCATTAGGAGCCGTGGCAGACAAAGAGGACTGGATTCGGTTCCAAAAATCATTCGGAAGCGAAAGAAGTCGATCAATTACTGGGATTGGGCTGCTCCTGCTGCTGCAGTGTTACTTGTTATCCTTCTGGTGCTTGGATACTACTACTATTACCTTCTCTAAAAACTTTGAAACTAGGAGCTAGACGAGGTTATTGACGAGACAAATTTTCTGTTGATGAGCATGCTGATGAGTGGCTTAGAGGACATTTGTATTTATGCTTATTTCTGTTTATTTCATCCTTACTGGGGATGGACTCAACTCATAATGGTTGGCATTTTAGTCAGGTTCACAGTTTTTACTGAGGTTGAAACATGCAATTTGGTTCTTTCAATGTATTTCCAGATTTTGACTTTGATCAATCTCCATTGCTGACATATCTCGAGGCCTCAAATTGTTGTTATGGTGTTTGTTCATCATCATGAGTTTACACCAAAACTCTGTATTGGTTTCTCCAAGGGTGGAGACTAGTTATAATCTTAACTTCTAAAGCTTTAGAATTTCGAGTTGTTTCGGACCCTTGGTCCTCCAAATGGTCCACGATCCAACTGCTCTCGAGCCCCGTTGACGATTTCATGTCTCTTATGGCTGTATTTGGTTAGTACTTGCAGCTCCTTTTGGTATGCTTCAACCATTTTTTGTTCATGGGAAACAGGAGGAAGAAGGGGTGCTTACTCCATTGAGTGGCATTCAGTTTCAAGGGAGAAGGCAAGAATTAGTCATTCTTTGAATTTGATTAAGTTTCTTATTAACTTTTGCTTAAGCTGCTTTGGTTGTTGGTAACAGGTAGCAAACATATTACTTGGTTGCACATGCCGGCAAACGTGGAGGTAGTAGGGGATTGACAGAAGCAGCTGCAGAGGTTGGCCGTGCTGCCTGCCCGATCATGGTCTGCTTCTCTTCTAGATACTGCTTGTGATCGTCTTGCTTTTGTTAATCTATTTATTCACTTTTCTTGGGGGTTTTCTGTTTTCAACTTCTACAGAACTTCATCTTTTACTTGCTTATAATCATATGCATGAACGAGAATAACTCATTAGTCATTCAGGGATAACTCTTTTCATATTCCCTTCTATATCTTGCCTGCATTCTTGTTAATTCATGTTAGTCCCTTCTTTTGATTTTGGATTTTGACGAAGGAAGGGTGTGGAAATCTCTTCCTAGTAAATGTATTTTACAACCTTGAGGGAGAGACGGGGAGAGAAAGTCCAAAGAGGACAATATCTATTAACGATGGACTTGAACGGTTACAAATGGTATCAAAGCCTGGTTAAACGGTGTCCAGTGAGAACGTTGGACCCCCTAACAGAAGTGGATTGTGAGAGTGAGATCCCATATTGATTGGAGAGAAGACAGAAGTGGATTGTGAGAGTGAGATCCCATATTGATTGGAGAGAAGTACGAAACATTCCTTATAAGAGCATGGAAATATCTCCCTAACATATGTATTTTAAAACCTTGAGGGAAAGCCTAAAGAGGACAATATTTGTTTGCAATGGACTTGGACTGTTACGTATCAGAGCCAGGTTACGAACAGTGTGCCAACGAGGACGCTGGACCTAATGGGAGTGGATTGTGAGATCCCATATTGATTGGGGAAAAGGACAAGCATTTCTTACAAGAGCGTGGAAACATCTCCCTAGTATATATATGCATTTTAAAACCTGGAGGGGAAGCCCAAAGAGAACAATATTTGTTTGCGATAGCTTGAGCAGTTACAAACGGTATCAGATGTGCCAAGGAGCAAGCTGGATTGTGGTATCCACATTGGTCTGTCAGTGATCGGTATGAAACGGAACAAACTTTGCTGGTGTTCATGTGATGGCTTGAAGTTGAGAGTCGAAGGTTTTAGGGGATGAATTTCTTCACTTGTAGCAGTAGAAAGATTGAAAGTTATGCAGTTTTGGCTCATTAAATTCTTTGCAAAACTTGTGGTGAGGAGGCTATGGCCCAGATGTTTGGTTGTCTCTGTAAATGCAGGTGGTACAACTTGCAAGCTTGTTCTTCAATTATTCAGAAGGCTAACCTGAATTTCTTTAAAAAATTATTAATTTTTTTTATTCTCTTTATAATTTTGGAAATATATTCACCTAACATATTTTCTTATACGAACATTATTATTATTTAATCAATTTCATTATTTAAAGAAATCATATTTATGCATAACACATTACTTGTAATAACTAATTGTAAAACTCAAATATCAAATATTCACCAAGTCACAATGCATTATTGACAAAGCATGTTGCTTATGGCCGCATGACAGATGTCCTAGTCTTGCTTATTCGAGTCGGTTGATAGGAATGTCAACCAATTGAGTGAGGGAGGATATTACGGTCATGCATGTCCAAGGTGTATTGTCAATGACTGCATGACAAATATCTCGGTCTTGTTTGTCCACTACATGTTGTCCATGATTACATGCTCGTTTCAAACCCCTTTTACATGTTTTCATCCTAGATAGGGTCTTTACCATTCCATATTGGGTTAGTATGAGGGTGTATGATCGTTTACCAAAATTGTGTCTACACCTGGAAGAGCTAAAATGCTCCAAAATGTACTATAAGAGATATGACTAGTTGTCAAATTCTTCCTACGCGATAGTTATAAGGGATATGACTAATTGTCAACTTCTTTCTACGTTAATAGAATTAAATTACCGTGGTTGGTGGGAAGAGATAATGAGTGTGTGTGGACCTTTGATGGTGCCTTTGGACTGAATCAAATCCACCATTTGACATTGTAGATTTTGCTATCATTATAGTGTTTCTCAAAAAAAAAAAATCTCCAACCACTATCGGTTAACTTTCTAAGCCCGACACCTTATGGTTATGATATTCCAACATGGTCATGTTGCTTATTCTTTGTTGAGTCATAACTGCTGTCCCCACAGAGATACAAGTAATTTCAGTATATTTTGTCCTTAAATTTTTTAAGAGATTATCCAACATAGAATTACCACGTTCAACTTTGGAGGCTCGAAAGTTTCCTAAGAAACATGTATATTGAAAGAACTCATGTTGATATGTAAGGATAATCTTTCACTTTTAGAAATAAAAAGTTAGTAACCTAATTATATCGTAAGAGATATAGGGAAATGTCAGAGTCATCAGATGGCAAGCGATTTTATAAAGATCGGGATCCTATTATCTCGACCAATTGAATAAGAGAACTAACTCGATAAAAATTCCCAAATTGCCCTCGACTAAAAGCCACTAGGTAATATGGATGTGGGAATAAACATAATATAAAAATTGGATTTGACAGTTCTAAAATTTGGGGAATCAAATGGGTTTGAGCTTACTAATGCAAACACTTATTTTTGGAACAAGAACTTATTCATATTCAACACATAGTGGAAGCAATTTCATTTTATATGGTTAAATTATATTTTATTAATTTTATATTCAAATTAAATCCCATCCAAATAAAGTGTGTGACAAAGTTTCTATTTATTTATTTTTTTTTTATTTTTATAAAACTATAATATAAATTTAAATTAAGATATATTTGTTCATTTTCTTAAACGCTATTAATTTCTTAATTAATTAACCTATATTTAGTCATGGTATTAGGTTAAAAAATGACGTCATAAGGTTTGACCCTTTTTTTATTCGTCATTTTTTAACCATCGTACCATAAAAAAAAAAGAAATATTATTCAATATAACTGAGAAAATACTATTTTTTATGTTTTTAAAGTGACTTTCTACTTGTCACATATTATAATTGGAATTCTAAAAACATCTATTCCTTCGTCACCGCACGAGTAAAGAATTTGTCACTTTCTTGGTTGTGTTGTAAAAGCCTCTAAAAAGTCAAAATACAAGTGCTCTTATTTTGGGGTGTAACTGTAACAACTCAATCCCAACGCTAGCAGATATTGTCCGCTTTGACTTGTTACATATCACTGTCAACCTTATAGTTTTAAAACGCGTCTATCGAGAAGAGATTTTCACACTCTTATAAGAAACCCCTTGATACCATTTGTAATAGTCTAAACTTACTGCTAGCTAATATTGTATGCTTTAGCTCATTACGTAGTGTGAAAACATTTCCCTAATCGACGTGTTTTAAAAAATCGTGAAGTTTACGACAATATGTAACGAGCCACAATGAACAATATCTACTAGCAGTGAATGTTAGCTGTTATAAATGCTCATGATAATTAACCACTCGCAGTTTTTCACTAGAGGCTATATTCGTCCTTGTCTTGCGAGTGGTTCGATAATTATTACACGGGTTTACCACACGTACATAAATTAAGTCAATGATAAATTTGCTCGAAAGGTAAAATTAAAAAAACTTATTAATTTAATTTTTTTTATAAATATAAGAGTTGAAATGTCTCCATGCCATTGGGCGGATTCGAACTTCGGCTCTCAAGTCAAACCCTACTTCCCATTTTTTTTTCTTAGAAAATATTTATCATTATTATTATTTTAAAATTATAAAAAAAAAAAAAAAAAAGGAAAATTCTTGGTTCCTTCCGTCAAACCAAACCAACGCCATCCTTCTCCGTTGGGCATTTTCTCACCAGCCAATAACCCCACAAATTCTCCACTTTTTTTTATTATTATTTATTATTTATTATTTATTTTAAATAGTCTTCTAAAAATTAGATTCTTTCAAAGTTGACAAATATACACGTATTTAATTTATTCTCATAAATGATCGCTTAAAAAGATATTATTCTCGTGTAAATTATATTTTAAAGAACGTTTGACACATCAGTTACGTCAACATGATTATATGCTTCGACGTTTAAGATATTTACTTTTTTTTTCCTACCTAAAGTTAGATATTCATATTCTCGTCTCCATATCTTTTATATACTATAGTTTTTAAATCATTCATACTCTCGCAAATCAACGTGTCACACGAACTTAGGTTTTAAGTACTATTAATTCAAACTTAATCCAATAAATTAGATGTTTAGCGAATAGGTCAATTGAGATTGCATCTTACTATTGGACATGTGTGAGATCCCGCGTTAGTTGGAGAGGGGAACGAAACATTCCTTATAAGGGTAGACGCGTTTTAAAATCGTGAGGTTGACGACGATACGTAATGAGCCAAAGTGGATAATATATGCTAACAGTGTGATTGAGATGTTACAAGTGGTTTTAGAGCTAGACATCGGGTGGTGTACCAGTGAGGACGTTAGGCTCTGAGGGGGTGGATTGTAAGATCCCAGATCGGTTGGAGAGGAAAACAAAACATTTCTTGTAAGAGTGTGAAAACTTCTAATAATTGCGTTTTAAAATTGTGAGGCTGATGACGGTACGCAATGACCCAAAATGGACAATCCTTTTACAAATGGTATTAGAGCTCGATACTAGATTGTGTGCTAGTGAGAACATTGGGCCCCAAGGGGATGAATTGTGAGATCCCAAATTAGTTGAAGAGTGGAATGAAATATTCCTTACAAGGGTGTGGAAATCTCTCCGTAGTAGACGTATTTTAAAACAATAAAGTTGACGACAATATATAACAAACCAAAACAGACAACATCTATTAACGGTAGAATTGAGCTGTTTCAAATGGTATTAGAGACAGACACAGGGTGCTATAGCAAGGACTCATGAGTCTCAAGGATCAAATTGTGAGATCCCACATCCATTAGAGAGGGGAACAAAACATCTCCCTAGTAGACACATGTTAAAGTCGACTGACAACAATACATAACCAGCAGTATTTTTCGACGACACTTAATTTTAAAAAAATATATATTCAATAAAAAAAAAAAAAAAAAAGATTATGCCTTGGGTTTACCCTATAAATATGAAAGGAAAAAAAAAAAAAGAAAAAAAAAAAAAGAAGAAGAAGAAGAAAGGTTCAAAGTTGAAACCCCACAAGAAATAATAAAGTGAAAGACTTTGGAAGAGAACAAAGGTGAGAAAAATATAACAATCAAAAGCCTAATAAGCATTTTCCCTATTTTCTTTCCTTCTCCTTTCCTCCATTCAAACCCCACCTCAAATCCTCATCTCTCACCCCCATTTCCTGCCGACGAGCGGCGGCGGAGGCGGCGGCGGCACAACAACAAACCCCATCAATGGAAATCACCTCTTCTTCAACCACAACAACAAGATCATCCCATGAAAGAGAAACAAACCCATCTCCCAATACTTCCCCAAACAGCGCCGGCACCGCCAATCCCCCGCCTCCTCCTTCTCCCAAGCTTCTCCCCAGATCTGATTCCAATCCTTACCCCACCACTTTCGTTCAAGCAGATACCACCAATTTCAAGCACGTCGTTCAAATGCTCACTGGCTCATCGGAATCTTCTCCCCGTCCACCACACCCACCGTCGTCTTCCAAACACTGTTCTATTCCTCCGCCGTCACAAGACCCATTTCAATCCTCCAAGAACTTCGCTATTCCTCCCATCCGAACTGCCCCCAAGAAACAGCAGAGTTTCAAGCTCTATGAAAGAAGAAATCACCTCAAAAATAGCCTCATGATCAATACCCTAATCCCTAATTTCTCCTCTGCCGGTGGGTTTTCTCCACGCAACGCTGAGATTCTCTCGCCTAGCATCCTTGATTTCCCTTCCCTTGCACTCAGCCCTGTTACGCCTTTGAATGATGACCCATTGTTCGACAAATCGTCATCCTCGCCGTCGCTTGGCAGCTCATCGGAGGAGGAGAAGGCGATTGCCGAAAAGGGGTTTTACTTGCATCCATCGCCGATGAACACACCGAGAGCCGCCGACCCGCCGCAGCTTCTGTCTCTGTTCCCGGAGACATCGCCGAGGGTTTCTGGATCGTCGTCGTCTTCTTCGTAAGAAAACGTGGGTCTCTGTTTGTTTGTTTTTGTAGAGATTTCTAAGTTTTGATTGATTCCTCTTCCCCAAGAACGAGGATCGTTGATCAATCAACTGGGTTTGATGAATTGGGAGGAGAGAGATCTTGGTTCGAATCTTCGCTTGTACAATTTGATGAGAAATCCATTGAACTGAACTTCCCTTTTATTTCAATTGCTCTGTTTTTGTGAACAATTTCCGTTTCATTTTCTTTTCCATTTTCCCTGAAAATTGGTGAGAAAATTTTTCAATACTAACCCACAACATGAATTTTGCTGGATCGAACTTCGTTCTTAATAACCATCAAACGTAGGTGATTTATTTCGACCTTTCGATATGTTTTGTCGTTTTTCTTTACTTACCTTCAACGGTATAAAATTATCGACTGCGAATCAGTTTATAATCAATAGTGATGGAGAAAAGCTTTTGATATTAATTATGATTGACTGAGTGAATGAGAGTGTATTAAACAATGGTGGAGATCCACGAGGAAGATGGTTGGAACTTCCACTCATTGTCTTAATGGATATCTTTGTTCTATAATTGGGGCTGTAAAAACTAATGCTTTCTCACTCCTTTTGTCTTTTGTGTTTCATTCGATCGATCAGAGATGTTCATGAAACGATTATTTACGGGTTACCCATGAGGATTGGTTTCCGTTTCTCGATTGGTGAGTTTTTCCATTATATAATGAGTGAGGTAGGGCGAGAAAGGGATTTGGACGGGTTACGAATGTGATAGCCCCATTTAGGTAGAAAAATGTCTCTCCTCTACTTACTTTCCTCGCTCTGTTCGAGCCAATGGAGGAAATAGACATCTCTAATGGTAAGAATTCGATCGAAAGTCTACGTATAGTACCCAAGTTCACTGCTAACAAATATTGTCTTCAAGGTTTTTAAAACGCCCTTATAAAAACGCTTCATTCTCAGGGATCTCACAATCTACCCCTTAGAGCTTAATGTCCTCGCCGACACTCGTTTCTCTCTCGGGATCTCACTGATGGTATGAAAAAATGAGTCTATATTCGTAGGTCGAATGACAAAAATAACCCAAATTTATGTCTCTAACTGTCAAAGTGGAAAAAATTTTAAAATTCAAGTCAAAGTCAATTGTTGTTTTCTGATTTGGAGTTACCAAAATGTTAATCAATCATTTGCCAACAAATTTCTTCATTTAGATGGGTTGGGTTGGAATTTAGGGCTGTGTTTGGTAAAATTAAATGTAAATTAGGCAATAATAAGTTAGTGTTTTTACGTCACACCCTGTTTTTTTTTTTATATTTATTCGCTAGCTAAGTATTAATATTTATAAATTTTGACATAAATTTCTATTTAGTTTTTAAATTTTTAAATTTCAAAATCTTATCGTTTAAATGATTACAAATTTAAAAACACGCAATTTTAGCTAATGGCGTTAGTATATAGCAATTACCACCGAGCTATATGTTAGAGAGTTTTACATTGGTTAAGTATGTAGAATCTTCAGGTGTCGAATAAACAAGTCATGAGATTTTAAGGTGTAGTTATAGTGAAGATCCCGTGGCAAAGCTCTATTGGACTGACAATGTGCTCGGGAGAAAAAAAAAAAAAGATTTGTCTTGATCGTGCTAGGACCGTATCTCTAGTGGCATGAGACCTTTTTTAGGATACCAAGACAAAACTAGTTGAGTTTATACTCAAATTGGACAATATCATAATGTGAGATCCCACATTTGTTAGAGAGGTAAACGAAACATTCCTTGTAAGGGTGTGGAAACCTCTCCCTAGCAGACGAGTTTTAAAACTGTGAGGTTGATGACAATATGTAACAGGACAAAATGAACAATATCTGCTAGTAGTGGGTTTAAGTTGTTACAAATGATATCAGAGTCAAATACTGGGCGTTGTGTCAGAAAGGACATTGTCCCCCAAGAAGCATTCATTATAAGGGTGTAAAAATCTCTCCCTAGCGTTTTAAAATCGTGAGGCTGACGACGATACATAACGGGCCAAAGTAGATAATATCTGCTAGTGGTGGACTTGGGTTGTTACACATACTATTGTGGAGGTCACTTGTCCCTAACTGATATATAACGAGCCAAAGTGGACAATATCTATTAACAATGAACTGTATCGGTTACACATACCATTATGGAGATCACTTGTCCCTAAGACCTCAATGAGTAATTAATTAAGATAGCTTGGTTGGTTAAGCTTCCTTTTATAGAACCCTTCATTAAAGATAAAACAACAACAACAGAGCTAGAACAAATTAGGGATGACGGGTAAACTTATATTTATTTTCATTTAGAGATATTAAGACAAAAGTTTCGCTGGCGATTTGAAACCCACCGTAGTACTTTTTTTGTTAGAACAGTGATATATAATTAATAATATTCTTTGCGTATATCCCTTACTTGAAAAAACTAATCTGGTTAGTATAGGTATAAATGATCTTTTCTATGTACCACAGCGATCTTTCGAGGACCAATTAAGATTATAATTGATTTAGTTAAAACATATATTATCAATTTTAAAAAATAAAATAAAAAAAGAAACATTTTACCCGTAAATTTTTCAAATCCATCTTTTACGGTATTAAATTACATAATCAATAATAATAAATAATAAAATAATAATAATAAAATCATTATAAACTTACTAATTTCAATAAAAATAAATTTTGGTACGAAATTGAGTAGGATTAATAACCAGATTTTTATTGATATTTTGAGCCAAAATTATTAGATGTTATAATTATTAATATTTAGGGTAAAAATTGATTTTGCTAAAATAAAATTAAAAAAAAAGTTGATACATCATCTTGGTTAGGGGCGTACATTCAATCCGACAACGGACAACACGAATCAATCCAACTTGAACTATAAGGATTGAGTTGGGTTGGATTAGCTTTTCGAATTGGTTTGGGTTTATTTTTCTGAACCCAAACTGACTTGGTTCAATTACGGGTTCCTGAGTCAAATATATAAAATTCAAAAACCAACCCAACCAAAAAATAGAGGGTTGGGTTGGATTATCAATCTAACCAGCTAGACCATGTTAGTCTATCCAATCCAACTTGAACCATGTAAGCCGAGATGACGAGACCCGGGTGAGAGGGGAAGGCATCTAATAGAATAAAACCCAATTGTTGTTGGATAAACCTCAGCCATCACCTCTCTGCACATTACTTTCATCAATCCCAGCTCTATCCACTCTCCCTCTCCTTCCATGTCGAGGGGAACGGAACGTCTGGTGAAGAAGTTGAAGAAATACGCCGACGCTCAGTACAAGATCTTCACAAATCGATATGGGGATCAAATCACTGAAATACTCGACTTCCCATTTAAGGTTGTCTTAGCCCCTTTCACGCTCGCTTTCGACATTGCCGGCTCAGCTCCTCGTGGCTTCGGCGTTCCCGAGCTCATCTCCAAGCTCTCGTTTGCTTCAATTTTTGTAAGTTTTTTAAGTGCTAAGCTTGTTTTCTTTCTCCTATTTTTCTAATTAGCTATGGACTATAAGAAATTCCGAGATTTTAGTGTGTTTGCGTTAGTGTGAATTCTGAGAGTGGAGAGGTTTTGCTCATGTTCTATGAAGAATTGTTTCATATGGCCGCGATTGTTTGGTACAATTCCAAGGCGTAGAACGGAAATGCTTACCTTTTCAGATGATTAGAGGAACAATAGAGTGATTGGCTCCTCACGGATCCAAGATAATGAATTTTCAGTGGTGGGTGTGAAGGAGTGATGCCCGGAATGTTCTTGAAGTTGTTGTGCGAGTGTTGAAGGCGATCTCAAGGATAACATGGTGTGCAAGTGCCGGGAGTGTTAGTTAAACATGGCGTATTGCTCACATTCGTAACCCATTGAACACGATGCCAGGCAAATTACTCCAACTTTACTTATGAGAAGCTAATATCGAGAATGGGTGGGTGCAAAAACCTAATTCGAAGATAAATTGTAGTGAATATGAAGAACTTGGTTGATGACCCTGTTAAGGATGAAATGTACGTCTAATTTCATTCGTTTCTTTTATGAAAGATGAGATTTGAAGATACTGTCCGAATAAATAATTGGTGTTGATGAAAATTGGTTAGTCTGGTAGACAACAAGGGCTCGTATAAATAATAAGGAGCTCAGAGGGAACGAGTTCAAGTCATGGTGGTTACCTACTTAGAATTTAATATCCCACGAGTTTACTTGACAACTAAGCATAGTAGGGTGAGATTGTTTTCTCTTGAGAAAAGTCGAGGTGTGCATAATTTTATCCAAACACTCACAACTATATATAACAAAATGAATAGTTCCAAAGTTTTCTAGTGAAGATTGTGTCATATATTTTCAAGTATCAAAAGGCTCTATTGCTGCTGTCACAGCGGTAGGAATTATTTAGTAATTTCTAGTGGAGATGGGAGATGGATATGTTTTTTCTTGATCCATCCTTGCTGTGTGTTAAGGTTCTTAAACATGCGTTGCCTAAAGCAAAGAACAGTCTTCTAGATGTTTGATATATTTGTAGTGTGGATATTCCTTTTGTTGAAGTCCTGGTTGTGGCTGCAGACTGAGATGTGAAGCCTATAATTTATGGATTTCATATTTGGTAATACCTTAGGCAATAGCCCTAGAAGATTGGAATGTGGGGTCTTCGACCATTGATTGTAAAGTCACTCACAGAAAAAACATTTGCGCTTTACACAACAATGTGAATTCAGATGGTTTTGGTTAAATGTAGCATGTCCCTTGATTCCTAACAACAAGTTAGTTATATCTTTTGAAATGATTTTTTGACTGACATCTTTGATGCACGGTGTTGTTGGTTAGATTAGTCATCTGTATTTGCATTATACTGTCAATGTAACATATGGATCATTGGATAAACTCTGAATCAGCCAGTTGTTTTGTTAATTCTTTTATCGTGTTGAAGGGTAAGCTGTTCTTTACTGTCAATCTTTTTTCTTTTTTAATTCTTGGAGTTTTTCACAAAGTCTTTAAATTTGGAGGTGGTAAGTTTGCACGAGGTCTATAAATTTGGAGGTACTGTCAATTCTTTTAATGTTGTTGTCTCTAACTCTGGTTATTGCAGGCTGTTGCTACTTTTGGGACTTATGATATTGCGCTAGAGCTTGGAAAGAAAGTTGTATGTCAGAGGTGCCTCCTGTTACCATCTTGAATCTCTTTTCATGGTGAATCTTGGGTATAACTATTTTGTTTCACTTCAAAACAAATGAACAGATTATTTAGCTTAAAAGAATCTGCATAACATGATGTGCACAAGATCCTTTTTTTTTTTTTTTGGTAATTATCCCTATGTTCTATTACCCAAAGCTTGAAATCTTATAATTTCGTTTTTCTGTTCTCTGCTTTTGTTCAGTACTTTGTAGGGTCTGTACTTTTATTTGTTAGTTTTTCGTCAACAAAGAAATAAAAAAATTATTTAAAATCTTGCTTTGTTGCACGGTAGCTTATTTTTCTAACTGGTTGTTAGATAATGCTTAGTTTCCAAATTAGATGTACAACTGGAGTTCATATTCCTACATTTTGTGTTTGTTTGTACTTTTACCTTTTTGTCCCATGTCTGGTACTTCACAGATAGTTCGGTCTTTAAATTACAGGCACTGTAATACCTGCAATGGATGGCAAGCCATGCGGTGTACCAAGTGCAGAGGGTCAGGGATGGTGAACTACCAAGTGAAAAACTATACATTGAGAAGGTAAACCAACTTCCTAATTACTTTGGTCTTGATTGTAATTACTTAAATTATTTTTCACGAAAAGAATCATTGACAACCCATTTACCTCAGATTCATAACTTGAATCTTTCTATCAATCTTTTTATTAATACCTCAATTCATAACTTGAATCTTCCTGCAGTGGAGAGAAGGCAACAGCAGAAAGTATTGCAGATGCCATTGCAGAGAATCGGGCCGAGTTGATTCACCTTCCTTCCACCTTGGATCTTCATACACCATTGCCATCCAAAGATTGCCCAACATGTGATGGAACAGTGAGGACAATATATCCATAGTTCAAGCACCTCAAGCCTAGACATTCAAAATAGTATATAAAATAAATAAAAAAACAGTCGTAGTCCTATAACCTAATTATCATCTTGGTATTGTTTTTTGCATCCTTCAGAGTCTTTCTGCTTGCAGATGACTATATAATATGCGCGCCATTTTTGCTTTATATGCACATTCTTATTCAAATGATTCCATTACAACCTATTGGTAACTTGCACACACAATAACTTTTCTATTTTTTTGGCTTGGATGAAATGAAATAAAAGGAGGCGATGGTTGGACTTAAAACTTGCAAACTTTTGCCAACAAGAATTCATTCTGTATACGTTTTGCAGGGAGTGATGAGCTGCCCTGAATGCAAAAATAAATTGCAAGTGAGAATCTCAGCAGACGATGTAAGTTTCATGAAAAGTTTAATCCACGAAGTGCATCTTACTTTATAATGTTGAAGCTTCAACCACTTTTGATGTCTAGTATAAGGCTGCATGAATTTTCGAAACTTTAACTTGTAGCCTGACTTTCTTTTCCTGTAGCCAGCGATGAAAGGACATAGAATTTGATGAATGTAGGATTGCATTGAAAACATTTGATTTGTTGAGCTAATCTATCTTTTGCTTGTTCTAAGGGCGCATGACTTTTAGATTCAAAACCTATTAACTTTGTACTCCAAAAAGAGGGAAAAAAAAACTATGTACTTTCTTTTAATGTGAAAACTAATGCAACCAAAATTGTGTATTTTTTGTTTTAGAGGCCTAGAAAAAATGAGTCGTCTTAAACTTCCAATTTTTCCATTCAATACTGAAAAACTTAGAACTCAAAGACAGTTATTAACCTATAGAGCTAATTACTCTGTTCAATCCAGGTTGTTGATTAATATTAAAAACTACTATAGTGTAAATGAAAATGTTTATCTTTTTGTCTATGTGAACAAGAATGAGTCTTTATTCTGTTGTTCCTTTCATGCAGATCATGGAACCTCCTTGGAAAGCTTATAATGTTTTGAGAAAGATGGAATATCCATATGAGGTTAGTATGCCTTCCTTTACCCCTCTATGGTTATGATTTCTATGCCAGAGTAGTTACTAACGAGAGAGCCGGTCATTTCTTACGTCAAAATACTAGATTTTCATGAGCACACCACATTTGTATAATTGAGTCCCTAACTCATGTCATCACGAATTCAGAATGCACATTACATTAAGCTACACATACCATAACATACGTATATCATGCTGTAAGTATAAAGAGAGCACAAGTCCTCAACCAAACTTTGTATGAGCTGAGAGAAAGGCTACCACATGCCATTTATAGGCAAAAGCTACTTGCCTCAATTTTTTGCATAGGTGAACATTTGAAGTGCCTACAAATCCATTTGGATTGGACGGTCAGTTTGGATGTATGCCGACCAAATATAAGAAAAGGAGAGGAGAATGGGTTTGTTGTAGGATTGCTAGTTTTCTCAAAAACTTTGGAATCATTAGATGAATTCATTTGGTCTTTGTAGAGATTGGAGTAGAGATGGTAGATCCATGTTGGAGGAGGTGCTCCTGAACCCTCCCTTCAGGGAGGAAGGAATCCTCATTTTACGGAGAAGGGCAAAATTTGGTGGCATACTAGTTTTTGTGCAGCTTTGTTGGGTATGGTAGTTGGCTTAAGAGGAATAATAGAATTTTTAGAAAGGTAGAGAGATAGGGTTGGAGAGGTTTGGGAGGTGGACATGCTTAATGGCTCCTTGTGGGTGTGGGTGTTAGTCACTAGACCTTTTTGTAATTACGAACTTGATTTGTTCTTTTGAATTGGAGTCATTTTCTGTAGGTACCAGGTATGGTTGGACGCCTTTTATTAGGGCTTGTTTTTTGTATTCCTTTGTGTATTCCTCCATTTTATTTTTCTGAATGAAAGCGCAGATTCTTACCAATAAAAAAAGAACCCGCGTCTAGGCTCATAGGTATGAGAAAATTTGCTTGCTATTATTACTGCTCGCAGCTCTAGCTAGTATGTGAGGCAAAGTGCAGCTTCAAATGTGATATTTAAGCATGCTCGTCTTAGTCATAAAATGTACAGGGGTGGAGACTCCCTAGTCACCACTGCAAAGAAGGGAAACTATGAGGTGCTCAATGAACTGCACTCAGCTTGGCTGAAATTCATTTTGTACAATTGAGTTAGCACAAGGGCTGAATCCAATCTTTGAACTCAAATGAAAGTGGAGGAAGTAAAAGGGAAACTAAAAGCTAGAAAGGACTCAGTAAGGATTACTAAGCTTGATTTCAGTCTTTGGATGGAATAAATTTTATCCTTGTCTTTAATTATCCAAAACTTCCTTAAATAACACCGAAATGGGGACTAACACCTTTTGACCCAAAGGGATTAGGGCTGGGGAACATGAAATAAGAGATAGAGAGAAAGCAACTTATCTTTTAGGGCTGCCTAGGGAAGAGTGAGGGTTGCTACGGCGAAGACTTACCCCTTAAGGAAATATTGATGGAAATGATTGTTTTACTCCTTAAAACGCACAAGAACATTTATATTCTTAACTTCCATTCACTTCTAATTTTGGAGTCTAGGTAAGTAAATCATAACCAACCTTACCTTGGCAATCGCCACATTTCCAAAGATAATAGTTCATGAAGTTTTCAGAACACACTTGGGAAAACCGTTCATAAATTAGTTTTCATTCTCTAGTGCAAAATTCTATTACATGTCAAATTTTTCTGAGCAATTTGTCCTTGAGATGTGTAAAGGTATGTCATATTTTATATTTGATTGTGGCTTTGGTATTTCAGCATTTAGTTCAGAGTATGAGGGACCCCAGCATTGCGACATTTTGGTTAATTACCTTCCCCCAAATTGTTGGTGGATTCAACTTCGATGATGAGGTCAAGCAAAAGATTTGGTGGCAGTACAAGGTTCGAACCAATTTTCTCACGTGCTTCCTGTTCTGTCAATCACTTTGTCTTTTCTTTTATATTTCATAACGTAAGTGACCTATGCCTGTTGACATTATGTAGTAACAGAAGCATTTTTTTCATTATTAATTATTAGATTGCTCAAAGGAATCTTACTACCCTTTATGTATTTCATATTTTAACATGATGTTTACCTACGGCCTAACTATGGATTTAGCAATATTTAATTTTCAGGTATTACTTCTATGAGGTTTTATGCCTCTCTCAATTTGTCTTAGCAAATTGTTTTGTTTGACTTGATTATATAGGCTTGACAGTACGTACTTCTATTAAATGCTTATAAGTCATATGGGCTTAGTTCTGTTACCTTGTTATAGTTCAAGAGAGAACATAGTTCTCCTCGTTCCTCCCCTCTTGAGCAATATTATATCAATTTTGAAGTGTCTGAATTATTTTCTGGCTAATCTCTTACTTTTCTATATTTTATTTCATTATAAAAATGATTTTTTATCCTCTGAGAATTTTCATAAAATTCGTTTGTATTGTTGATAACTTCATGTAGTTTTTGGTGAACTTTTAAATCACATTCACAATTTGAATTTTCGAAACCCATTTAAGGTTTACTTGGAATGTCAATTATACATGGTTTCTGACGTGGTAAAAGATTTATACTTGCTGTTTCATATTTGCAAACTTTTCATGCTGAACACGTTTTATTTAAGGTTGACCTTTTCAATTTGGTGCCATATTTTTGTAGTAACTTGTTTAACTTAAGATTGTTAATATCACCCATTGATAGCTGTTAATGTTTGTGGGTTGCATTTAGGAATCCATGCGATATGATCAACTCAGAGATGTTGTTGCTAAGCGGAAACCTGGATGGGAGTACTTGCAGGAAGTAAGAAAAATTTTACATTTTAGCACGTTATTTCTTCAACCAATGAAATGCGCTAGAAGTTGGATCACATATTTTTGCTTCTAAATTTCTGGGGATCAGCTATAATGCACTTTGAATTTTATTATCCCATCTTATGAGTATCAGTTGATTATTTTTTTAAACCAGAAATGAAACTTTTCATTGAAGAAATAAAATGAGACTAATGCTCCAAAGATACAAACTCCTTAAAGGAAAAAGATAAAACAAAATTACAAAGAAAAAATAAAAGCTTCCCAATTCAATGTATTCCTTGTACTGAAAAGTTATATAGATGAGGGAGAACACTATTAAGAAGTCTTGATTTTAGCCGACGCAAATTGATAGGGATTATAACATCTTTTTCATATTTTTGTGCACTTCTACTGTTGCAGTATTGTGTTATATTTTGTTCCAAGTAATCTCGAATCTTGGGCAGAAACAATTGTGCAAAAATAATCTTAAAATCTTATATTCCTTAACAAAGTGGCCTAACTTATGTTACTTATTTTTCTTGGTCGTTATTATTATTACTACATGTAGGGTAAATAAAGGGGGTATCCAAGGTGCAAGTGACTGGGATGACCATCCACAATTATTATTTACACATCAATGACTGAAACTTTTAATTCCCGTGAAAACAAATATAGTCTCCCTCTGCTTCCCTATCGTATATGTTTCGATTGTACTTTGCCTCCTTAGAACAATGGTTCATATTTAATTTATTTGTTCTTATAAAAAAAATTAATTTAGTTGTTGATATCTGCAATTCATAGGCCTTGATTTCCATTGATCCTGTTCGAGCCAGGGATGATCCTGTGGTCGTGAAAAACATCCCTTACTTTAAGGCCAAGAAGGCACTTGAGACAGAAGTGATGAAGCTTGATCCTCCACCACGACCACAAAATTGGGGTGTACGTCTGAACTTCCTTCATTTTTGGCACACTTTAAGATCATTGAATCAATGATAAAAGTTTGGTTCTTAACAAAAAAAAAAAAAAAAAAAAAAAAAAAAAAAAAAAAAACATTTTGTTACATTTTCAATCTTATGGTCATAATTCTTTGCATTATTTGATGAGTAATCTATTTTCTCTCTTCAATATAGTGGGTTTGAAACAATCTTATGGTCATAATTCTTTTCATTTTCAATCTTATGCCGAATATCTCAAGGTTTTATTAAGACCTGGTTTTGAAACAATGTCTCTCTTCCCTCTCACTCTTTGGCATTGGCATATCACACCATTTTTTGTTTTTATGTATATAGCTATTGCAATATAGTTGGTTGGATGATTAAGTAATGCATTTTAAGGATACACTACCTACGTAGGCATCAGAAATTTAGAGGATAAGGAGATGCTCTCTTTATTGGCTATGGCTTTTGCCATTATGCTGACTGTGGTTAATTGGCAGGAGTTGGACCTTCCACTGAATTCATCTTCTTGGAGTCAGGATGATCTAAAAGACCCGGGAAAATTTTATGAAATGACTGTTCTTCTAAATGCCCAAAGAGAAATTGCTGATAAAATATTAGATGCTCAGTGGGAAACTAAATGGCGGCAGGAAAAGGTTTGACTTCTCAACCTCTGTGTCTTCTTATGGAATGAGTAACTGGTTTTCTAAGAAACAATTTCTTGATTTGGCTTCTTCTGGACCTAATCATTAAGTAATGGTGCTTCATTTATATATCTATACGAGTATTTGAGTAAGAAACCCAAGAAAGGAGCAATGGATGAAGTTCATAATGATAACTGATACGTATGCACATGTTTGATAACAGAACTCATTTGTCTCTAATTTTTACCCATTATTTGCATTATTAGACTGTCTTCTGTACTTCTTGCTTTTAACTGTCGATCTACCGTGAATTTACTTTTGTTATCGATTTAACGTCAGTTGAATGAGTTGTTGGAGGAAAAGGTGCAGCCTTACTTAAAGAGTGCCAACAGCAATGTCCTCACGGCACCCATTGTGTTGAAACCACAGAACCCGGATCAGAAGGTTATACCCTTTATTTTTCAACCATAACATTTTTTCTCTTCTTGATTTTATCCCTTTACCTCTCCTTTAGTGCTTCAAATATTCTATTCACTTTAGTTCGGGATAACGTAAGTTGCCATTATAAGCATTTGTATATTCTTTCAATGTTAACTAGTTATAGCACGGGCGTGTACAGAGCCGGGAAGGGAAGTGTATAATAGATAGTCGGTGTGAGGGAGAGGCTGCAGTTTTGGTCTTATACTGAATCAGGGACTAAGGGAAGGGGTAGGGAACTCTTGAATCTCCCTTGGTTTAGTTCTTGGTTATAATTATGAATTAAACTCGTTGTCTCTTTAAGAAAAACATCTGTTTGAGTGTATCTAATCGGTAATGCACAGCATGAGTTAAACATCTGTTTGAGAGCTGCTGTTGCTCTCTATGATGCACAGTGCACACACGTACTAACAAAGCACAGATTCATCTCCTCACGGCACTACAAGGATTTCATTTAACATGTTAAAATTGTTTCAGAGAAATCAAAGGCGACGATTTTGGTTCTTTTGACATCGTGCCATCTTTTCACGTCAAAGCGCATCTTGGGTATCCTAAGCTAGCTCCGAAAGACAAGATTCATGGCGACGTTCTTTCTTAAGGTACCTTGCCTCTTTTTTTCGCTTAACGCAGCTAGAAAGTGCACTCGACTAGTGTCCCCGCCCCCACCCGAGCCCCCGGAAAATGAGAAACGAAGAGTAAAGAAAGTTAAGAGAGAAGAGACTAGTGTGGTTTTTGTACTCTTAAGATAGCCCACTAGAACCTCTTATTTTTTTTTTTTTTGAGTTAGGTACTTTTAAGATGACTCTGTTTCTAAATGCCTAATCTATGTGCTGTTAATGAAAACATAGGGTTAAAATCCTATCTTTTAACTGTTAAATTATGAAAATAATAATTAAAAATGCAACTAATTTGTGTAATATACGGATAAATGGGGTTTTCAGTCAATGTCGTGTTGCTTGTGAAACTTTTTGGTGTATTAATTAAACACTCTTGACTATTTTATTTTTGTAATTTCTTTATTTTGTTGTGTTTTTATTTTTAGAATTTGATTATGAATTTAATTATTTCCTCAAGAAATTTATTTTTAGAAATAAAAAATAAAAAATAAATGATTATCGGTGCGATTTCGAACTGATTTACTTATTTTTTTCCCTAACACGCCGTTTTAGAGATTGAGAAATAAAATAAAATTAGGGCTAAATAATGAATTTCTACCCCAGAAAATATTAAATTACAAATTTAATTTGTATAATTTTAGTGTAGTCTCGAGTGTATAATAGACGAACGGTATTAGGGATCATAGGAATAAATGTTTTAATACGTAACAATTTAATCATTATCATAAAAAAATATTATTAAAATTAAAATTTAATAGGATATTTTATTGACCAAATATTTTCATAAATTGCAAAATTAATATTTTTTTTATATGAAATTTATAATAATATAACTAAATTATTAAAGTTCAAATTTTAGGGTTCACTAAATTATTATTGGAGGGAATAAGACTATACTTACTATATATTGGAAAGGACAAAATAGGACAATATTATGGAGCAAATACAATAAATGGAACAGACGCACACGTGGCTGCCGACACTATGGTTACACCAGTAGATTTTAATATGTCACGTCACTGAATGTGACACGTGTACAACACTCCCGATATCCTTCTCCGCGTTTCTTTTACTCTAGATTACGATTGGACTGTCCCCCACTGGGCCCACCTCCCCCATCATACTCCCACGTCTGCTCCTTCTTTTAATTAAAAAGTCCACGTGTACATGGCCTTCCATTGATATACCTTTCCAGAGAAATCTTATAGCCACGTCAGAACTCTTTAATTAAAAAAAAAAAAAAAACTAATCTATTAATTTAAAACGAAAGTAAATTGTTATTATTTATAATATTACTTAACCCAAACCTTGGAAAGTTACACTAATTAATTATTTATTTATTTAAATAAAAGTCACAAATCTTTTCATAACCTTATCTTCCTCTTAAAAATTTTAATTTTTTTTAATAAATGAATATTTATTAATAATAAAGTTATATATTTAGCATATAATATCCTTATTTCATAAGCTAAGTAGAATCTGATTCTATACCTCTTTAGTTCACAATATGTTTTCTTTTTTTAATGCCTTGAAAATATATTCTTTTTTAAAAAGTAATTATGCGAAATATATGTTACTTTGACGAAAACGCCTTCTTACTAGCTGCGTACTTGAAGATTCATTATATTTGTAACGAGCGTTGCAATAAGGCCGGTATTTCAG
Source organism: Cucurbita maxima (assembly GCF_002738345.1). Taxonomy (NCBI): domain Eukaryota; kingdom Viridiplantae; phylum Streptophyta; class Magnoliopsida; order Cucurbitales; family Cucurbitaceae; genus Cucurbita; species Cucurbita maxima. Next base: position 2,936,614 of record NW_019272019.1, read on the forward strand.
GTTTTAAGGTTAGTGGTATCATTTTGGGTGATGGCGAGAAAAATGTATCAGTATTATTGGAAATATTAGTAAGATGATATTGAATTGTTCAAAGTGATTGAAAGCACTTACTTTTTAGTCAGCAATAATAATATTGTGAGAAGAAAAAGGACCAAAAAAAATTGACTGAATTAATTGTATTTTTGTATGGTAGCTCAAGTCCTTTCAATTTGGCAACCACTTGCCCATTTAAGAAGTGTTGTAATAATGACATTATATTATAAAATTTAGACCAAAATCCGACCCATTTAGATAACCCATGGTTAGGTTTTTCTCGACGTGGGTTGACATTTTTTTGATCGGGTCAACTTAATTATTCTGAAAATAGCGTTGCAATCCAATATTTGTAATTGGTGTTAATGATGAATTGTAACTATGTAGATCAATAGTATTTTCTAAATAATTAAAAAAAATAATTGTAAACTCCGTTGGGTTGGTTTAAAAGATTTTTTCACGATCAAATTATTTAATTAAATTATTTTAGGAAAATAATGATTAAATAAAAGGAAAATTAAGGAAAAAACAACAAATAAAATATAAAATCACTGGGAGTTTTACAAACACGGGGAAATGAAAGGGGAAAAATAGAAGAACAATATTATTGGAGAAATTTCTCTCAATTTTATTCACAAAATTCTAATTATTAAAAATGAGATTTATCTTCGTTGTCCTTCTTAGGTGAAATTCATAAGAGATCCTCCATTGATGATCATGCTTAACACAACAGTAATGGAACCCAGCAAAATTACTGATGGAGTTGAAGCTATGGCGGACGATCGTGGTGTTGACGGTGTTGTGTCATTTGCAGAGCCTCTTGGTGATGGTGCTTCTCCTGAGGAAGACGACGGAGATAATGGTGGAGACGGCGGGGAATTTATGGGAGCATTGGACTCAGGTGGGAGTAGACCAATTGGCCCTTCGGTCGATGTGGGCGTGATGGCGTCGGCTGGAGATGGCGAAGTGGAGGGGGAATTTGATTCTGAGGATGGTGATCCTGCCGGAGATGATCCGGGGGAGGCGGCGCCGCCGGGGGGCGGTGATCCTGACGGGGAGGTTGCTCCGGGTATTGTGGAAGTGGGAGAACCGGCCGGGACTGGTGATGATGTTGGTGTTTCAGAATCGGAAGGGGACGGCGAAATGTGTGATGATCCTGACGGAGAGCTTGCTCCAGGGTAAGGTGAAGTGGGAGAACCGGCGGACCCAGATGGAGACTGCGAAGTGGGTGTTCCCGTAGTCGGAGATTGCGCTCCCGGACTTAATGAAGGAGATCCGGCCGGGGCTGGTGTGGTCACTGGAGTTCCAGACCCAGATGGAGAAGGTGAAGTGGGCGTTCCCGGCAACGGAGAAGTGGGGGAACCGGCCGGCACTGGCGTGGACATCGGACTTTCAGACCCAGACGGAGACGGCGAACTGGGTGTTCCCGAAGGTGGAGATGGCAAAATAGGCGTCCCTGACGACGGAGACGGCGAGCTAGGTGTCCCCGACGGCGGAGAACCAGAAGGAGATTTCGCTCCAGGATACGGCGAACCAGGAGAATGAGAACCTGATGGTACCGGAGCATGAGACCCAGAAGGAGACGGCGAACTGGGTGTTCCCGAAGGCGGAGATGGCAAAATAGGTGTCCCTGACGACGGAGATGGCGAGCTAGGTGTCCCCGACGGCGGAGAACCAGAAGGAGATTTCGCTCCAGGATACGGCGAACCAGGAGAATGAGAACCTGATGGTACCGGAGCATGAGACCCAGAAGGAGACGGCGAACTGGGTGTCCCCGACGGCGGAGAACCAGAAGGAGATTTCGCTCCAGGATACGGCGAACCAGGAGAATGAGAACCTGATGGTACCGGAGCATGAGACCCAGAAGGAGACGGCGAACTGGGTGTCCCCGACGGCGGAGAACCAGAAGGAGATTTCGCTCCAGGATACGGCGAACCAGGAGAATGAGAACCTGATGGTACCGGAGCATGAGACCCAGAAGGAGACGGCGAACTGGGTGTCCCCGACGGCGGAGAACCAGAAGGAGATTTTGCCCCACCGGGAGAATGAGACCCTGATGGCGCCGGAGAATGAGACCCAGATGGAGAAGGTGAAGTGGGTGTCCCCGACGGTGGAGACGGCGAAGTGGGTGTCGCCGATGGTGGAGAACCAGAAGGCGATTTGGCTCCAGGAGAACCAGACGGCGGAGAGGGAGAAACTCCTGGCGGCTTAGCTTCAGGAGGAGAAGGCAAAACCGGAGGCGAGTAGGATGGCGCCGCTCCAGAAGGTGGCGGGGCTCCCACCGTAGACGGCGGAGGAGGGCGCTGAGCCAACACAACCACCATCAATTTCTGGCCCTTCTCACAGCTCCCCTGCTTACCACTAACAAAATAAAAAGGCCCAGAACGATCAAACTTGAACTCCGAATTCCCATCCTCCAATTTCATAATCGGATTCTTCAAATCACACTTTTCATAACCCTCTTTACTCACCACCAACACAGAATCCGACCCTTTCGCATACTTAAACACTGCCAAACACAGATCAAACACCCAATGTAAAATCAACCAAAAACAGAGCAAAACAGAGCAAAACAGATTAATCAGAGAAAAGCTAAACTCACCAATAACATCATTGACCTGAAACCTGTTTCTATGAGACCAATTTTCGTAGCTCTCAGAGGGGTTGAGAACCCACCCATCCTTTCCACCGGCGTAGAACGTATAAGCATGAGAAACAGAGAGAAAACAGGGGAAGAGAATGCAGAGACAGAGGAGAGACGCCATAGCCAATGGAGAGAGAAATGGTTTAAGAGAGAGAGAAGGGGTTGAAGGTAGAGAGACGAAGGACTGGAGAGATAAATAGAAGGCGGAAATGGTGACCGTTGCAGGGTGGGGAAATGTGGATAAAGCGCGTAGGAGAAAATGGTTAAGAAGGCACGGCAGTGAGTGGAACGATATGTCGACAATTGAAGAGAGTGTAACGACGTGTCGGTAAATTAACGGAAAATGGCGACCGTACACGTGGCTTCATCCTACAACAGCTCAGGGTTTTGAATTCAGAATTAATTTTGGATTTTACTTATTTCCTGACGCCGTTTGTACCACCTGGTTTTTTGTTTTATTTTCCTTCCGCTCTCGACAGGGGATTTAATTTTCTCCATATTTTCACATAATTATTAAATTTTAAATTTATTGAATTATTAAATTTTTAGTCGGGAAAATTTCCCCCAAAATTAATTTAATTTTATATACGAATAATTATAATTTGAGAAATAATCTACTCCACACAAAATTAAAATTAAAATATTCCTTCCACTTTTAAAAAAATACCTTTATCATTAATTTTATATAAAAATCGTTACTATATTGTTTTAAAAATACCCTTAAACTTTAGTAACAAATTAATATCTAGAATTAATAATATTATTATCATTTTTTAGTTCAAGCAAGAGATTATTATTTATTTTAAAAATAATTGTCCTTAATTATTTTTAGAATTAAGTTATAATTAAAATCATTAAAAAAAATTTACAAAAGGCCATAAAGTAGCAATAAAGGAATCTCTTTACCCAAATATTTGGGTTAATTAATGTTAATTTCACTATGAACATGTCTTTAATTTACTTTAACATCCTTTAATTTTCTATTATTTAAATAATTGTATTCAAACCTTAGATTTATTAAAATTAATAAATTATTGATTGTTTTCTTTAATATTTTTTCATGCTTCTATAATGATATTATCTACTTCTGATCGTTTTTCCAAAAGCCCTCGTAGCAATGGTAATAGTGTTCCTCTAATCTTCATCGTAATTAGTCAATGTGGGACTACTCCTTTCAATAATCCTCGGCCGTTAATTTTTAAAATTTTAAACTATATTATGAACACGATAGATATATAATTGGAGATTCGAGAACCCTTTTAAATACAAACTTAAAAATTTAGAAACTTATAACTCGACCTTTAAAATTAGAAGGTTTAATATGTCGGAGTGTTACTCTTTCGAAAAGACTTTGCATGGATGATAGCAACATGTCAATGGAAGAGACAAAAATCGTGGAGATTGATCTTTATTGATGTGGCTAAACAAGGAGTACAATAACGCCATGCCATGTGCTATTCATTCTTGTGTTATGTGAGAACTCCAATGTCGATATTAGGAGCTTGTAATCTCTCGAGATCAAGATCTTGATAAGTTGGGCCACGTCTAAACTCTTTGTTTTTGTTCGAGAAGCAGGTGTTGGATGATGAAAGTCCCACATCGGTTAATTTAGGGAATGGTCATGGGTTTATAATCTAAGAATACACTCTCCATTGATACGAGGCCTTTTGGGAAGCCCAAAGCAAAGCCATGAGAGCTTATGCTCAAAGTGGACAATATCATACCATTGTGGAGAGTCGTGTTCGTCTAACATGGTATCAGAGCCAGACACCGGACGATGTGCTAGCCTTCTCGCTGTTCCCCGAAGGGGGGTAGACACGAGGCGGTGTGTCAGTAAGGATATTGGGCCCCAAAGGGAGGTGGATTTGGGGGCGGTCCCACATTGATTGGAGAAAGGAAAGAAAGCCAACGAGGACGTTGGGCCCCAAAGGGGGGTGGATTGTGATGTCCCACATTAGTTGGGGAGGAGAACAAACCACCAGGTAGACACGAGGCGGTGTGTCAGTAAGGATATTGGGCCCCAAAGGCAGTCAAAAATGACTAAGACTCCAAAGGAGTTGAGCCTCGATTCGATTCGGTTAAGTGGACAATATCATACCATTGTGGAGAGTCGTGTTCGTCTAACAGCAGGAATGGAGAAGATTTTCTTATTCCCGTCCCTACTTTAGCAAAATTCTCAAATTATTTAGAATTATCTGGGAATAATTCTCGGAGATCGAGCTCCATGTGTAGAGTTTTTTCCATTTTAATGTCAATTTCGAATAATTAAATCCCATTTTATAATATAATTTATATGAAAAAAAATATAAAATATCGTAATAAATTGAATAATATTACATAAGTAAAATAACATTAACGGTAATTTGGGTTAAGTTAGAGGCAAGAATATAATCTTCATCCCCGACTCCATTTAGCTAACGTTGACTTGATTCGTTAAAAATTTTAATTAAATTAAATAACTATTTTTTAATTGATTATTGATAAATTCATAACCTAATGAAATTATTTAGGAGTTGTTACAAATCATAATTACATAATGTTTATTATTTTTTTATGGTCAAAGCATTTAATGCCAACAAAAATATTGGCTCTTTTTAACTTCGCTTCTCAACTTTTTATTTTAATAATTATTGGAAAATACATAAATAACAATAACAACTTAGATTTTATTATTTATACTATTTGTCTTTTAAATATAAATATATATATATATATATATATATAAATTTTATTTTAAAATTGTTAATTCATAATTTTCATACACGTAAAAAAATTCTTTTAAATGTAATAATATTAATGAAAATAGTTATAAATTACTAATCTTTCCCAATCTACGGAATTTTATATCCAAAATTTTAATTATTTCTCTAAATCATGTTAGACGAATACGATTTTCCACAATAATATGATATTGTCCGACTTTGCTTTGGACCTCCCCAAAATACTCATACCAATGAAGAGAGTATTCATGGATTATAAATTCATGATCATTCCGTAAATTAGTAGATATGAGAACTTTCATCATCCAACAAATCAAACTCAGGTCTAGAAAAATATTTTAAATAAACGAAAGAATGCAACCGAGAATGAGAACAAATGGGTATTTCAAAGAGCTTACATGAAGAGAGGCAAATCAAATAGCTACAACATGAAAGTCGTCTTTAATAATGGGAATGAAGCGCATGAGCATGAACATGAGCATGAACATGAGAATGCCCATCAACATGTGCATGAACATGAGCATGAACATGACCATGATCATCAACATGAGCATGAGCATCAACACGAACATGAGCATGGCTATGATCATGTTCATGATGATGTGGGTGAGCTGATAGAGGGTGGAACTCAGCTGAACAAAGAGTAAGGCAATAACCAGACGTTAAACCGGCCAATGACTTTGTGCAACCTTGGATGCATTGAGAGACCGCACCCCCGGCAGGGACAGTCGCCTCCGCTGCCATTGGAAGCAAAACGACAATGATAAGAGCAACCATCATCGTGACGACGATCAGAACCCTTCTCAGTGTTGATTTAGTTGAGTTCATGATCGTATTCGTCGTCGCTCTCTCTTCTTTCTTCCTTGGCTCCGCCCATGGTTGGTTTATATAGGTTGAAGAGAAGGGTTGGCTGTTTCAGGTCGTTGGCCAGGAGCTAGAGAGAGCTTGTGTGGTGCAGGCAGCAGGGGCAAATTAGCCCAAGAATTTGAACTCTTAATTTAGAATGTTGGTGGTTGGCCATAAAATGGGAATGTTTTATTTTATTATCCAACCTAATAATCTAATACAAGCATAGGGTTGCTATAAATGTAACCATAGAGAGAGGTTTTCACGTCCTGTAAATAAAAGAACATTTTATCATAGAATTATACCTTTGTTTAATTTCTATTGAAGCATATTTGGAAGGGAGCACAGGGCAAACGATTCGAAGCCGACTTGTAACAACTCAAACCTACCGCTAGCAAATATTGTCCGTTTTAGTCCGTTACATATCATCACAAGTCTCACGGTATTAAAGCGCGTCTACTAGGGAGAGGTTCCATACTTTTATGAGGAATGTTTTGTTCCCCTCTCAAACTAATGTGGGATCTCACACGACTCACAGGAAAGGACTGGCGTTCGAGCTCAAGGCAAAGGGAAATGGGGAACGAAATTAAATTAAATAAACCTAAAATAAGAACTTTATAATCCAAAATACCACTAATTAATCAAAATCCAGCTCATACATTTCTAGGATACATTTCTAAGAATCAAGTCAAAGCTGAATTTTGCTTACCTCGATTATCAGACAGCTCAATTCTTGTCCACTTTGAGCGAACTATTACTACCAACAGTGTCAAAGTTTGGCATAACAAGCCACAGATCAAACCAATCCACAACCCCTGCACCACAAAACATTTTACTGACGCTAAGTTTCGATCAATTTCAACGTTTAAATCCTATTTTAGTTTTAGAATTTCCGTGTTCGTTCGGAAAAAAACGAACCATTTGAATCCTTACCGTGGCATAAAGCTTCATTCTGAATTCCAGAAAGACTGCTGTTGAGATACCAACAAGATAGAATGTAGCTAAGTTTACAACCACAACCATGTGTTGCCAACCACATCCTCTAGCCACCCCTGCAAGTCACGACATGTGAGACGAAAAACCGGATTTGTAAAGGAAGAACGAGAGGGAAAGCTTTCGTGGGAACCTGATAATACGCCTTGGACGGAGTCGGCGAGCACGGAAATGGTGAGAAGGGGTGTCATGGAGGCAAAGGCTTGTATAATTACAGGACTACTACTGAAGAATCCTGCCCAGATGTTGTGGCCAAATGCTAGAAGAAGAACGACTGAAAGGCCTAGAAGGAATGAGAGTAGAAGAGTGACAAACATGGCTTGTCTTGCTCTATCAGGGTTGCCTGCCCCCAGCTCATTTGACACCCTTGTGCTGTTCAACATGGTTGTCTTGTGTTATGATATTGGAGGGAGAGGGCATGGAGAAAAAAGGGAAGTAAAAGAGGAGATTTGTATACCTTGCAGCTGCACTGAGTCCATATGTGATCATGTAGGCAATGGCTTCTGTGTTTACACTTTTCAATGCATCATTCCAAAGGGAGATATCAGTTCATCGTTGTAAATAGATTTCTAATGCTTTTCAAAAGTGTTGTAATGGGATAATTCAAAGATTTTTCAATGTGATATAACAAGAACTCATGAAAGCATTTCTTCCCGACACACTTTGTTAATAGAGATGTGAGGTCTCGGTTGGGGAGGAAAACTAAACATTTTTATAAGGGTGTGAAAACCTTTCTCTAAGAGATGCATTTTGAAATTTTTAGGGGAAATCGAGAAAGGAAATCCCAAAGAGGACAATATCTGCTACTGGTGGGCTTGGGTTGTTACAAATGGGATCAAAATCAGGTTCTAGGCGATGTGCCAGTGAGGAGGTTGATCCACGAAGGTGGTGGACATGAGACCATATGCCAGCAAGGACGCTGACCTTGAAGGGTGTGGATTGGTGGGTCCCACATCAATTGGAAAAGGGAATGAGGTCTAACAAGAACACTAAGCCCCCAAAGAGGCGGATTATGAGATCTCATATCGGTTGGGGAGGAAAACAGAACATTCTTTATAAGAGTGTGGAAACTTCTTCCTAAGAAACTCGTTTTAAAACCTTAAGGAGATCCCAAAAAAGAAGCCCAAAGAAGACAATATTTGTCAGCGGTGGGCTTGGGTTGTTACAAATGGTATCAAAACCAAGTTCCAGACACTGTGCCATCAAGGAGGCTGAGCCATGAAGGGGGGGGTGAACACGAGGCGGTGTGCCAGCAAGGACGCTGGGCCCCTAAGGAGGGTGGATTGGAGGTCCCACATCGAGCGGAGAAGGGAACGAAGTCCAACGAATACGCTAGCCCCCAAAGAGGGGAGGATTGTGAGATCCCACATCAATTGGGTTAGATAACGAAACATTCTTTATAAGAGCGTGGAAACCTCTTCTAGTAGACACGTTTTAAAACGTCGAAGGAAAGCCCAAAAAAGAAAACCCAAAAACGACAATATCAGCTAGCTAGCAGTCTTACAACAAGTCTTACAAGGGAAGAAAGGAACATAGAAGATCCTTACCAAATTGCAATCAAAGAGGTATTTGTTTCCGAGTTTGGAGCCAATCCAGCCAAGAACACAAGAATCTCAAATGCCCAATACTCCAAACTGTTCACATAATCATATATAAAAGCATCAAATCCCAACCCAATGAACTTCCCAAACTAAAAAACAAAAGAAAAGTATCATAAAGCTCCAAAATATGCAACAACAGACACACCACCAGATTGTAAAAAGCTACACAAAAGGAAACAAAAGTTCAAAAGCACTAACCAAACCATTGCAGCAGAGGGCAAAGCAAGTTTCAAATTGAATACTATGTAACTAAAAGCTTCAACAGAGAATCCTTCCCATGTACGCTTATACTTCTCAGACTTAAACACATAAACAGCCACAACCAAGAAAGCCACCCACAATGAAATAGAAGCTGCCATAGCAGCTCCTTCCAGCCCCAAACTCGTCCAGTTCACAAAACCATAAGCAACACCAACATGAAGAACCAACGGAATTCCAGAAAGCACAGACAAAAACATAACATCCGATTGAGCCTGAATAAACCTCACACTATTCTGCAAAAACCCATAAGCAAACAGCCCAGGAACCAGAAATTTCATATACCGTGCAGCCGTTTTCGACACGGCGGGATCCTGCTGCAGCAAAATCAAGACCGGCTCTGTGTAGAACCAGAGAAGGGAAATGAAAATCGAGAAGGAGAAAGAGATTATACACGAGGATTGCAGATGAATCCCTAAAAATCGGTACAATTTCGCCCCAAATCCTTGGCCACAGAGTGTCTCCAATGCGCCACTCAAACCCGTCTATGAATCGATTCAAACAAGGAATTAACCAATGCAAAATGAAAGAAGCACGAAAACGATTAAATAGCGAAAAAGGGAACAAACCATGAAAGCGAATCCGGTGACGGTGGCCCAGGAATTAGCGAGAGTGGCTCCGGCGAGTTCGAGGTCGCCGAGATGACCGGCGAACATGACGGAAATCAAAGGGATTAAGTAGTAGAAGACATTAGTGAGAATCATGGGAAATGAAATGGAGAGCTGTTTGTTGAACTCCTCTTTATCGAACACTTTCTTCCATGAATCGGAGGCGTTTGCTCGGTCGCCGGCATCGGAAACTTGGAGAAGAGGGTCGTATTCGTTTTCCGGCATTGTGTTGTGGTTCAGAAAGTGTTGGGAGTTGGAATTTACAGCGACAATCTGCGGTGGCAGCAAGAGAATCAGATATAAACGTAATGAAATTGGAGGGAAAGAAAGAAAAGAAGAACACGGAGCTAATTATGATGACTCCGGTGTAAGCTGTGATAACCCATAAACAAGGGGTCTATGTAGAGTAAGTTTGAACTATTTTTTTTGTCTGTAATGTGGAAGAAGGCACTTTACAACATATATCCATATATTACACCAAATATATAAATAAAAATAATTCAAACTCAGTCTTTATCTCAAAAAAAATTAAAAAATATCCCTGAAATTTTTTTAAAATTAAATTGAAGTTAATATTTTTTAAATACTTTTAAAAGTTTAAATATCTCAATTTAAATAAAATAGAAAATTAAATTTATATGGATGGTTGAATAAATTAAAATTATTAAAGCATAATTTTCATATGGTTTGAACATAGAGATTAATCTAATATTTTCGAAATAAATGTCAGAATAAAATGCTTAAAAAGTTATCAAGTGATTTATATAACTAAATATACGAAATAAAAAGATATTTATATTTTAGAGTAAATGTAAAAGAAATTAGATTTTGTAAATATTTTTATTAATATAAATAGTTTATCTATCCCTTCAACTTTCTTTTTCTTTTTTTTTTTTTTGTAAAAAAAATTCTTAAATTTTAAAAGTTTTAATTATAATTTTAAAACTTTTAAAAATATAAAAAAATACATTTACCAAAAGAAAAAACTATTATTACTTTATTTTTAAAATACTCAAAAATAAGGATATTAATGAAATTTTTTAATCATTCTTAAAAATTAAACGTATTATAGCGTTGAAACTAACTTTTTTTTTTGTATTTTTTATTAAATTTAAAAGTATTTTTTTATATTTTTAAAAAAATAATCTATATATATATATATATATATATATATATATATATATATATAAAATAATGAAATAAAATTTAAATAAATCCTTAGCCTAGTCTTGATATGGGTGCCAAACATTTTATCTTCTTTTATCTTAATTTCTTAAAAAAAGAAAATTATACAAAATCATTCACTGACTAATAATTAAATACGAAAATAACTGAAAAATAATTAAAATTCATATTTAAAATAATTTTATATTATAGAGCTTTTAGATAAATAATAGCGTTTTTTTTATTGTCTATGCATTATATGAAAACACGTGCTCTTAATAAATGTGATCCACCTATATCACCTAACCACTCGGTCACTTATTTAATTACATAATTTTTTTTAATTATTCTTTTTTATTTATTTTTTATACCTATATATACATATATATAGTTCATAATTATTTGTCTCCAAAATAAAAGAAGAAAATAATGGAATATTTATTGTAATAAAGTCGAGAATCTCTTTTATTCAACGGAAAGATGATTCCATAAATACATATTCAGAACAAACAATCAAATTTAAAAAACTATCTAAATAATTTTCTTCCAAAAATATTATAACACCAAATGAAGATCCGAGACAGAGATTACATACTGTTTTTGATCGGAACTTGAAAGGGAAATCTATTGGAGTAGAAAACAACGATTCAATGGCAATGGCTTTGTGATGAAGATGAATATCATTCTTTCTTCTCTTCCTGGTCCTTGGCTGGTGCTGGTGCCGGTGGCGCCGCCGCTGCTTCCTCCTTTTTGGGTTCCTTTTTGGTCGGATCTTTAGGCTTTGGGTGGCCTGGCTTGGGCTTCATGAAGCAAAAACAAGAACAGCATGGGCACTGGAACAAGAACTTCATTGCTCAGCTCTCCCACTTCTTTCTCTCTCAATTCTACTTCAAACCCTTTTCTCTCCTGTCTTTTTATCTTCCAGGGACAGCACAAAAGAATATTACATCCGTCTTAAAGTTAGGGAATAGAGACTGATGTGTTATCCGTTCGAGCTAGATGTCTTATCCGTTCGAGTTAACCCATGGTTCTTTATAATATAATTTAACCAAAGTTATTCAATCTTTATGGGAAATATGAGGTGGGCTATGCCATGATCTGCCTCATAAACAGATATATAAATATTTCAATTTGTGCGAGTGATGGTTGAATGTCAAAAACTTATCTCGTCACGTTATTTTGCTCCACATTTTTTCGACAAAGTTGGAGCTACCCATGTGGTTGCACATGAACCTAGCTTTCTTGGCCCCATTGTGGTTTCTCCAAAATACTATTTATCAAATTTATTGCAATGTTTGGTCAAGAACACGACTCAAAATCCACTTGTATTATTGATAACATTTAGTATTTTTTTAATCTATAGAATATGATGAGTCAAATTTTTGTTTATATCGTCAATCCTCGTTGATAATAAGTTATAAAAAAGAAAAAACAAAAGAATTTCACTGGTAAAAGGCCATGGTATTCGAACAAAAATAGTATCCAAGCTTTGTAGCTAACCTATACTCCTTTGACCTCTTCAAGTTAACAAGCTACACGTATAGCTCTAAATGAAAGGAAATTAATCGAGACCTCTCGTTAGTAGCGAGATAGAGAGCGGATAATGGTAGATAAGAGTGAATATTTTAATAAATATTTCTACCATTATTAAGATATAGACGTCTTAATCAAATATGTAATTCATACGTTTGTTTTAGACCTTCTTTACAAAAATAATAATAATTTGATTATTGGAGCAATTAATGAAGTTTGATTATTGACTTTGTTACACTTGTTTTATTATTAATAACTGAGATCAAAGATACTGGATTAATTCTCATTTTGACTCGATAATTCTATTAATTAATGCAAGACTGACAAGATAATGTATTAAAAATATTCTCAATTTTTGAATTATGGGCTCCTGCAAGAGGCCCAATTAGTGACGGGCTATTAGCTTGGTTGTTAGAAAAAGCCCAATTAGTAATGGGCTATATAGGCTTCTGGTTAGAAAGAGCCCAATTAGTGAGGCCTATTAGCTTGGTGGTTACGAAGAGCCCAATTAGCGATGGGCTATTTAGCTTGGTGATTAGAAAGGGCCCAATTAGTGATGGGCTACTAGCTTGGTGGTTAAGAAAAGCCCAATTAGTGATGGGCTATTTAGCTTGGTGATTAGAAAGGGCCCAATTAGTGATGGGCTACTAGCTTGGTGGTTAAGAAAAGCCCAACTCGTGCTGGGCTATTAGCTTGTTGTTTGAAAGAGCCCAATTAGTAAAAAAAAAAAAAAAAAAAAAGGAAGGAAATAAAGTTGGAATAATTAATGAAGTTTAATTTGTGGGAATCAAAGTGAGAAAATGATTGGGAGGGGATGGGTGGTTGTTTTAACTATAAACAAAGTTGGTGGAATCTGATACTATGATGTCTTTTGTTGTTGTAAATAATAATAATATAATTGCAAGTGCTTTTCGGAATTTCATTTTTTTTTTAAAAAAATGCTTATTAGCTTGCTTGATCGAGAAGTATCTGATCGAGTTGTTGGATTTGAATGAGGATAAAACATGCTAAAATAACTCGTATCAATATGTGGAGATAGTTTTCACTCGTAAGAAGCAAATAGTGAGTAACGTGACTATATTTGCAGATACGCTGAGAAAGATTGGGACTATTAGCTGTCAAATCTAGATTTTGAAGTCCGGGCTTAATTCATTATAAATGGTATTAGAGCAGTACCCCTCCAGTAAGATGTGATTCAAGGATAAATTAAGGCGGAAACTAGTGGACAAGTGACGCTCATGTAAAGAACGAATATATGAATGAACAAAGATTACATTTAATTGGGAACAACCTGTTGGAAAGGGTGTTATTTATGGGAATATTAAAAATAAATAAAAGGAAAAATTCGATTAAAATGTTTTCTTTTTCTTATGATCCCATCTATGAAATTAAAATCTTCACAATTTCTAGAAAATATATTGGATATATTCTATAAATTTATTTATTTATTTATTTTTCCTTGTGGTATTAATTAATTTATAATTAACTTTACTATTAATTAAATTATTCAATATTTTCATTATGTTTTTCCTTTCTTTTTTCCCCCCACATGTTGATAGGAAGGTTAAATAAAAAAATGAGGAATTTCTTATTTTATTTTTTATATGGAATAGAAAATCAAAATAAATAAAAAGAAAAAAAAACATGGTTTTTTAATATATATATATATATATATATATATTATATATATATATATATCGGTTTTTTCACAAACGTTAATAATAATTGATTATTAATAATTAATTTTAAATTATAAAAAATAAACAAAGATATAGTTATAAATCTTTAATATAATTAAATTTAATTTTGAAAATTATTCATTCAAACAAAAATTTAAAATTTATTTTCAATAAAACTTACAATAATGCAACTTTTTTATTTTAGAATTTATAAAAAAAGGTATAGCAGAACAAAAATATTAAATTTATGAAATTTAAAAATAAAATAAAATAAAATAAAAAATTACGGATCTCTTAGGCTTAGGTTGTGCGGTGGTGCGGCTAGAGGGGTTGTGGTGTGATGCGGCGTGGTCGGAGGCAGACAACAATGGTGGGGCTGGCTGGGTGCGTAGAGACAGGTCGAGGCAGATGGTTTGCTTGTGTGTGGGTTGTCGGTCGTTTGTGGGGCCTTCTTAGGTTCTGGTTCATGCTCTTGAGTTATCATAGTTGGGCTTGGGTGCTGTGGTGGGGTTAATCCTAGTGCTTGTGGAATCACATTCCCTTGCGCAATTCTGATCTTAATCGGTGGTGACCCTAATCTCACTTAGATTTGCTTTACCTAGTTTAGTTTAGTTTAGTTTGGTTCAGTTCGGTTCGGTTTTTCCTCCAGTATTAATATAAGTTCTCATATTAGTTGGACAAAAACGAAATATTGTTATAAGGGTGTAGAAACTTTTACCCTTTTAAAAACTTTGGTAGGAAAATCGAGAGAGAAGACCCAAAGAAACCATATCTGTTAGTGACAATAACAGATAGAGGCGTGAAACCATATCTGTAAGGGTGTGAAACTTCTTACTAATAGAGGCGTTTTAAAAACCTTGAGAGGAAGCTCAAAATGAAGAAGGATAGTTACGGTTGTCTCGTTTGTAGGTTAAAGCATGTCTCAAACCTACCCAGTTCGTTCGGCATATTTGATAGGAAAGAGGACAATATCTGGTAGCGGTGGGTTTGGGTTGTTACAATGTCTCGTTCAGAGGTTAAAGCTTGTCTTAAACCCTACCCAACTTGTTCAACCTATTTAATGGGAACAAAATAGTGTTTTACCTGTATAGCACAATTTCTAATTACTCGGGAAACTTAGATATCGAAAAGTGGAAGCATAATCAATGTCTCTCGGAGATCGAGTTCGAATCTTTAGAAACAAATTTGCAATAAGAACAAAGAAAAAGTCTTTCTCAAACTCAACTTTCAAAAGGGAGGAAGAGATTCTTTGTGTTGCTGAACAAAGAGGACAGAGTTGACAAATTGAAAGAAAAAAGAATTGGAAGAGACAAAAAGAAGAAGAAGAAAGGCAAAAAAAAAAAAATGGGAACTTTATTCTGATTCATTCAAGTGTATAATGGGTTATTACGAGCTTGGTTAGAAAGGGATAGGTTTGGCGATGCCATCTCAAATCCTATGGGGGAAGCGGCGAACACACCCTTTGATGTCATCTTCAGCTACCATCGAATCCCACTTTCATACCCACTTTTCTTTCTCTTTTACTTTCTGGGTAAGTCGATACGAGCAAAGTGTTATGACCATGCTTGTTTAGGACGTGTTGTCTATAGTTACATGTCTATGTCATGCAAAAACTCTGACAGACATGAAATGTCTCAAAATGTATTGTAGGGAGATGAAATAGTCGTCAAATCTCCCTCCGAACTAGGTGTTGTAAGCTCTTTTATCCATGTACTTTCAATGTAAATCATGACTCGAGGCTAAAGACTACGTTGAGATTGTCCACATAATTTGATTTTCGTTTTGATAACGTTTTTGTTGGGTTAGAACCAGTGTCACTGACATATAGTTCAACCGTTAAAGTATTAGCTTTGAGACATGTATTCTCGATCGAGAGGTAATGGATTGTTATCTCTTTAATTATCAGAAGAATTATGCAAATCCTCCTTTCGACATTGTGTCATTCACGACGGTTCGATCATCCAAACTGGCACTCACAAAGTTAGAAACTGTGGTCCTCACCACCTTTTTCTTACCCATCTTTTTCCTTGCAGTCTCATAGTCGCATGATGTAACTTCTAAGTTCCTATATTTTTGCTCCAACCATTTCCACAAGCAGCAGAACCACCACCAACGCCACAGAGCTGCCGGAGTTGGCAATGGAGGCAAAGAGCTACGAAGGCAAGCATAATCTTAAAGATAAGGCGTACAGGGAAGGTGTGGTCGACGATGATTTAGAATACGAGACGGAGGAGGAAGACGTCGGCGGAGGAGGCCATGGTGGTACCAATGCTTGCACTGCATTGGGTTATTACGAGAACGAGAAGAAGAAAAGAGGGACAGCAGTTTCTGGCCGTGGACGATCTGGCGTCGGCGTCTCTTCCCCGAGTTGCCAAGCACACAACTGCACAACAGATTTGAGTGAAGCAAAGAGGTATCACCGCCGCCACAAGGTCTGCGAGTTTCACTCGAAGGCGGCCGTCGTCATGGTCGCAGGAATTCGCCAACGTTTCTGTCAGCAATGCAGCAGGTATATTTCATCCTCTTTAACAATATAAACAAGAACACTAAAGTTAACATTCAACCCTCTCTGTTTTGTTAGGTTCCATGAGTTAACAGAATTCGACGAAGCTAAAAGGAGCTGTCGTCGGAGGCTAGCAGGGCATAACGAACGACGAAGGAAGAACTCGGCCGAGTGTCAAGGAGAAAGCACGAACCGTAAAGGACCAGCCTCGCAGTCTAAGGAAGGCCAATGCAGGCAGCTAATGGAAGATCAAAGAACCAGAATTCAGATGGCTCCTACAGGAAGCTCTGGCTATAAACACCTGCATATCAGATAAAAGAAGACCATGCTCCCTCTCTTCTGTCACTAATGCCATGTTTTCCTTGAAGTTGTCTTAGTTTTCAAATAATGTGGATTGTTTGCTTGTTTTTGCACTAAAATTTAATATGTTGAGCCATAAAACTGATGTTAAAACCAAGCATTTGATATACAGACAGCCATACACTATAATCCACAGCTAAGTTTATTTGGATCCTCCACACATCAAAGACAAAACAGCCAAGTTTGGAACTAGTTCTACATGTTCTTCCATTTTTGAGCTGTTGGGATAAAACCAGAAAGAAATCCATAATGAACTCACAGAAATCTCACAACTATACAAGAAATATCATCTCTGCTCTTCCTCTTGAGGGCCTCTTCTGTCAGGTGTTTGGCAGCTGCTTGAGCGTCTTTCAGATGCCTGATCGACTCTACGGCTTCCTCGTTCGACATAACCTGAAATCGCAGATTAATTAAACTTTTTATCAGATATTAGGCAAAGATATCAGACAATCTACTCTGTCTGCTGCTAGTGTCCACACCAACCTTCCACAATCCGTCGCTTGCTAAGATAACCAATTCGGTCTCGTCATCGATCATCTCCACAACCACGTAAGGCTCTGAACTCAAATGTTTCTTTAAGCTCCTATCACCAAACGCCCTTGCGACCGCCAACTGCCCGTCGACACGTGGAACATCTCCTGGATTTGTTGAGAATATGGATGTTATTATTGGGATTGAGAATGTTTGATTTATATCAGCTTAAGATACTTCACTTGATACTTACCAGGAAAGTTTGAAACGAAACCACCTCTGTCCTCGATGCTTTTTCTTTCAACGCTCGGTTCGTGATCGATTGATAATTGACTGGCTTTACCGTTACGACAGATAACTGCACGGGAGTCCCCCACATTGCCGACTACCAGTTTCTTACAGTCTATCAATATGGCTGTAACAGCAGTTGAACCCCCATGACTAAAATCAACAGCTTTCTCTAAAATGTAAGCATCGGTTTGCTCGTATGCTTTCCTGACTGCGTTCGTTGGGTTCGTCCAGAAATCAGGCTATTTGGACATACAATAAGAGAGAAGTAAATTAACAAACTATGTTAACTATATTCATAATGGATAAAAGAAGGGAACAGCCATTGCACCTCGTTTATGATATTAGCAAATAGATGGGACTGTAAATAATCAGGGATAGAGTTGCTCAAATGGCCATCGAAGATTGCAAATAAACCAAGCTCATGATGATCAACTTGCTTAAACTCTGCAACCACATAATCTTCCATGGCATGGTTCGATTGCCCTTTCACCAAATGATAACCATGCGTGACATGCTTCGACATCTTGCTCTTTCCTTTTCCTGAGTCCGGATCGGACGACCCGAGCCCAACTTTTTCCTGAAACAAATGAATTCATATTCTGTCTGTTGTTACTGCTTGCTACTAAATAAAATCACAGTTCATCCAACTTACACCAATGGCAAGTACTGTATAAATTCTTAGTTTAGAACCCATCTATCAGGTTAAAATTTCTCACTTTTTGGTCTTGAAAGATTTCTGGGTGCAAATTCATGTCCCTCTACTATAAACATGCTCAATCATCTGCAAGAATGACAGTTTATTCACCTGATATAAGCAAATTAGTGCAAGCTATACCCAAGCTCTCTCTAACTTCCTACACGTCTAGAAACCGAACACAAAAATGCAAGGAATAAAGGGGATAACATTCTCATTTTCCTGCATCAAGAAGGTTGTAACAGCCCAAGCCCACCGCTAATAAATATTGTTCGTTTTGGCCCGTTACGTATCACCGTTAACCTCCCTCATGGTTTTAAAATGTGTCTACCAGAGAGAAGTTTTCACACTCTTATAAGAAATGCTTCATTCCTCTCTCCAACCGATATGGGATCTCACAATCCACCCCCATGGGAGCCTAGCGTCCTCGCTAGCACACCGCCCGATGTCTGGCTCTTATACCATTTGTAACAACTCGAGCCTACCACTAGTAGATATCGTCCTTTTGAGTTTTCCCTTTCGAACTCCCTATCAAGGTTTTTAAAACGCGTGTGCTAGGAAGAGGTTTCCACACCCTTATAAGGAATGCTTCATTCTCCTCTCCAACCGAGACTATAACAGCCCAAGCTCACCACTAGCAAATATTATCCGCTTTAGCCCGTTACGTATCGCCGTCAACCTCACGGTTTTAAAACATGTCTACTAGAGAGAGTTTTTCACACCCTTATAAGGAATGTTTCGTTCCCCTGTTCCCCTCAACAACTGATATAAGACCTCACAGAGGCACATATCAATGTCTACTAGGAAGATTTTTTCACTCCCTTATAAGGAATGTTTCATTCCTTCTCCACCAACCGATATAGGACCTCACAAAGGCACATATCAATGTCTAAAGATTTCAATTCTAGAGAAACAATGGGCCATGGCGTACTTAAAGAGTCAAAATGAAAGAAGGAAAACCCATCAACCCATCACTCCAAACTGCTATCTTAACACAAGGAGAGTTCTCTTTACAAAAGCAAACAAAACTATAATATAGATAGTTAACCTACCACTACAAAACTACACAGAAACAAATATTAATCAAGGAGGAAATCTACATATATTAATCAAGGAGGAAGCAACCCAACTCAAATAATTCATATAGAAATACAGGGGAAAAGAACGCAGGCAACCCCAGTTTGTAAAAGTCAGTGACGGTCCACAAATTCAATCTAGCAAAACCATTGACACAAGCAGGCACACAAGAGGATCTCAAAATGCGTAAAGAAATCATCAAGAACTCAAACGAATCACAAAACCCAGAAAGGGAATTGAAACCTAAATCTCAAAATGAGCATAGAAACAAGGAATGAAGCGATAAGAACTAAACCCATTTGAGAACGAACACTACAATACCTTCATCTTGTGGAGAATCTCTTTCCCAGTCATGGGTTTGATGGAGAAAGTGCACCAACGAGTAGAAAATTGCAGAAAACAGGGGGAGAAAACGAAGGAAAGGATGAAAAAAATGCGGTTTATAGAAGAAGAATTAGCAGGGATTAAATGAATCGTCAACGCCACGAGACGAAGCCCGCGTTTCGTGCAATCCCCAAGAGGTGGACGTGTTGGATCAAACGGCTTCTCTTTTGCTTTTTCTTCCCACTTTCGTCCAAATCCAATCTCTCTCTCTATCTTTCACCCTTTTTCCTCTTTCGTCGCTTTCTTTTCTCAATCTCAAAATCCATTCTATTTCCTTTGAACTCCCAAGAACTGTTCTAACCTAAAGTAGCTTCAATTATAGATATGTTCTTCATCTAATTCTTCATTAAAATTATGAAAGTTATTACAAACTAAATTATCAACGATTCAAGAACGTAGCGTGTGGGACCCTTAATATGCATAATCGACAATATATCCAAAAATTTATACAATGAGCTGTATTAAGAAAACACTGATAAATTTAGACGTGTGTCGTATTGAAATTCATTAATAACACGACCAATAAGTATATAAATAAAACCGGTGTTTATAAATTTTTTTATTAATTAAAAATAGTAAAGTAATATTTTTTTCAAATCCAAAAGTGTAATTTCCCACCTTCCATTTTTTTTTATATTTTTTTAAAAAAATGTGAATGAATTATTGGAAGCACTTTAAATTGTTTTTATTAATTTGAAAAAACAATAAATTAGCCATAAAGTAAGTTTTAATTACCATAAAGGAAGTTTTTATTGATTTGATGGAAGCTACGTCATATATGTGCTGTTTTATGGGACAAGACAATTTCCTCTTTTGATTTCCATTATAAAAGTAATAATTAATAATATTTTTTTAAAAAAATAATAATAATTAATTAAAATAAGTCTTGAATCATGGACCAATACATTTTTTAAAGGACGGTCCGTATATAAAATCTAATGAATAAATGAGTTGGTCCATGTTCAACCAAATTAAGCTTTTAATTCTAGACTGAGCTCGATTTAAGCGTGCGTGGGAACTTGGGCTAGCTTTTGGGTTTCGAATCTGTTGATTAAGTTGACACGCTACTATGAGTTCATTAAATGACATAGGGCGAACCTTTATCGTGATAAACGAATCCTAGAGAATATGAATGTACCCGTCATTTGGAGCCAAACTTAGGCACTTTTGTTTACGTAAGTAATCCAAATTTATAAAAGTTAGAGTTATAATTTTTGATAAGTGTATTATTATTATTATTTAAATAACCTATGATTGAGTGCGTAAGAATATTATTATTATTTTAAAATAAAGTTTGTTGTTTTTAAATAACTTATGGTCCAGTTGTAAAGTTCGAATGTGACATTTTATTTTATTTTATGTCTACTAGATGAGTTTAGATAGGTTTTATGCTCGGTCTAAAACTCGACTTGTTAAAGTATATACTCTCAACTAGAAGATCAAAGGTTCGATCTCTATTTCACATGTTGTATATAACACTCGAGTAAAGAGTACATGAATGAATCATAATCCACATATAAATGAGAGCAATTATGAGGATACGAGGACTAAAAAGCGTATAAGATAATAAACTTCTTGCCTCCACTGTCGCACCACACTCCATCATTTATATCACTATCTTCTCACTGAACGCTCCCGATCGTTCCACGTGTCCCCCTTTCTATCCTCATTATCGTACTGGATTCTAACCCTTCTAACATATAACATACAAATCATGTGTAGAATGAAATTCACGCAGACCAAGAACACAGAAGAAAAAATTAATTCACGAATTTACCCTTCAACTTTTTTCCTATTAGATAATAGGGTTAGGATGTCCCGCCCCAATTCCTCGCCTCACCTCACTTAATATAAATATATTTTTTTTACTATATTAAAAATATAATTACAAAATGAAATTTTTTAATAAAGATTATATTAAAAATGCAAATCTTAAAATAATTATATGAGAAAAAAATTATTTATTATTATTATTATTTTTTTTTACATCTTAGGATATATATGTTTGTCGGTTATTCCATAGTTTTCGTTTTATTGAACGGTCGTGTTTCGTTGACTTTCAAGTTTAGTCCATAAATTGTGAGAAAGGCATATATATAGAAGAAACTACAAAGAACAGAACATCCAAATCCATGAACAAACTAACTGAAATTAAAGGCAATACAGAAACCACAAAGCTTTCCCATCTTCACTCCAAATACGTCTCCATCACATCCGAGTACATGCTCGCCTGCTCCGAGTTTCGGTATTCAACCAATTGATGTGGATGATGGTCGAGGGAAGTTGAAGACGACGACGACGAAGCCATTCTTGCAGGCAAGGTAAAGCTTCTCTTGAACTTGTTTTCCATCTTCCTACTATTCTCAGATTGGCTATCTAGGCTCAAGAACTCGTTCGAGTTACCTCCATTCGGGTGGTGAGTTTGATCAGGTTTGGTTCCTAAGCTCTCTGGGTTGAACAGAAGCTTGGCATCATCAGCACGTCCTGTGAGGGCATTGAACAAAGACAACCCGTTTGGCCATTTGATATCATTGTCGTGATCACCCATCACGTCTTCCATTCGAGCTTCGGACGAATGCGGTAACAGAAACATGTGTGTCTCGTCTTTCGACTGCGGGAAACCGAGCCTATTGGAGGCGTGGAAGTTGGGTGAAGGAAGGAGGGATGTTGGAGGAGATGGGATTGGCCTTTGTGCCCAATTGAGGAGGCTGGGAGGTGGGTGAATGGGAATGGAAGCTTGCTTGGAAGCCATTGGAGAAGAGGATGAGTTTCTATTTGAAGAAAAGAGTTGAGTCAAATAATAACCAGATTGGTACCCAAGTGATTCAAAAGTATGCCTCATTCTCAGCACAAAATGCAGATCTTCTGGTATCTGAATACAAATATAAACAATCAATTTTCCTCGAGGATTGGTATCTAATCTAAGCTCAACGCTATCTCATACGTGCACGAATGGATATTAACACGATATCTGAAGATATATATAAACAATCAATTTTCCTCAAGGATTGGTATCTAATCTAAGCTCAGCGCTATCTCATACGTGCACGGACGGATATTAACACGATATCTAAATACAAATATGAACAATCAATTTTCCTCAACGATTGGCATCAACTCATATCTAATCTAAGCACAACACTAGCTCGTTCGTGCACGAATGGATATTAACACGATATCAGAATGCAAATATAAACAATCAATTTTCCTCGAGGATTGGCATGAACCCATATCTAATCTAAGCGACGCTATCTCATACGTGCACGAACGGATATCAACACGATATCTGAATGCAAATATAAACAATCAATTTTCCTCAAGAATTGGCATGAACTCATATCTAATATAAGCTCAATGCCATCTCATACGTGCACGAATGGATATCAACACGATATCTGAATGCAAACATAAACTCAATTTTGCTCAAGAATTGGCATGAACTCATATCTAATATAAGCTCAATGCTATCTCGTTCGTGCATGAATGGATATTAACACGATATTTGAATACAAATATAAACAATCAATTTTCCTCAAGGATTGGCATGAACTCAAATCTAATCTAAGCTCAATGCTATCTCAAACATGCACGAACGGATATTAACATGATATTTGAATGCAAATATAAACAATCAATTTTCCTCAAGAATTGGCATGAACTCATATCTAATCTAAGCTCGATGCTATCTATATGTGCATGAATGGATATTAACACGATGAATGACAGCAACCAAACAATAAAAGGCATGGAGGAAATAAGGAAAAAGGAACTAACAATCTTGCAGGAACCAAGTTGAAGGAGGCCATGTCCAGCTTGAATAACAGCAATGGTCTGATTCAAACAGAGCAGAATAATCAAAAGGGAAAACAAGAACAGGTAAAACACCATTAAGATTAGCCAAAAACTCACCTGAATTCCTGAATCAAATTGATCAGTCCACTCAGGAGGAAGCTGCAAGATATCAATCAAGGAAAACAAAGACAAACCCATCAAGTTTTGATATCAATGATGAAGAACAAATCAAAATGGATATCAAAAACTCATAACAAACAAGCTTTGTGCGATCTTTTTTTTGTCCATACAGCATCAAATGAACTTTGCCAGTAATTTGAAATGTTTGGCTCGCATTCTGTGGGTTCTTTGAACACCCATTTATGGCACTTATCTGATGCAACTTTCCCCATCAGCCTGTTCGAATCAATCCAATCAGAAAACAAGAACATGAACACAAAAAGCCTATAGAGAGATGAAAACAAAGCAAAAACAAACACCTACCCAGTACCCACCCTTCTCCATAATTATATAGCTGAATCGACATCTTGCTGAAGGCTTTTCTAACAGGATCATCCCCATCAATCTCCTCCAAGCACTCTGAAACTCTCCCTCGGCAAAACCCATCTTCCCACATTAACATCCTTCACAAAATTCAGTGCAAATTTCCCCTCAATTCATTGAGTTGTGAACAAAAATAAAGTAAGGGTTAGTGGTTAGAACTTACAAGCTGCCATTGTCGTCCCCAACTTTGCATCCATTCCCTCCTCTGATTCTTCTGTGGAGATTTGAAAAGAACCCATTACACAAAAATGGCTCAAAAACAAGAAATGAAAGGAACCCATTACAGAAAATGACTCAAAAACAAGAAATGAAAAGACCCCATTACACAAAAATGGCTCAAAACCAAGAAATGAAAGGAACCCATTACACAAAAATGGCTCAAAAACAAGAAATGAAAAGAACCCATTACACAAAATGGCTCAAAAACAAGAAATGAAAGGAACCCATTACACAAAAATGAATCAAAAACAAGAAATGGGGAAGGGAAAAGAGAAGGGAAGGAACATACGGACGAGGGCGGATTGTCCAGAAAACAGAGTAAGTCCAGTCTGAATTGAGGCAGACGGTTCTAAGGGCCTCGTGAAGGGCCATCATCCCAACAGCTTCTTTACTCCTGTCTGAACCTCCTGACCCCACCATCTCTGGCCCTTACTTCTTTCTCTTTTACCTTTCTTTCGCTTACAAATTACACTCAACTACACCCCTCTGGGTTTTGGGGTTGTTGAGAGGTTCCCCGGCGTTGTTTTCGCCGCACAAAAACTAGACGGCTCCTCCTTCATTCATTGATGTCGAGTTTTGAGGTCTTCTTCTTCCTTCTTCTCTTCTTTTGTTTGTCCCAAATAAGCAGGTTTTGTAAGCTCTAGCACACAAGGGAGTGGAGAGGTGGGGGGAAAAAAACAAAGAAAAGAAGAGAGAAAGGAAAAGGGATTTGGGTTGGTCCTTGTATGAATGTAACTAAACTATGTAAAATAGTAGTGGGGCAGCTTTTTCCTCTTTTGAAGCACACCTCACTCCCTCTCTCGAAACCATTACAGAGATTGTTGTGAATTGTGGCAAGGAAGAAAGGTGGAATCTTCGTCTGTATTGTTCCTTTATTAGATGATAACGATTCTCCATAATCGTACGATATTATATCTTTAATCGAGGCTTGATTACTTTTCTTTTCGAGTCTTAGTCATTTTTTATTATGTCTTCGAGTAGTCTCGACTCCCTTCTATTTTGAAGTCTTTTGTCCAACATTTGAGAATTATATTAATAGCCCTGAGTTTATGGCATGACTCTGATACCATGTTAGATAAATACGACTCCCCACAATAGTATCATATTGTCCACTTTGAGCATAAGTTTTCATGACCTTGCTTTGATATTCCCAAAATGCATCATACGAATGGAGATAGTATTATTTGATTATAAACTCATAATCATTCCATAAATTAGTCGACATGGGACTTTTATCCAACACTCTTTAGTGAAAAAAAAAATAATTTTTATCACAATTACGGGATCAATGGTGAAATCTCATATGAGTTGAACAGGAAAACTAAAAATTCTTTATAAAATTGTGAAAACCTCTCTAGCATACACGTTTTTTAAAATTTGAGGGAAAGCTGAAGGAGGACAAAATTTGTTAACGATAGATTTGGGTTGTTACATCATAATCGTCCTCCACCTCAATTCTTATCTCGTCTCTTACCAAAATGGGTCAATAGCCTTTTTGGAGTATCAATAGGTAAATATTAATTTTATACGACATTTTCAAGTATCAAAACTATAGTAATCGTAATGTAAAACTAAGTCTGGATGACTATAAAAATTAGATGGTGAGATAACTGTGAGAACACTCTAACGAACTAAAAAATGTTATCTCATTATTTAAAATATAAAGAATAAAATATTATCATATTTATAAATTATTTTATAGAATAATAAATTTGTAGTCGCAATATAGCTAATAGAGTTGTATGATTAAATGCACAATATAAATTGGAAAAATAATTAAATATTTTAAATATCGAAGAATGTAGAAATGTGTAGATAGAGCAATGAATTATTTTAATATAATTACAATTTCCAATCACCGTCTTAAGAAATTAGTTTTATTTTTTAATATCAATAATACAAAACCCAAAAATAAATAATTAATTAATTAATTAAAAAAGGGATTTAGCACACAGAATCTTTGCAGTCAAAAGGCAAAGGGTGGGATTCTCAAACTCTGAAATTCATTCATTTTTTTATTTAATCATTTTTTAAGAAATTATTATCATATTCTTATTATGTCAGTTTTTATTTTTTATTTTTCCTTTAATTTGTACGAACCCACAGGGGTAATTATGTCATATTCGTACGGACTTTTCATTATTCAAGTACTCCACTCTCCCCCTCATTCTCTTTAATTTCTCGTAACTAGTCTGAAATCCCCATTATACCCTTCACGTAAAAAAAATTCGTAGTTCAATATGTTTTATGACGTGACAAATTAAAATTCATTAATTAGATAATATTAGATAATCTCGTAATTTGTTATATCAAAATAATATATGAATTGTTTAACGTCGGCATTACAATAATTAAATTATGGGATGATATGAATTGTGGGGGGTAAAATGGTAATTTTGTTCCAAGGGGGGGTTGGGGTGCGTTTATCAAAAAAGAAAAGTGGGTAAAGTTGGCAGAAAACACATTAGGGGTAAATTATTACTGAAAAACTTAATTAATTAATAAATTAATGGTTGGGAAAAAACTGTATCACGTGCGCACGTGCCATGGCAGTGAGTCGGTGCATCGTTTGTAGTAAAGAAAAGTTTAAGCGCACGAATTGCGGTGCAATGCGTCTGCGACTTACGACCACTCGCTCCCTCGCTCCACGCGCTCACGCGTGGACATACTTTTATTGAAAATAAAGATTGGGCTGGGCCTGCGCATTGACCGGCCCATGGCCCACTTGCTCTTAGAAAAAAGACAAAACATGGGACCGTATGTCTTGTGGGTCCCACATACGAATCTCCAAAATGAAACCCTCTACTTAATTAATTTGATAAATTCTTTTATTATTATTATCACGACCAAACTTCAGCTGAACGGTTAAAAATTAAGATAATTTTTAGAAATTTTAAATTCTAAAATGACAAAATCTATTTAAAATTATACAGAAAATGAATTTAATGGGCCTACTTAAGCCCAATGATACTCTTAACATCCTGAAGATGGGCCAAATATATTTTCGAATTGGGCTGTTATTTTTCAAGAAATATAATTTCAAATATTACAAACCCAATTTACCCTTATCATAAATTGTAATTTAAAAAACGGTCTTCAAATAATTTTTTTAAAGATAAATTATTGCATTAAAAATGAATATAGCTATAGGAAACATCTTTTGTTTCCCTACGGGTTAATCTCTCTCAACCCGTTCAGGTGAAAGGGAAGGGTGATCAAGGGTACCCAGACGTCGATATCTCTTATCTATGGCGGGAGGTTTCTTTTGTCTCGACGAGTGTGTTGTGGGAGAGGGAGTACCTATGCCTCTTAATCGATAGGATGAGCATTCTAAGCAGTTGTAGGCAAAGGAGACAAGGGCAACAACGCTCCCGGAGTTCGAGAGTATACACTCTCCTATCATACGACTCCATCCCAGCATCAGGACCTCCCCTTTCCTTTGACCAACAGGTCCTCGAACCAAGCAGTCTGGCCTCCACTTACATTCACCCTCTGTCGGGTGGAAATAGTTGTTGGAACTGGTTTTCCAATTCCATCCCGAATCTACTCAACCCTAGGCTACATATAATTAACATAGCTAGCTAAATAAGTGTAGCAACCCAAGTCCACCGCTAGCATATATTATTCTTTTTGGGCTTTCACTTGTGGACTAGCAAATGGTATTAGAGCCAGACGTCAGACAGTGTGTCAACGAGAGACACAGGGCCACAAGGGGAGTAGATTGTGAGATCCCACATCGATTGGAGAGAAAAATGAGTTTTATAGCAAAGACGTCGGGTCCCGAAAGGGGTGGATTGTGAAATCCCACATCGATTGGAGAGGAAAATGAGTGTTAGCGAGGACATTAGGTCTCGAAGGATTCTGAGATCCCACATTAATTAGAGAGGAGGAACGAATCATTCTTTATAAGCGTATGAAAACCTCTCCTTAGTAAACGAGTTTAAAAAATTTTGAGGGAAAGCCCGGAAGCAGTGAGCTTGGACTGTTACAGGAAAACTATCATGTACATATATACAACGTATCATGTACTTGATATGCGAATATCGACATATATGAATAATAAACTAAGGATGAAATCATTATATTATAAAAACCAATTGAAGCATATCAAACTATATATTAATTTAAATTAAAGCAAACAAACAAGTACATGATATACGGATGTTTAATGAATGACCCCATCATGCAATTAAGTCAAAATCATAATATTAAATCAAAATTTATAAAAACATAAACATGAAATTAAAAATTTAAAACAAAAAAACTATTCATGAAACGGTGAGTTTTACTTCGATGATCCCATCCATGTTTTTTTTTTTTCAATTTCATTTACGTACAATTTTTTCCTGTAGAATTATTGCGAAGTGCGATAAAGAGAGGGGGGGAAGAAAATGAAGAGCGAAGGGTAGTTCCATTGAAACCAACAAAATTTCTCTTTGATTGTCGAAGAGGAAGAGATCTATGGTGTTCTTGCTCGGAAGAAATCAGTTCCTTGTGATATTGTTTTGAATCGCATTCTTGGGTAAGTCTCTGAATCTCAATCCATGAACAAATGGATATTGCAATTGAATTTCTTAAATTGGAGGCCTCATTTCGAAGCCACTCCTCTATTGTTGTTTATCTTTCGATGTTGACTTTATTTTGCTCGGTGTTTCTCATTATGTTGGCCTGTCGCCATTGCGTATCTTAGCTCCTCCAACCCGTCATATGTTTTGTTGAGGCCCACTTGCTTTACTTCGGGTTCAAGGACTGCTGCGCATTATCTTATGCTAATGTCAATTGTTCTTTTCGTGAATCTGGATTCTGTTTCGTTGTCAAATTCATGGGTTTGGTTGGTGTGGATAATTTTGTTTTTTCTTTAGTGTTCTTCAAATGCTATTCCAGATTTGAGATTCGAGGTTACAGTTGGGATTGGCGAAGACAAACTTTGGTCGTGAATTTGAGTTGGTGGATGGATTTTTCTTCAAAAAATGAAGGAAATCTGGAGATGGGATGGTTCAGCTGCTCTTAAACCGTGGTTCAGTGTGGCAATATAGCGTGTGCAAAGTGGGTGAAAGGTGAAAAAGGTTGCTAGCACAAAATGGCTGATGTGGCGAGTATAGCAGAGGCAGTGGCAGCAAGGTTTAGTTCTTTGGAGCTCATTGGAAGAGGATCTTTTGGTGATGTCTACAAAGGGTAAGCTTCAGTTCTGGTACTATTGATATGATTCAGTTCGTTGAAATTTGTTCTAGTGTGATTTAGATAAGTATACACTTCTATGCTATATCACTAAGAAATGTGGATACGCACACGACTCATATATTAGGCGACACATCATTTTTTTTTAAAACTAGAACCAGGACAAGGCAAGGAAGAATTTATTAAAAACATACCTTTGAAAAGATATAGAATTATTATACAAGAAGGAAGTTTGAGCTCAATAAGCTTATGCATAGATATGCATAAAACATATGTGCTTTATGCGTTCCGCTCTCCAAATATATAATTTTTGTCCGATATTTATGCTTAACAAGTGTTGAACTTAGATTCACTCTTTATAGTTGGTGTCACGCTTACTCTATTGTGCTAAAAGAATATTTGATGTGTTCAACAAGCATTGGAGTGCATTATTCCCCAGATTTTAGGGTCTATCCTTCTCAGCTGCATCATTTTTACTTTAGTTTCAATTAAAGTTGAAGAAAAGTTTATTTTACTAAAAAGTTCAGTTATCCTTTCTGTAACCTAAGGTGCCGGTCTTGGGTCCTTCATTTTTTTTGGGGTGGGGATTGGGTGGGGAGTGAGTTACCGATGCTGTTTCTTCCATGCAATCAATCAGAAAAATGGACTGGAACTTCTCATTGATCTAGTATCCTGATGCCTTTTTGCATTTGTAGGTTTGACAAGGAGCTTAACAAAGAAGTTGCTATCAAAGTTATTGATTTGGAAGAATCGTAAGTACAGAGGTTGCTCTATGTTTATCACTGTCGTTCATGGTGAAACTCATATTTAGAGCTCTTGCGTTAACAATGAAAAATATGATGAGCTACCCTAGTTTTTGCTTGACTAAAAAAAAAACAGTATTATTATTAAAATGGTAGTGTGGCACAAACTATTACCACATTCTTTGTTACATTTCGTGAGGTTATTATTAAATAACTGTTTACTAATGTGAAATGAGGAATGGTTTGATCCTCATTTATTTATCTTTTAGTTTTGGGATGACTTTATTTATCTTGTTATTTGCTTTTCTAGTTGGTAGTGTTGCATCATTACATTACAGCTTTCCAATTTTTCTTTCTACGTGCTTGACAGTTTGTGTGTGTCATAATCATATTATGACAACAAATTATTGGTCACTGCAAGCTCAGCATTGATATGATCATACCTTTTAGCCTCCTCAAAGGATTTGCAATGATTATGTCCTTTTTAAGGGTACTTATATTTCATTGATAAATGAAATTACAAAATAAGAGCAATCCCTAAGCCAGAAGGAATTAGAAAAAAATCTTCCTTCCGACCGAAAGAATATTAAGACTGTAGTGGGAGAATGTTGCTTACACCAATAGCTACCAAAGGATGGAGTTCAGAAAAGTGTTAAATGATTGAAAATATGGTTGAAATTAGTTATTGTAGATGAAGCTTTCTAGGAATTGTTAATAATGTCATGGGTGACTTTATTAGCTATAAAATATTTTCGCATTGTTTTTTACGTTATCTTGCATGTGTAACACTTTTACTGGATAATAGACGTGTAGCCTACTGAAATGCTGTGTTTTTTACTTGTTATATCTTTGAACTGGGGTTCCTTATGCATTGGAGGATGGGATGATTCTTCTTCCACACCTCCATTTTACTTCTTTTTCTCAAACAGATGTAAATTTTTTGGAAACGGAACAATTTCATTTATCGTATGAAATTACATATTACAAAAAAGGGGGGAAATCCCGGAGGAACAACTATACAAAAGACCTCTCCAATTTCAAAGGAGGGAAGAAAAGCTATAGTGATGGAAAAGGGGAGAGATTCTATACCAAGATACAGCCATATTGACTATAGCATCAAAAAATCTATGAAAGGAGGCTTCTTATCTTGAAAGAATTTTCTATTTCTTTCTCGGCACACATTTCAGCAAAAGGCTCTGATGAAGTTCTCCCAAAGAGTCTTCTTTTCCTTTTTGAAATGATGTCTTCCTATGTGTAGTTGAAAAGCATTCTAGTAATGGATTGCCCTTTTCAATATTACTCGTGTATTTGGTTCTATCCTGTCAATGTTTTGTGGACTTTCTTTTCTGTGATATGACTGAACTTGTTTTTGGATGATCTTCTGCAGTGAGGATGAAATTGAGGATATTCAACAGGTATAAATTCACTGGCGAGTAAATTGAATTAGGTGAATACTAAGGTGCTAATCT
Organism: Cucurbita maxima; assembly: GCF_002738345.1. NCBI lineage: Eukaryota > Viridiplantae > Streptophyta > Magnoliopsida > Cucurbitales > Cucurbitaceae > Cucurbita > Cucurbita maxima. The sequence goes on from NW_019272019.1 coordinate 2,968,417, forward strand.
ACCTCAGTTTTGTGACAGGAAATTTCTGTTTTGTCACAATGTCGATCGCCCTACATTACTGATTACTATGGTTCTTATCTCCACCAGACGAAATTATGGATAATAATGGAATATATGGCTGGTGGCTCCGTTGCAGATCTGGTAAGTCTGTACTCTGCTTCTTGCTCCACACCTAACAGATCATAAACAATACAAGAACATGGGGGTTAGTCAATTGGGGAATTTGCATTTCTACCCCTTCTAGCATGCATACTAACTATAGGGGGCCTCACAAAACTACTTCTGTTTTAAGTATCTGACGCATGTTCACTAATGACAGGATTGGTAACTCTGTTAAGACCAGAGTTGGTTTAATATTTCCTTCTTGAGTTCACATTTCTAACGTAAACTGACATATACTTCTCTTTCTCTGATGTGCCAGAAATCCCTAATATTTAATGATAATTCATGTGCGATCAATTTTTAAAGCAAGTTGAACGATATGCTGGTTGTTTTTGGGAGAAGTAAAAAAGAAGTTTTATTCTCTTATGGAATATGAATGAGACATATTTGGATTAGGCTGAGTTTAAGAGACTTTGTAGATTCAACCCAATTAATTGAATTATAAACTTGTTCAACTAAAATACCCTATCTAGATGGAATGTTTGGGCTGGATTGATTTGGGTTAAGCATTTATTTACTCATTGAATGAAATAAAATTAAAACAAATATGTGCCTAGGTCATTTTATTGTAAGTAAAGCCAATATCTTTGTAACTAATAATAAGTTCAGGTTAGTTTGGTTTTACCCAAATTAATCTTGGAATTATCCATGAACCAAATCAATTCTTAATATTTCAATTTATTTGATTCCCACCCAATCTGCAGAATGTTGGTTGAGTTGACGTAATCATTTGGGTCATTAGCGTTTCTTAGAAAAAATCCATGCTCATCCCAAGGCCCAAGCTTTGGAGACATCAATGGTTTTCCTTATTAAACTCACCCAAAGATTCAAACATGTGACCTCTGGGTAGGTTCTACTCATAGACCGCGAGCTTTGGCCGACAGGGCTGCTCCTTGGGGCTTGGGTCACTAGGTTTTTTTAACACCACTAAAAAACTATGGTAGGTGAGAAATTCTTCTTGGCATGGTTGATGCTTCTATATAATTACAATACGTCAAATTTCTCTTGGAAACTCTAGTATGAGTGTTGAAGAAATTTCTATACAGTGAACTAGGCAGTTTATTTGGTTCCTCTCTTGTCAATATAGTTCTGTTTGTATTTGATTTTTAATTCATTATGCCATGTATTTATTGCAACAACTTCAAATATTTTGGTTTTCTTATAAAACTTGCAACAAACTATGGTTCTGCAGCTGCAGTCTGGGCCACCTCTTGATGAAATGTCAATTGCATGCATTCTACGGGATTTGCTGCATGCAATTGATTATTTGCACAGTGAAGGAAAAATTCACAGGGACATTAAAGGTTTTCTTTATCCTTCACAATTCAATGACTTTGTAAAAGTTAACTTCTTATCAACCATGGAATGGTGATAAAGTCCACTCCTAGCTCTCCTTTCTCCCCTGCAAGGGGAAAATGGAAAAGAAAAATAAGCGGAGTTTAAAAAGTTCTACGTTAGTCTAATTAATGAAAGATTGTAATTTTACTTTGCAGCGGCAAACATTTTACTGAGTGAAAATGGTGATGTTAAGGTATGATTTTTCACGATCAAAAAGTTTTGTATGGCCTTGGTTTAACTGTTAAGGATTTGCTGGGCTTTGCTTTAAAAGGCTAAAAGTTTAATCCCTACAGGTTGCAGATTTTGGTGTTTCTGCCCAATTAACAAGGACAATATCAAGGAGAAAGGTAGAGTATTATGTGAAATATTGGATTTTGTTCATTATTATTCTGTTCTTTTCCCCACGTTATTGGAGTTTTGTAATTTTGCCCAATTAGACTTTTTAACACCCTTGGTTGGTTGGTTGTCGGGAGAAGTTTAGCTCCTTCGGCTCCTGCTGTATCCTTCCTTTGTTAGATCCATAAATTATTTTCTTATAATCATTTTCAAATGTAACATGACAGTTTTTGGTAAATGCTTTCTGTTTGTAAAATTTTACTTGTTAACACTTGCTTTCTTGTTTGTTTTCAATGTGTAAACTTTTGCTGAATTGTTATTATTCTGGAGGAATTTTTTTTCTTTACCCATCATCTAATGCTATTGGAAAGGATCTTCTGAATTTTATGTGTTACCTACCTATCACTGATTTGTTGACCACAGACAATTGTAGGAACTCCATTCTGGATGGCGCCAGAGGTAATTCAGAATTCTGACGGATACAATGAGAAGGTATTTACTTGGTACCATCTTTTGGCGTTTTGATGGTTTTGATTGGTTCTAAGATATCCACACTTCTCAATACTTGAAGCTGCAGTCACTATGTTTCTAATTCTCATATCTAGAGCACTCATGCAATCCCATCACATTTTACTTGATGCAGGCTGACATCTGGTCCCTAGGAATCACTGCTATTGAAATGGCGAAAGGGGAGCCTCCACTTTCTGATCTTCATCCCATGAGAGTTCTTTTTATCATACCTCGAGAAAGTCCACCGCAGGTTCACTTTATAACTCTGTATTCGGCACTTTTCATGACAATGAAATATGAAATGGTGCATTGTCATTTTTCATGACATATTAGCTTTTATGTGTGACAGTTGGATGAACATTTTTCTCGCCCTATGAAAGAATTAGTGTCACTTTGTCTGAAGAAAATACCTGCTGAGGTAAAACATTGTTCTCATGTGCCCTGGTTCTGTGTTTTAGTTGAATTCTTTTTTTTTTTTTTTTTTTTTTTTTTTTTTTTTTTTTTTTTTTTTTTTTTTTTTTTTTTTTTTTTTTTTTTTTTTTTTTTTTTTGTGTGTGTGTGTGTGTGTGTGGAATATATATTTATCAAATATGTTGTTTAAGTTCAAATGATTGTGAACCACAAATTAGTGTTTCTGTGAAAACTGAAAAGTGAGCATTAATGATTCAGTGTGCATCTGTATAGTGTTTTTTCAGGTACTTTCCTACAGTATTTATTTGGTAGGTCAATATATTGCAATTGGTTGATCATGGTAGGGATTCACAGGATTTTGTTTTTGTTTATCTTTTTTCAAGAGCCATTATAAGAAATTAGGAGCTACTTAAAAGTGAGCACCTGGAATTTGTTAAAACGCATGTAAAGTTGGGGCATGCTTAGGTTATTTTTCAGGTTCGTAGAATTTATATTGATCATTCATTTCCTGGTAACTCATCTTTTATTTGTTCTATCTAAAGTACATGCTCTTCTATTTATGTGATTTTTTTTTCCCCTGTAATTGCCTCTTGTTCAAACTTGATGCAAGCATTCAAATTGTTCATGTTTCCTGCCTTTTGAATTTACGATTTTTATGATGTGCGGATATATCTCTTTTTGTTTGTGAATCAGTTTTATGCATCTATTGCTCTTTTAATTTCAGAGACCTAGTGCCAAAGAGCTTCTGAAGCATCGATTCATTAAGAATGCCAGGAAGAGTCCTAGGCTTCTGGAGAGAATAAGGTTTGTCTCTCTTTCATCACTATGATTACTTTTTCTCAGTTCATAGGCACGGATATGGATTTTGGTCTACCTTTTGACTTTGTACTCCATAATTTCCTAATTTATTGGCCATAGTTCCTACATTTATGTGGAAGAATCAGGAAAAGCTGAATAGTATAAAGATGTCTTTGTATAAGGTGATTTATCAGTGATCTTATTTGTTGATATTGATAGAGAACGTCCGAAGTACCAAATAAAGGACGATGAAGAATCACCAACAAATGGTCCTAGAACTATAGATGAATCATCAGACACTGTGAAAGTATCAAGAAATTTAAGAGAGGAAACTGTTCGTGCCAGGTGGGTAAAATCAACGTTCAAAGTTTCCTGTAGCAAAAAGCACCGAACGTTGTTAATGCGAAACGACCTATTACTCATTGAGCTATTGAGTTCTAACTACTTAAAATTGCAGCAACCAGAGTAAAGCTCCGAAGAATGCTGGATGGGACTTTAGTATTGGGGGACCACATAGTACAGGTACTGTTCGAAGTTTAGTAAAACCACCTCAAATTAGGGAACGAAAACCAGAAATTCCTTATGGTCAGGCTGCACCTAGTAGAGTTGCAGAGAGTGGTCACTGGCAAGCTGCATCTGGAAATGCACCACGCGACATAGCAAAAAATGCTAAAGATTCATTCAATATGGGGGATGATAGTGAAGATGTAAATTCTCCTCGCTCCATTTCTCTTAGCTACAAGTGCTTTTACAATCACATTTGCTTGTTTGTCAATCAACTAGATTATTAGAATTAGCCTGCTTGACAACAATACTTGTGACTTCAAGGACTTTCACTTGTCCCAGAAGTTTACTAGTGCATCATAAGGATTTGACTTCAATGATATCTCCTTTATAATAAGAAGAACTGAGCAAAAAGCTTGACAATTAATCTAATCATCTGTGCAATTGTAGGCTTACAGAGTAGATTTGGCTGCAATAACAAGGCTTCATGGACTTTCACTTGTTCCAGAAGTTCTAATTATCCTTGCTATTGCAGCCAAGTTTAGTATGGAAACCTGCCAAAAGAATAAATAATCATAACGGCATAATTGAATATTATGGCTGTTTATTTATCTATTTACAACAGCCCGAAAATTGGTTGTGGATAATGTTAACTTTTCTTTTTTTTTCAATGGGCAATGTCCAGGAAGAGTTATCTGTTAGCGGTACAGGAACCACTGTGGTCCGGTCTCCCAGAGGACCTCAAGCATCTACTCAATTTCATAATGGAAGCAATCCGGTAGAATTATCTTATTTAGTGATGCTCTTGATTGTTTTGAGCTTTTCTATGCTTATTTGTTTATGAAATCAATGATGCAATGCAGTCTGGAAGCATACAAGCATATTTTGAGGACACATCTTATGGTGGTACTGTTGTTATGCGTGGTCAACGGGATGGTTCTGAGTCTCCTCGGACTCCAAAATCCAGATTTGGAATACAAGAAAGGAATTCAAGTTTGCCTCCTGAAGATAGTGCATCAAACCTTGCGGAGGTTGGTTGCTGTTAAGTCTTCTGATTCATGTTCTTATCGTGATTCAAGTAGCAGTTACTATTGGTTTTATTATATTGCTACTTATTTTAAAGTCAAGTCGGGAACATGCATTTTTTAGACTGGCATGAGTATTCTTTTGTTATCCTGGGAGGGCAGATTGGTGGAGGTTAGATTTAAACATGACAGCATCTTCTCTTTTTAAATACACTTTTTAGTTCTTTTGTAGAAGTTTGGATTGCACTCATTTTATTTAGCATTTTTGTTTTATAATAGAATCTAAATGTATCTCCTACAAAATAATTTTTTTTGTTAGATATCTCCTACAATATAACAATTCGTTTGTTCCTACTACCGCAAATCAAAATATGCTCTAGTGCTGTGCAATTACTGGGCATGTTCAATGTGATGATTGTAGGCAAAGGCTGCAATTCAAGCAGGATTGAAGAAATCTAATGTAAGGGATAGACCAGCTCTCACTAAACGCAACGACAGGCAGGAGAATAGGAAAACAGAGCAAACAGTGAGTAGCTCTGACTCTTCAAGGTACATCTTAATAATTGCCAGAATAAATTTTTTCTCCACAGAATGTCAGACTGCTGCCTGATATCGATAATTTCTCCAGGCATTCTCGTGAATTCTTTGATGCACCAAAAGCATTGGCAAAACCATCTCTACCGATTGACGATGAAGAAAGTAGAAAAGTAGTGTCATCTTCTGCACCATTAGCAGTTTTGTTTATGTCATCCTTGAAAGAGGTACGTTTGAAGCCGATTTCAGTTTGTAAGTCCAGTGATCTAATAATTTGTCTGCATTAAAGGTACCTGCTACAGCTGCATGGTACTTTTGTGAAGTGTTTCCATCTTGTTATGCTCTTTCGGTCTCTGTTTTATCCATTTATATTAGGATGTGGGAATTGCTAAAGCTTACCTTATATTTCTCTCTTTCCTGTTGGTTGACCAATCCTTTGTCTACAGAGATTCCATACTCTAAATTAGTTTTACTTCCAACAAAAAGAGAAACAAAATGCTTATTGGGAAATTTGTGTCTCGAATCTCTCGACTGTTAGTCATTTCTTATTCGAATCTCCCATCTCAGTCTCATTTTCCTCCTATTTTTATTTATTTTCTCAACAATTGATTATCCCATGTTTTAACAAACTTGCTCATTTTACTCTTTACCCCACTTGCTATAACTGACTTCATGACTAGGTACTTATTCAACTTGGATTCATTCTCTTCTTTCATCTCCTTATCCATTGGCCTCTCAATATTCTCATCTCCAGATAGGCCTTTCATGATAACCAACATGCACGATATTTTTCTATTTATTCAATGACGTGTTTTCTTAGTTCATATGTACCAATAGTGCAACCTACTCTACACATTGTCATCTCAGGTAGTTGTAGATGATTCGGAAGGATCGCCTGCCCGTACTGTAATTAATGCTCTTATAAGTATGGAACACCGAAAACCTGGATCATGTGAGGTTCTTGTTACCAAGTTGCTCCAGAAATTGGCCAGGTATGTTTGTTCTTTTACTTTTCTAATTTACTCCCTTAACTTTCAAACTCAAAGAAACGTCTATGCAGTTCGGAGGAATCTTCACTGAAGGATTTACAAGACTTGGCAACTCGCATATTCACCAAGGCAAAGACAGTTCCTGAAGTTGCACAAAATGTCACGGATTCTGATAGCAGCAAAAAGCAACCGAACAGGGAACTTCATTCAAATTCTAATTTGAGCTCGCTTGCTAGATTTTTACTCTCCAGGTTTGTTTTAAGATAGTTAAATTTGACTAGGGAATCTTCAGCTCATCCATCACCCATCTCTTTTAGCCTCCTCGTCTATGTTCATGCACTTGTTTATAAAACTTGAGAAATTCTAGAAACATGAGGTGAGATAAAACCTTTGTTTATATCTGTTTAAACAAGTTACAGAAACATGAATCTCCAAAGTTTTTATATGAATTTAAGTTACCGTGGAGTTTAAGAACTGAAAGTGTTAGGATTAAAACAAAATAAGCATGAAAGTTAGAAGGATCATTTCTTTTTCGGTAAATTCTTCAAGGGCGGACGTGATGCATTGTTAAGCTTAATTGCTTTGGTTTGTTGATCAGATGGCAAGGTCAGGTGTCGAGGGATCTGAGTCCAGCTTAAAAGGGAGAAAACTTGTGTGTATTTGTTTGATATTTTTTATTCTTGACACTGCATTATTTGAGTTGATGTACATACGTCGCTGTAAGAAACGGTGTATTATTTATTAATTGTGATTTTTCCATATGAAATTTTTGTTTTGCTAGCAGCATTTCTTTGTATACGGGTGCTTGGGATTCATTGCATTCACATTTGTTATATTATTAAAACCTGAGATTGATGAATAATTGCCGAATGCTCAAACTATCGTTCAAAGATCAAACTATCGTTCTTTAGTATGAAAAGTTGTGTCATATCTATTGACAAATGCTCGAACTAGTTTGTGGATGTAACTTGAATGTCGAAGCATATTTGCACATCAATAGTGTTGGTGCTACTACTATTTTCATAACGAGTAAAGAACAACGAACTTTGGGATGCCATTTAAATATGCACAACACTAAATCACAAATTATTTTTAATTGTTTTAAATGTAGAGTGGGATGAACTTTAGTCTTTGAATGAATGTAATTATTAAGGAAATGTACTTGGATAAAACAAATTATCATATTTCAACAACTTAATCAGACTCTTGAAATCTTACTTCATATGTTGTCTAGTGTTAATGGTTGTATTTGCCTAGGCATGAACCCCATCACTCCAAGTGAACCCCATCACTCCAAGTGTCGATATGACCAATTTTTTCGAACTCTCCTTCTGATTTGAACTCTAATAATTCCATGAACTGAGTTGCGAGCTAAGAACATTCAAATAAGATTAATCTTCATATCTTGTGAGATGTTTGACAAGAAACTTGTTTTTTATATCAAGAGCATTACACAACAATCTAAGTCGTTGTTCAGTAAACTATTCTACTTCTCGCATGCAGTATCCGAGTCTTGCCCATTTAAAGAATATGAGGGAGGTATGTGTCCTCTCGCCCGCTGATGCGGATCTAGGAAGCTCAGTCGTCCCCCGCAAGCAAAAAGGAGAGAGAGGCTTTAATCTTAAATCCGTGTCTAACCTAATCCTTACAATTGAAATTGATGTCATGTCACAGTTATATGCCTCTAGTTGTCCTGCAGCATCGCCATAACTATTCAACTAAAGATCAGAAGACTTCCAAAATCACAAACCTGGTAAGAGTTGCCTTTAAAGTAACGTGAGATTCAATGAAGGAAGGGAAAATGCTCAAATTGTTCAACACTCCCACAATGCAGCATATTCTTCTGCATCATAGCCCTCTTTTAACAAAAGGAGCAGCAAACTAAACAATTAACAAGCAACCAGGACAGAAACTTGAGGTTTTCAATGATATTACATGAAAAATTAGAGCTTTCTCCTTCATCTAAATTCTGATGAACCCTCATTAATACAAAATTTGTAGTACAAGTCATTAGCTAGAACAAAATTTCATGTAATAATAGTATAACCTACAAACTAACCATACATAAATTCAACAAATAAGTGAATAAACTAACTAAAACATGATTTGAGCTTGACTTGAAACTTGGGTCTACCCTCTAACACAGGAAGATGAAACCATGTAACTCTTAGGCAATAGGATGGTCAGAGATCCCCATGCCATAACATGAATTTTACGGCAAGGGCAAGGTGCCCTCTGCAGGACTGCTTTCAAGCAATCAGCATTACCAGCACTTTTCAGGCTTATCACAGAATCAGATGATGGTACCTTGCTCGAACATAATTACGTAGAGTGTATAAATATCGTACCTGTAACGGGCTATTTTCGATTTATGGAAGACGGGGGCCTCGTGAGAGTTAGCTTCCGAAATGCAGCGTGCAAAATCATGCCTGTCGAGATATCAAACGATTAGAACAACTGGTATATCCAACGCCAGAAATGTTGTGTAGTCACCTGTATATCCAACGCCAAGTGCACAGAAGATTGCCATTTGAAAGTTGGAAAATAAAAGGATGATGACAGTCACTGCAAAACATTATATTTGTTTAAGTATTTGGAAGAAAGAATGGGGTAAAAAAGATTACTAGGTAATTAACTAACAATAGCAGTTCAAATGATTGTGATCTTGAGCATGGTAATTAACAAGGAATTGATTGATAAATGCATGCAGCAGGATCCAACAAAACAAAGAACCCCAAAGGTTCCAAATAGCAATTTGTAGTACTACGTAAAAATTTTCGAGGATCAAACATGTGAGATCGCACATCGGTTGGAGAGGAGCATTCTTTATAAGAGTGTGGAAACCTCACCCTAGTAGACGTGTTTTTGAAAACCTTAAAGGGAAGTCCGAAAGGAAAAGCTCAAAGAAGACAGTATTTACTAGCAGTGGGCTTGAGCTGTTACAAATGGTATCAGAGTCATACACCAAGTAGTGTGCCAGCGAGGAAGCTGAGCCCCAAAGGGGAGGTGGACATTCGGTAGTGTGCTAGCGAGGACACTGAGTCTCGAGAGGGGGTGGATTGTGAGATCCCACATCGGTTGGAGAAGGAAACAGAGTATTCTTTATAAGGGTGTGGAAATCTCTCCCTAGCAGACATGTTTTAAAAACCTTGAGGGAAAACCTAAAAGAAAAAGCTCAAAGATAACCATACCTACTAGCAGTGGGCTGAGCTATTACACTTGCAGTACACACACGACAAAAAACATGGCCTTGGCTCCATTTCAAGAAGTCAGGACAACCGAGCTAAAGTTCTCGGTCATCTTGAATCGAGAAAACGATAGCCTTAGAGCTTGTAATCTCAACCAAGTAGAACAGACAAACACTAACCATTCATCAAGCAGCAATGAAAAAGATTACCAACTAATCAAGACATGTTTAAGGAGAAGACTCGGGAAGAACATCTCAGGTGTGCAAATAAACACAGTTTTAAATCGTCAATAACTTACCACATTGAGCAATGCGAACCAAACACTGCCAAACAACTGGATATTTGTCCAATGCCCATCTATCACCACAAAATTTAACAATGTCCCAAAGTGCTAAACATGATACTAATCCGAGGAGAGCAAGAGGCATCTGGTACCTGCAATCATCCACTACAGAACATAAACATCAGGAAGAATTTGGTAAAATAAAGGTCGGGAAATTGCCATAAATCTCTTCTCTACCCAACAATTCTATGTTCATTCCTTCCAAATAAATGGGAAACACAAATAACGAAGGAGAGTACGAGATGAACATACAGCGTGCAGACAAAAAAGAGAACAAATAAGGATGCGTAATTGCGAGCATAGCGTTTGGCGTTCTCGTGGACTCTGAGACGAGCTTGAGCCGGCGAGGAAGGAAACGAGTACGATTCAAAAAACCCAACAAATCCGGAAGTCCAGGAGGGGGTCGGGCCGGCAAAATCAGCAGCAGAGAGCTTGGCAAAGGGGTTAAGAGTGAAAACGGAGAGAAGGGTTCCGATACGAGAGAAGAAGGAGATGAAGAAACCTGTGGCTAAAGGAGCGACGGCGGTGGGGGTGGGTCTGGTGGGGGCAGTGGCTGCAGTGGCGGAGGAATGGCGGTGGAGGTCGGAGGTGCGTTGATCGAGAATCTCGAGGTAGCCGGAATCGCGAAGCCATGAATCGAAGGCGGCGTCCGGAACGCTAAGGGAGAGTGGATTGGATGAGAAACTCATTCCTGATCACAATAACAAAAAACACGGATTTGGGATCAGAAGAAGAGACAAAAGGGTCATATATAATGGTTGAAGATTGTTGTTTTATTTTGTTGCAGAGCGATGGAGGCGGGTGATGCTTTATCCTCCCTCCCGCCAATCGGTTCCCGGCGGGCCCGGACTCCGGGCAATTGGGTTCTTTTGACCCAAAAAAAACAAATTTGTTCTTTCTTTTTAGGGTGTTTAATTTTTATTTCATTTATGTGATCCTATGAACATAATCCATCCATAATCCATCCATTCTCCAAACGCGTTTGTTATCGAGAGCAATAATATTGCATTGTTCGAAAAGAGTCTTGAGAAAAGTCTTGAATACACTGAGATTGAATGTCTCTATATTCTTGAACGATAAATGTTAATTTGGTAGCTTAACTTGATATGAACAAACCTTTTAATCAAATTTAGTGGAGCATTTTAGTCATGTTATGGTAAAGATGGGTTTTTTTTGTAAGAGATTGATCAATTCCATGATGAAATGTGTTGGATGTTGAGGAATATTGAAAATAGTCTCACATCAACTAATTAAAAGGAAAATCATGAGTTTATAAGTACAACGTCATGAGAGCTTATGCTGCAAAGTAGTCAGTATCGTACTATTGTGGAGAGTTATGATTTCTAACATTGGATTAGTCACATTCTCAATATTGCTCGATGAAAGCTAGTTGCAACGAGTGTAAGACATCCTAGTTGAGACTAAAGCAAGATGAGATGCGGATAAGCTACACTACTATCATGAACCAATAATCGAATCTATCATCCCAAACAATGAGTATTAGAGTACAAATCTAAACTTTTATTTTATTTATAGTTTAATGATATTTTTTTAGAAGGTTATTATTGAAAAATTAAAAAATTTAATGAAAAAAAAAATAAAAAAATATATATATATATATAGCGCACATATTCTGCAAAAGAGCGGAAACCAAAACCTCCGGTGGATTACATTTTACAAGTGAAGCGGAGACGGTGGCCGTTCATCTTTTACCTCCAAAACCAGAGCAGCAAAGAGACCAAATCAATGGCGGTCACCGCCGGAAAATACGTCAAGAACTTTTCCCACTGTATCGCCTCAGGCATTCGCATTCCCATATTTCCTTTCTCTCGTGCTATTTCTTCCCCCTTCTCTTCCACCATTCATAAAAGAACACAGCTCCTAACTTCCTCTTCACTTATTACACATTTATCTTCTTCTTCCTCCTCCCTTTCCTCTTCCGATTACACATCTGAGAAGTATCTATCTGTTCGCATCCGGTGCCGGAAAGATATCGTGGTGAGATTCAATTCCGGCTTCGATTTTGTTTGTTTCATTGTGGCCTTAGTGTTTTGGGTGCTGAACTAATCGAGGGTATCGATGATTTTGTTTTGATTTAATTTTTTTTATGAGAATTGAAGCACTTTCAGTTTAGAGAAATTCAACTAGAACTTGGATGGATTAGTCATATTGCAGAACATAATTACTAGAAAGGTAGAACGAATGGGAGCTTGCAGGATTGCTGGAGCAATTAAAGCTTCATCTACTTGATCTAAAGAGGAAACTTTGTGGTATCTTTGTTTTTCTGTTGGGCAGGATTTGCTTTCAGAAGCTCTGCTGAGTTTTGGTGCGAGCTCTACTTGTGTTGATGAAGACGATGTATCTGGTAGCTCTCACGAGGTGGCTTTCTTATCCTTTCTTTCCCTCTAATTTTGATTTGTAATGCTTTACAATCTTCATTACTATCACTGGTTCCATTGCACCTTAGTGACACCTGATTATGAGAAGATTTCTGGACACAGTTCAGTAAATTTGTACTGGATTGCCTGTAATTGATTGAGGCTGCATCTGATAACTTTAATATGCTCTTTAATTCCTTTCTAGATAAACCCTTTAAAGTTACAGTCAATGTGAGATCTCACATCGGTTGGAGAGGAGAATGAAACATTCTTTACAAGGATGTGGAAACCTCTCCCTAGCAGATGCGTTTTAAAAACCTTGAGGGAAGCCCAAAAGGGAAAATCCAAACAGGAAAATATCTATTAGCGGTGGGTTTGGGCTGTTACAAATGGTATCAGAGCCAAACATGGACCGATATGCCAACGAGGAGGCTGAACACCGAAAGGGGTGGACACTAGGCATTGTGCCAGCAAGGACGCTGGCCCCAAAGGAGGTGGATTGGGGGTCCCACATCCCTTGGAGAAGGGAACGAGTGTCAGTAAGGACGTTGGCCTCGAAGGGGGGTGGATTGTTAGATCCCATATCGGTTGAAGAGGAGAATAAAACATTTTTTATAAGAGTGTAGAAACCTCTCCCTAGAAAATGCATTTTAAAAACCTTGAGGGGAAACCCGAAAGGGAAAGCCTAAAGAGGACAATATCTACTAGCGGTGGGCTTGGGCTCTTGCAGTCCGGTCCCAACTCTATGCCTTTTCTTATCCATGTGATGATGATAAGGATGCTATGTTTGTAGTTAGGAGTGGATATGTAGAAAACATAAATTACTATGGCAGATATAATATGTTCATACTTTGTTCCCGACGGCTAAAATATAATGACTAATATGCTTTGTTCAGATATATGTAGACACAATATTCCCTGATGGTCAAGATGTCAGTAAATGCATCTCATATGCGACTGATTCTGTAGGCTTGAAGGAGTTACCTTCCTACGAAGTTACAATTGGTGAACAACATGATTGGTTAAAGAAATCCCAGGTTTGTTTTTAACCTGTCTGTTCATTGTTAACACAAGCTCCACATTCCAAATTTATTTACCTCTTAAACACAATTGTTGTCTTGCATTGCAGGAATCATTTCATCCAGTTAAGGTTACTGAGGGACTTTGGATAGTGCCCGAGTGGACAACTCCCCCGGTATAATGATCTCAGCAAAGCTTTCTACACTTGTCTATACATATAGTTTGTTTCATGGTTCATATTAGGGGCGGGGAGGGTACATGTAATATCATCTTGTTTAGGATAGAATTTACACATTCCTTTATTTGTACAGGATGTCCATGCGACAAATATTATTCTACATCCTGGATTGGCATTTGGAACAGGGGAACACCCAACTACAAAGTTGTGTCTACTACTGCTCCACAGCTTAGTGAAAGGAGGGGAATATTTCTTGGACTATGGCACCGGATCTGGCGTTCTTGCAATTGCATCACTCAAGGTACAATGTCCAAAATATTTCCACCAAGCTCATACTTCAATGAGGTCTGAGACTCTCATACAACATTATTAACATATATACCAATACCATATGTGCTCTTCATGGCGTTCTTTAAAAGAAGATTGTTAGTGAATAAATCTATGTACCTATAGAATTCCCATGTTGGCCTCCTTCTATCATTTTTAGCCAATGACCTGCCATGAAGAAGGGATTCTTGGTTTTAGGTTCCCAAGCTCTATGAGTGATTCTCTAGAATTCTCCTCGAGTGTTCTGAAACGGTGGCTATCGTGGCTTTCATCCTAACTTTGATCTGTTAGAGCTTTGGAGAGTTAGAAACTTAAGGTTCGTCCTTTCCAGAGCTTGTCTCGACACTTGGGTACAAATTTCTCCTTTCTAGAGTTCGGACCAAAGTTCGCCCAAACCCTGGCCCTTTTTGAGCAATGGGTTTCTGCTGGAGCTGAGTGATTGATTGCAAAAGATGGGGCTACAGTACTGCCTTTTGGTGATATTGAACACTTGGTAGAAAATGGTGTTATTCATCTAATTAGCCAGAGGTTAACCCTGAGCTGGTTCACATTTTGATGCATGTATTCATGACCGTACACATCTAGACACACCCTCTAGAGCTGTTATATTTCTCTGCATGCGACTTGATATTTTCATTATTTAGCTTGATATACGCTTGCAATTGCAGTTTGGGGCTGCCTTATCTACTGGAATTGATGTAGACCCGAAAGCCATTGAATCTGCACAGAACAATGCTGCTCTGAACAGTATAGAACCCGAAAAGTTGCAACTTCATTTGGTTCCTAGTGATATTGCAGAGTATAAATTTAGTGAAACATTTATATCTGGAAAGGAGAACTTTGACATCGTCATTGCTAATATTCTTCTAAATCCTCTGCTGGATTTGGCTGATCATGTTGTCTCTTACGCCAAACCTGAGGCAGTCGTTGGTCTCTCTGGTATTCTATCCGAGCAGGTATGTTCTGGGACCATGTCCATTGGTCAGAGTACAAATTTTAGCTTGGCAAAGTGCTAATCCAGTATGTTCATAGTTTTTCATCTGTTCTAAGCTAGAAAAACCAAATGTCAGAAACTGCCAATTTGATTGAGGGTTCCCATCCAACTGTCTTGATGTGAAAATATTCTTTTCTACTGGGTAGGTTAATAGTTAATACTGGGTTAATGATTTTTTTCTTTTTTCCCGTCTATGAAATCAGTATGTGTGAGACCTCACGTCGGTTGGAGAGGGGAACAAAGCATTTTTTATAAGGATGTGGAAACCTCTCCATAGTAGACACGTTTTAAAAATGAGACTGATGACGATACATAACAGGCCAAAGTAGACAATATCTACTGGCGGTGGGCTTGGGTTGTTATAATTGGTATCCGAGTCAGACACCAGGCGATGTGCCAGTGAAGACACTGAGCCCCTAAGGGGGTGGATTGTGAGATCTCATATCGATTGGAACGAAAGATTTCTTATAAGGGTGTGAACATTTATCCATATTAAACTCATTTTAAAATCGAGGTTAACAATAATACATAACAGGTCAAAATAGACAATATCTACTTGCGGTGGACTATCATTTACTTTGTTCTGTTCGACATACCATTTACTTTGTTCTATTCGACATTTACAGGTTCCAGCTATTATAGAACGGTATTCGCAATACTTGGAAGACATATCAGTGTCAACTCTGGATGATTGGGCCTGTGTGAGTGGCAGAAAGAAAAGGCTGCTTTCTAGCAGCTAAGACAGTCTCACTCAATTATTTCCATAACTTTCACAGAAAAATGACTAATTTAATCAAAGCAGCTGAACAACGAACATCTAGTAAAAATCTCAGGTAAGCCCTGCAATTTCTGCAGACCTGCTAATTTGACAAAGGGATATACTATCATGAAATTGTTTCTTATAAAACAAACTTTTTCTGATCTTGTTTTCACCCTCGTGAGGCTGCTAGAATCAGGTAACAACCAAGTTTTCTTCAAGTAGGACGACTTAACTCGAGCGCAAAATGCTGCAATCAACTAATTCCTTGAAAGCTGAATATCATGTGAAGTTATGAACAAGATCCAATCCTTCTCCCATACTTCAACCAGAGGGATCATATTCATAGTTTATAATTGGACAGAACAAGAACAAGAACAAGAACGTTTTCAGTCTTAGCCATACTGTAACTGTAACTCAATGTAATTTTAATATTTAAATTTCGTGTTTGTAAGAATAATCTAATCAGTACTCTCTGTTACTAGAAATTAGTAACCCTGAATTTTGTATACAAAGTCACCTAAGTTCAATCTTTCCTGACTTGAAACTTGCTGCTTTCCTGACTTGAAACTTGCTGTCTCAGATTCTAAATGTTCTCGACAATGGCAAGGTTTTTAGTAAGTTGCTCCAATCCAACCTAGAGGGTTTTGTTTATTCACAATAACATGATGGAATAGAATGTGAAAATAATTATGATCATAAACTAACATATACAAGGTTTTGGCATCACAGCCTAAACTAAATAAGAAGGCTTTGTAAACATGAGAGTTTGATCGTTGAGATGAAAAGGTTTCTAAAAAATATTAACAATTGACTGCACTAATTATTGTTC
Source organism: Cucurbita maxima (assembly GCF_002738345.1). Lineage (NCBI taxonomy): Eukaryota > Viridiplantae > Streptophyta > Magnoliopsida > Cucurbitales > Cucurbitaceae > Cucurbita > Cucurbita maxima. Next base: position 2,985,041 of record NW_019272019.1, read on the forward strand.
ATGTTTTAAGGCTTATAGATCCTTGGCATAGGAAGTGAGTGATCATCAAACACTTCCGGAACTTTTCAATCTTTTCAATGGCAAGCAACAGGATCTTCCTACATGGCTGCAAAATCAGGGATCTTACATTACCGCTTGAGTTGTCTCCTAGTCAAAGCGGGCGCTCTCTTCGGGATGTAGACCTTGTAGTTCACCTGAAATGAATAATTGCAGATCCATGCTAAGAGTTCTAAATAAAGTAGCATCATTATACTCACTGCTGACTATATAAATTGAGTCAGTAATCAATATCCTCACCTGCACCATTTCTCCACCACGCATCACAGACATGGTTTTCTGTTCAAATTGTGAGCCTTCCCCACTCTCCTGTCTGGACTTGTCCAAGCTATTTTCTCCTGAAATAGAGTTAAGGGAAGAAGAAGGCTTATAAGCTGAAGAACCAAAACCATTACGAATATTTTGATCGTCGTTATTCGTCTTCTGGGTCTGGGTTTGAGAAATCTCGTCTACGACAATGTCAGATATAGATGGCTTTGTTTGGATACATTCCTGAGCAGCAGATGCCTTCTCTATAAGAGAATCAACTTTTGACTCTGGCCTAAAAGCTGCAATAACCAAATTGCTTCTGTTAGTTGTAGAATAAATATTTGCATCTGCCTTCAGGCAAATATTATCATTTATAACCTCTTGGTCTAATGAGGAAATATCCTGCTTCAGTTCATTCATACCATTACTTCCATTGGAAATTTTACCGAGATTCTGTGAAGAACAGACAGGATCATGCATAGATGCAACTGCTGTATCTATTGCATCTGTAGACTTAAAACCATTCCCCTTAATTATCATTGAATTTACCGCATCCCCTCCATCTTGTCTAGAGAACCCTTTACCATTTGTTTCGGCATCATCCCTAGGAGATGCCACATGAACTGACTTAGAGACAGGGGAAAACAATTGCTTTGCATCATTATTATTCTCAACTTTGCAATTAGCAATTATTTCCACATTTCTTGGCGAAGCCCCTTTGAACTTTCTAAGGTTTTCCAGGGCCTTCTGTCTTAAAATTGACTCTAAATCGATACAATTTATGTTGTCGGTATTTCCAGAACAGCCGTTCTTTCTTTCATCTAAAGAATGATCATTAGTTACTCCTCCATGGTTTTTGTTGCTTCCCTCATTTCGAACTCCATCATTGTTTAGAATCAGGGAGTTCCTATTGTCAGGTGTAGCCATTTTGTTTTTGCTTTCTACCTCTGGTGCCTCTTTAGATATAACATAGTCTAATTCTCTTTTACACGTCCCATCCTTACTATTCATATCCTCGAACAAAGGGTGGTTATCATCAAGCTGATGCGTGACCGCTTCTTGTTGTTCATTCCCAACAAAAGTCTTTAATTCATCTTCCTCCCCTACTACAACAATTATGGATTTTAGTCGTCTACAGCAGTTTTTGACATAACTGTCATCCTCAACCTCATTCTGAAAATCGCTACCATCACTACATAAAGAGCATGGTGAACGGCTCTTTGACCTGTATCTTCTTTCTTCAGTCTTCACCATATTTCTTTTCCTCTTTCCAGACCTTCCCCTACGCCTATCAATTTCACTATCACTGCTGGTTGAACTTCCATCTCCACAAGTAGAGCGGCTCAGAGAGTCACTATTTGTGGCACCAACACTCACATCTCTTCTACGCTTCTTTTTGTTGGTCTTCTTAGCCTCATATCTGTCGTTTCTCTTTGAATGCTTCCTCTTTCTGGGATGAGGAGAGCATTCCCTACTTTGATGGTCATGAGATTGCTTCTTGGATCTCTTTTTACTAGGCTTCGAATTCTTTCGCGTCTTGGATCGAGATCTTCTCACTTTTTTGTCATCCTCCGAGCTAGAAGAAGACACTGAAGTTGAACTTTCAAAATCAGTGTCGGAGCAAGAGGGAGAATCGTGGCGATACCGCAGCTTCTTGGACTTCAATTTCCTACTACTCTTACTCTTTCTCCTACTTCTCTTCATGATTCGAGCCAAAAAATAAAACAACACAAAAAAAGGACGCAAAGGAGATTCGCATCGGCATCAAAACAAACTTATATGAGGTAAAGGGGAAAAGAAGGAGAGAACATCCATATCTCTAACCATAACCACGACAACAATACCAAGAAGAAGAAGAATTCGTTCACATCAACTTAAAATTCAAGCATATAAATCGATAATGAGAAGATTTCCCAGATATATTCATCAAAACACATGCCAAATTATAGCCAAATCTTCGAACATCACCCAGCGACCAAACAGAACATTAAACAAAATAAAGGCAACCTCAGTTGACATATCAAGAAAAAAAGAAGATTCAACGAGAGAGAGAGAGAGAGAGGAAAAGAAGTACCTGGGATGAAGAAGTCTTGGAACGCTCCTTCTTGCGAGAAGAAGAGGCTTTCCCCATCCGGATTGAACCTGAAACAAGCACGGCGGAGAAAGAAAAACAGATAAAACGGGGGAAATCGAAAGCAAAAGAAGAAGAATGGGGAATTAGGGTTGGAGGTTAATGCAGGGTTTGCTCTGTTTTTGGAGAGGATCTCATCGCGAACTGGAGAGAGGTCTGTTCCTTCTTCGTCGCCAACCCGCGTCTTTCACAATTTGTCTCAAAAATCTTTCGAAATTCGTGGATATCACAACTAACGTATGTTTTCCGCTTACAATTTTTTTTTTTTTTTTTTTTTTTTTTTTTTTGATCTCAACAAAAAAAAAAAACTTTATTTAATTTTGTACGTAATTCTCTGACGTCCAAGACCTTACCGGGCCCTTTGACATGCTTATAAGTGATGCTTGTCTAGTTGTTGTCCTATTTTGCTTATGCTCGTGCCCTCTTCAATGTACACATTATAGGGTGTGTTGGATCCTCGTTTCCTCTCCTCTTCAATGCACACATTATATGATGTGTTGGATGATGCACTATTTTTCTCGATCGTGACATTTTTCTTTATTGGCTCACACGTGGCCAAATGGGAGCCACTTGAGAGGGTCGTCATTTTGCTTGTCTGAACATGAAGGTCACAATCTACTTTCTTTGATTATCGTTAAATTAGTCATCATCTTCAATGACTTTCTTGGGACACAATTACATTGCAGATTATGACATTATTATTATTAATTGACGATTTGTTTCCTTTAGTTTATAACAAGCTCTCGCACTGTTTAGGTATTCAAGAAACATGCTCAAATCTTAATAAATTTTTACTGGAAAAGAGTGATTCCATTATCACAAATGGTAAACCAATAGAATGATTAAATCCATCAATCTGCATTAATAAGTTGGTATCTAGTTTAAAAGCCGTTGAGGTGAAGTAAACCGTTTTCATGGCTCAAATGAACCACAATCAACCTGAAAGAAACAAAATTAACTCGACTTCTCGAGTTTTGGGAACACCTAATCTCTTCTACTTTTACTCTACAATCAAGTGTTCTTAGTCAAGTCAAGAATTTGGTAAATCTTAAAAATTAAGTATTCTACGAGCTCAAACATAACTCAACTAGTCAAGACAAGTACATACATTCACATTCCCACCTCCATAAGTAAAAAAGAGAGAAAAAAAAACAAAAAGCATAGATTAGTGATTCTCAAAGCTCAAAAATGCATAGATTAATGATTCTTAAAGCTCAAGTCTCAACAACATCAATGACCAAAAACTTGCAGCACAATTTGAGTGCCTGCAGCAACTTTATATGACTATAGATGCATTCACTCAGCTACAGAGTCAAGTGGGTCGGAAGAGTTAGAAAGGGAGAATCAGTTGGTGGAACTGCAACTTGTACTGAAAATAAAGAACAAATGAGCTAATGAACTAGAAGTGTGGAAGCATGCCAATCTAAATAACTCTGCATTTACATAGTCCAGACACTGTTAGATTATTAGCAAACCTGAGCATAGTCATCTGGTAATTATTATGATATACTGCATACAATAACACGAGAATATCACGCCTTAATTATCTTCGCTATCACTTATACTAGACCGAGAGTCTACGTAGAAGCCAGTCGAGAATTCAATGTCGTCGACTATCCTCCCCCTGGTTCAAGAAATTATACAAAATATTCAAGTAAAAACACAGTTGAGAAGAAAAAAAAGTACAAGTTAAACAACTTGTAGATAAGAGAGCCTCACCTTTCAAGAACATACTTCCCCTCCTTGTACTTCTGGCTCTTCTCATGCGCTGCTTCCTGCACGAAATTATGAGTTATATAGATGAAAAGAGGAAAGTATGGCAAATTTTGTGGAAAAGTTTGGCATTTCTTTTCAGAGAGCTTACGTATTTCCATCCGACAATTTGTCCACATGTGCAACAAAATATGTCTGCAACAGTATGGGATCCAGAGAGCATTATCCTATCTTCCAAGGCTCCCAAAAAGAAGTTTATCCTATATGAAGAACTCCAAAAATGTAAATGATATTAAACATGGCAGGAGTGTTTTGTAATGATAAAACATGGAAAGCTATCAACATTACTATTTTGTACACAATTTGTTGCAGCCCCCTTCAAACTTTTGGAATTTAAATGACTGAAAACAGTTAGTTGATGTGTTTTCTATTTGTTCTTCAGTCAGCCAAATTCCAAAATTCGAAGAGATTGCATTCAACAATGTTTTCCCCCCTAATTTTTACAGAAGTCGGTTCGTCGTGTCCACCTACAAGCTCTCTGAGCACTCACTCTCTACTTACTATTGCAAAACACGCTCTCATAGCAACTTCTCTATACAAACTTCAAAGATCCTATTTGTACCTATTTTGACCTCAACTAAAACTAGGAAGACTTGTTGCCACCAGAACATTGGATTGCTTTAGAATGAATAGGCAGTTGTCATGCAATTAGAAACAATGCTTAATATTGGACTTCTACATGCTTAACTTAGAACATATGACTAGCTTAAGCTCATGTGGGAAATTGGTGTCAAATGAATCAACTAGAAACCTGACAAGTGACTAGAGATGTTCATGAGACGAGAACAGGGAAACCTTCCACTTCCCAGTGTCCATCCCTGCCTCTTTATAGATACAGTGTCCTGCCGAGAATTTTTCCTATTTTCCATATATATTTCTAAAAAAAATATTTTTTTAAGGATAATTACCATTTTTCAATATAATTACTCTTGAAAAAAGGTAAAACATTCTAATAAATCCAATAACACTAACCTAATTTCTAAAGATTTAAATTTCAATATTACAGCATAGTCTTCAAAACTTATTTATATATAGATAGATAGATATATAATAATCTAGTTTTGTAACTTAGTTTTAATATAGATATGTTTATATGGGCGGGGCCGAGGACAAAGAATATAATCCCTTTCTCCAAAAGAGTTTAGGGAACGAGAGAAATCTATTTCTCTCCTTCCCTCATTCTCTTTCAACAACTATTCTTGCTTTATTCAGTAGAAGGCCCTGACTCTACCGATTAAACAAACATCTCTACGACAATTTTTGCAGCTAAATCATGAATGTCATTCTTGTATAAATAATGAAGATGGGTTTTGCATCCGCACAATGACATTGAACAAGTCCTTATAAATGAAGGTTAAAATCTATGACTTGGTTTTGGCTACCTACAGGCTACATGAACCATGACCCCTTGTTCGGTGGATAGACTACACGAACCACAACATTAATATACAAATTAGTCCAATCTGCGTGCCATAGTAATTGGAATTGTAAATCAACAGCGAAAAACCAACAGCAGCTCCGACCAAAAGACAGAGAACTCACGCATTATTGAAAAGATATGCTTTACCGCGGCGGCAATGAAAGGCCTGATCAAACAAGAGCGAAAAAAGTTAGACGAACTTCAGAGAAATAAAACACATGGAGCTGCTTGAATTCAAAAACAGTTCTCTATCTTGTATAACAAAATCTCAGCAAAAATCATATGCGAAAACCATAATCTTTCCCTAAATTATTTCCTCATAGCTATTAACAGCCATTGAAATCGTTCTCTCATCTCAGATGACAAGACTACGGAAAGTAAATTCAAGCTCAAAGGCTGATTGTTCAAATAAATGCTATGAGATCTGGCAGAGCCAATGATTCTCCAACCCTGAGAAATTGATTCCTCCAAACAGCAGATAATGAATATAACTCGGTTCCAGCGGCAGTAATTATCAACCAATTTAATTTCATAAAACAATTGTAATCAAAATCCCACGAAGATTCATCTCCATCTAAGAACTAACATAGTTGAGCATCTAAAACTTCAATTACTCTTCTAACATACAATACAAGCAACTAATCGTTAAACAACGTCTGCGCAAGAGAAAAATGTCATCTATATATATATATATATACAAACCCGAGATGCAAGATCGTCGGCTAGAGCTAACTGCGTATTGCAGAACTTGCATCTGTAGGAACTCCCTTCCCTTTCCACAACAAAAATCCGTCCCATCGGTCTCCTACTCCACTCCACACGCCTTAGCTCCCGTCTTCCGCCTCAACTACAGTGGGGAAAGGAATACACCGCCGTCTTGAATGAACAACTGCCCTATAAATACTTAGTAATCAGTTGAAGTAGCTTGAATTGAGAGTATAATCCGGAGAAAAATGGTAACCGCCTTTTCCCCCCCTAAATTCGTCCATCTCCCATTAAGCGAAGGACACGATCTCTGCCGTAGTTGATGTGAGAAGAAGCCGCAAGATTTGACCCATTGGATATCGGTGTGGTTCCGATGCACAAGCGCATGGGTTGAATATTGGGCCTCCTAGCCTTTTTTCATTCCCAAAAATACACAATAAAAATATTTATAAGTATAGATAATATTTCTTTAATATATATATTAAAAAGTTTGTGTATTTAATTTCTAAGCTTTATTTAATTTAATTTTTAAGCTTTAAATAATCTTTTGAGTTACTAAATTTTTAATTTTATATTTAAATATTGTTTACTATATCTATTTATTTTTTAATTTAATTGACTTTTAAAAGAAATTATAATATTTTATTTTGTTTCTAGTAGATAGTTGATATTTGTTAAAGGGGTAAATTGCCTATTATTTGATAAATTTATGATCATATTGATCACAAATTTTGATACATTTACAATTTATAATGGTATTTAAAACTTTGCTTTGCAATTATTAAAATATTAATTACATTACTTACAAAAAAAAATTTAAAAAAATTATTGGTATTATCTTTTATCATTTACTTTTATTTAAAATAAGTTTAAATTTTATTTTTCATCATCATGAACGAAAACCGTTTATTGACACTCTATAGATTATATCCAAACTTTTTAATGTTACTCTTGAAAGCTCGTAATTATTTTTAAAATATTATACTAACGTTAAAAGTATTTTTTATTTTTTATTTTTAAAAATTAAGTTTTTAATTTTTTTTTTTAAAGATATTAATGAAACCTTTTGAAAACTCAAATTGTATTTTTTAAAAATTAGGGATATTTTTAAAAATAATAAAATCAAATTTTTTTTTTTTTATTTTCGGATTTTTTTTTTTTTTTAATAACGTCGCCCAACAGAAATACAGCTTTAAAGCCGCCTCACGCCGCCAAGCCGCCCCATCTCTTTTAACCACTGCCTAAAAGAGAAAATCAAAATAATTAAATTATAAAATTACACGTGGCAGGAGAATCAAAGCCACCCCAGCCCTAGTTTGAAATTTGTCGACGCGCCAGCTTTAACTCTCTGTCTCATTCAGACACCTCACCGCCACAACAGCTAACCTATCAATCTTATCCGTACATATACTGACGTGGACATAAATGATTGGCCGGAACTTCCGGATCCGACACCAACTAAAAACAGCCACGTAGAGAGACGTATTAGGGGTCCTACTGACGAGGGCACCGCTCATCGACACGTAGACGCATCATAAGATTGGACTCGTTCATTATTCATCTTTTTTTGCTTTTTGATTAAAATAAATAAATAAATTTAGAAGATTCGCACCGATTTTATTTATTTGTTTTTTTCGAGTAATTTCAAGTTTAATTTTATGTTATGGGGCTATTTTAGTCATTTTGTTTATGATAAATAGACGATTTTTATTAATTTTGTCATCCATATATCGACAATATTGTTAAAAACTTTAAAAATATATATATTAATCCTATTTTTTAACCTTTTTAATTTTTTAATTTTCATTAGAAAATTAGATCAAAATGAAAACGTATCCTCAAACAACTTCCACAGCCGGAAGATTCAGGTCAAAATCTAACGGCCGAGATTTTCTCGTCCTGTCGAAATCGACAACGGATGATGAATCCGAATCGCTTCTTGATCTGCCTGCAACGGAAACTATCCGGCGAAAGTCACTGTTCTTTTCCACCTGGGCAAACGCGTCGAAGAAGAAAATTGGGCGGGAAATGGACGGCGCGTGGACGTAAGTGAGAGCGGGATCCAACGGCGCCGGTGATGGGGAAGAGGACTCGACGGTGCTACACTGGCTGGGATTACTACAAGCGGATTTACGGAAGTTATTGTTGATGTCGATGATTTGGAAATCGTTCGGAACGGGGAAGTTGGTTTTGGCATCTGCGCCTCTAAATTCGCGCGCGGCCGTGTCATAAGCACGCGCCGCCTCCTCCGCCGTGTTGAATGTACCTAGCCAAACCCTGGTTTTTTTTCGAGGGTCCCGGATTTCCGCTGCGTAGCGGCCCCACGGCCTCTTTCTGACGCCCCTGTACCTGATCTCTTCAGAATTGGACGCCACAGCGGCGGAGACGGTGGAAGTAGACCGGTCGTTGGCAGCCATACTAAGGATCCGTTTGGTTCGAGAAAAATGGATATGAAGTGAATTTGAGGGGAAGAGGAGGGTTTATATAGGGGGGAAAATATGTATAATTTAGGAGCGTGTAAATCACGCACAGCGCACGTGACTCGTGCAGGTTTAGGAAAAAGGAAAGAAATTGAATGGAAGCTGAGCTGATGACTACATTCAAAGCTCAGTCAACGAGGCTTTTGACCGCTTTCCCTTTCCCCAGCCGCCGCGCCGTTTCCTCCATACTAGTGGGCCCCAACTGGCGCGTCAAACGACGAGGGAATTGGTCACGTGGCGATACGTAAATAAAGGGACGGTGGGAGTGAGTGGGGCACGTGGATGGTACCGGCAACCGGATGCTGACGGCAACTTGAGATTGAGACCGGAGAAAACCGACAGGATTGGGTCGGGAGTGGTGGAAACCGAACCTTTACATTGGGACGCTGCCACGTCAACTCTACTTCCTCCCACTTCACAATTATGCTACGAACATTCTATAAATTTCTTTTATTTTATCCTTTTTTTTGGGAATTTTAATTTTCTTTATTTTTAAAGAAAAATTAATAGAAAAATACTTTTTAATTTTATAAGTTTAAATAATATTATGAAACTTTCAAAAAAATTTAAAAAGTCCATTAAACTTAAAAAAAAAAAAAAAAAAANCTCTTACTATTAGTTTTTAATGAAAATCATAAATTTTTAAAATAGTTTTATTAATAATTTTGTTAACCCTTCAAAATAATATACATTTAAATATTTAAAAAATTAAAATATTTTTACTAGTAATATTATATTTAAGAAGTACTCGTAAACTTTTCAAAATCAACATTTTTGAATAATTTATGAGTCGTGTTTGGATAATTTATGAGTTATTGATAGGCAATTTTTGTTCGTAGATTGACGAATTTTTNTTTTTAATTTTTTTTTTTTTTTTTTTTTTTTTTTTTTATAAAGATGAAAGCTAGGAATAATACTCTTAAAATTTCATGAGTATTTTTTAAACAAATACTGTATTTTTTAATTTTTTTTTTAAAAAAGTTTGAAAGATTAATAAAAATTTAAAAGTTTTTAAGAGTATTTTGAAATACTATTATTTAAACAAAATACTAATACTAAAGAATTTTCATCTAAAACTAAACATTTTTTAAAGTTGAAGAGCAGATGAAAAAGAAGTGAAACCTCAACTGTAGACATAGAAGAAGGAAGGTTCGAACTAAATACAAAAATAGAAGAAGAGTTCCTCAGCCCCATTAACATTAAGACAAAGAGGGTAGGGTAGAGCATTAGGCAGCTGCTGGTGAAGCTGGGGTGTACCAGCCATGGTGGATTTCTACAGCTTTCTTTCTTCTGGCGAGCCGAGATTTTCGACGTGCTGCGGTGTTTCGGTGCAATGTTCCCACTTTCACGGCTTTGTCGATCACTGAGAATGCTTCTGCAATGAGCTTCTCAATTGGAAGGACTTCCTCTGATTGTGCTTCAGGTTTCTTCTTCAGATCATCTAAAGCTTCCATAACCTGGAATTGTATGAGACTGAGGCTATTAGTATGCTCATAAGTTCTTGAAAGAAACAGAAAATCTTTTCTTTTTCTTCACAATGTATACCCATATGAAGAGTATGATTTAGTTCTGTTCTTTAGCAGATGGATGTCATTGAAAAGAAACCAACCTATTGTATCAGAAAGCAGCGTCCCTTTAGAGATTCATTTAAAAAAAAGAACACTTCTACCAGTTCGAAGCATAACGAGGAAAGCCAATCATTTCTTCTGCTCCAACAAGAAAAGGATGAATTCTAAATTATAAATGGAAAACACTCAAACCCATCCCTAGGGTATATTGTCCGCTCCCACATCCTCGCTGGCACTCAGCTAGATGTTTGCCTCTGATACCATTTGTAATAGCCTAAACCCGTTGCAAGCAGATATTGTCCGTCTTGGCTCGTTACGTATCCCGGTCAGCCTCACGGTTTTAAAATGCATCTACTAGAGAGAGGTTTCCACACCCTTATAAGAAATGCTTCGTTCCCCTCTCTAACTGATGCGATATCTCACAATCCACCACCTTGGGGGCCCTGCGTCCTCGTTGGCACACCATCCAGTGTCTGACTATGATACCATTTGTAACCGCCTAAATCCACTACTAGTAGATATTGTCCGCTTTAGCCTCGTATGTATCACTGTCAACCTCACGGTAACACATCTACTAGAGGAGAGATTTCTACACCCTTATAAGAAATGCTTCATTCTCCCCTCCAACCAAGATGGGATCTCACACCATAATCGTTGATACTCACAACTAAGGATTCTAATAAATCTGGAGCTAAGCCAAAGGCCATTCAAACACCTTAATGGTCTTGAATGAGTTCAAGACTTCTAGAGTTATAAACTGAAAAAAAGGGAAATTCTGAAGGAGATTAGTTAAAGTTCAGTCATAACCAACAATAAAACTGCCTAAAAACATACCACTAGCCAATCAGGAAGGATTGTGCTGAAGCAATCTTTCACTAGACAAAAATGTTCTATCAACTTTACCATTTTCTATACATTTATTTTTAGTCCTTTTACAACTGTCCCTCAAGTCTGGTTGCTTGATAGTTTAAACTAACCGATATATATCAAAAGCCCGAGTAAATAACACTGAAGATCCAATCATTTAAGTCTTGATTACAAGCTGTCTGAGACAAAACATAAGTTCTCCTGTAGTAACCGTTGTAATCTTCGTGTTTATAATCATTTCTGAACAATAAGAACTCTACCGATCAGATTTTTACATGAAGCATCCCAGCCAAAAGCTACCAATGACCTTATCAAACAAAATAAGAACATATATATAATATAACCAATTGTCCACTGGTACTGAATACAAAATTGAAAGCATCTACCTTCCAACTCTTAATTATACAAATTTCATCCAGTCCCCCTTTCAGGGACAGTCAGACGCAGATGATCATTTCAGAAATTCACTCATATCTTAAGGAAAATCACCCAGAAATTCAACTTTGCAAGGCCAAATATAAGTTTCTAGGCAAAGAGAGAAGCTGTTAGAATTTGAGCTGCTTGGTTTCAGTTCAATAGCCATTCTAATATAATACTCTCAAGATAAAACGAATTCAGAAGCACATCATTATAAGAGATTTCAATATATTCCAACAGGATTCAATAACGAAAATCCAATGCATATAAACCAGCCAAATTTAGGTACCTTCTTCATTCTGGTTTTGATTTCAGACTTCCGGGCTTTATTATAAACGCGTCTTTTCTCAGCCTGCCGAGCCCTTTTTGCAGCAGAATCAGCCTTCTTAGGAGCCGCCTCGCAGACCACGGAGTAGCGAAATGGCCTCTGAGCTTTACTAATAGACAGGCACCCTATACGAAAATGGACAAAAGTAAGTCGAGCAATTCAATACTTCCTTCAAAAAGAATTCACCGTTTTTCCATAAAAGAAAGAAAAAAAAATGACATCCATAAGAAATCACCATTGGAGAAGGCGGAAACTGAAACGTTGGAGGAGAAACTGAGAGATCTGAGGGTCGAAGAAGATGGGGAAAGGGGCATAGAAGAGGAAGAAGCGTTAAGGGAAAGATTTCTGAACTTAGAAGGAAGAGCGAAGCAACTAATAATTGCAGTTGCCGCCATTTCTGAGAAGGAAAAGCTCCAGAGGTTGAAGAAGAACGGTGGTGGTTCTTTTCTTTTGCACCTATGTTGGCGCTCAGCCACTGGAAGCAGAGTTTTGCAGTATCGGCTTATCCGCTGCTGTACTCGGGCTGTTTGGATTCGAGTTTTGTATATTCCTATCCGGCTTCCGTTTCAATTCCCATCCCGCATAAGAGCATCAGTTTATGAATGAATTAAAAACAAATATAAACTTATGGTTAATTTAAAAATATATATTTTTACTTGCTGAAATTTAATAAATATATATTTTACAAATTAATATTTAAATTTATTATAAAAAATAAATATAAATTTTGAACTAATTATTTAGTTCACTATTTAATAAAATTATTTGAATTAAGTTTTTTTAAAAAAATACAAATTTAAATATCATTAAAAAAATAATAAAATAAATATCTTACTAGTTTATTATTAATTTGATCTAAAATAAAATATAGCTCAAAATAGCAAAAAAAATAATATTATTTTAATTTTTAAGTATAAATTACATTATAACATTTTTTATTTTTAACTTAAAAATATATTTAAGAAAATAATCGAATAAAATAAAAGCCCTAAACACTACCCTTTGATATTCCTATCACTCTCACGTGTTCCACTTCTTCTTCCCGCCAGCTTCACCTGCGTCCTAGCAGATCAGTGTCGCCGCCGCTTCTCTCCGGTTCAGGGCTGCCGCTGCCGTATTTCTTCCTCTCTTGCCGCCGGTGCCTCCCTTCTACCGGTTTGTACTGGTTTTCTTATTGGTATTGGTATTCTTTCATTCTCCATTTGTCTTGTTTCTCACTTGAACCATGAAATAAACGTAATAGTCACGGAAAAAAGATCAGCTATGCCGCAAATTGGGGCATTTCGAATTGCCGTGTGCTGCTCTCTGCCATTTGATTCATTGCATGTCTTTCATTTGAGGCTCTGATCATCTATGTTCTGAAATTGACTTGTTTCTGGTCTCTCAAATCTTAGAAGGCACCACACACCCGCCATGAATTTGTCTAGAACCGATCGATGTAATCTATCGGATACCAATTTTCCCGAAAAACAAAAAGTCAGATATTTGAATTGTATAGTCTTGCAAGATTTGAAACTTGCACCTCCATTGTTGGTTGTTTCTGGCTTCTTATTGCGAAGCGCACACCATAGCTCAATGGGTTAACTCATATAGAATTGATAGTTAAATGTATATGTTTCTTGTCAGCATCACTGTCTCACTCTGTTGAAAAATCCATTTTTTTTTTTCGGTTTCTACAGGCTAGAGGTAAGGTTCCCCTCTCCTCTGATCGTTTTCTTTGGTTGTTTTGTTACTACCCATCTTGATTTTTAGTTGAATTTCAAACAGAGTAAAAGAATTGCGTTAGTTTGTTTTGTTTTTCATGTGGAATTTAAGCTTGTATTGCAAACATTTGAATGAAGTAGTTTGCACATGAATTGTTTGACAAAATGCCCGAATTTTCAATTGGTTATGTTAGTTCTTTTGTATCTATTTGCTCATTCCGTTATTTGATATCCAAGTGTTGTTCTTCTATTTGTTGGCGTAGGGACTTAATTTGTTGTGAGTATGAGCAGCGAGGTTGATGCTTGTAAAAGTGTAGAACGCTACAAACCCCCACCAGAGTTTGAGGAAGACAAAAGGGAATTTCTTACTGATATGTCTTTGTCTAACTGTGCAGAGCTTTGGCTTATTCAATGGCCTGCTAACCAAGTAAGATCTTATAAACTAATCTAGGAAAACAGTATAGCTACCTGCACTTTAGGAGAAATTAAAATGAACAGCCCATAAACATATTTTTTTTCGAGATGGAAGTTTTTTGCAGCCATTGTAAATACTCTTTAACTTCAGAGGGGTTTACTCTTTTTCTTCAATGGGTACTGTAGTCCCCGGATTTTGATGGGCAAGAGATTTCTCTTCAACTTCATCCAGATGGACATTTGGGCAGCTTTAATGGATCATCTGGTAATATTCTCTTGACATCCATTTTTCGTGGTTTGTTGAATTAATCTATCATCAGATTTTCAAAGAACAGTTGGTGCATGAATATACTTGAAGTATTTTGTTTGAATGTGAATTATAACCATTCTATTTTATTCATTTTCATTTTATTTTTACTATAATTTCAATTTATTCTTTGTTTCCATCATTAGGAAAGTCATATGATGTGGTCAGCTGTGTGGCTCAAGAACCTGAGGCTTCTGTCTTTCTACCATCTTCATCAGACAGCAAATTAGGTAAATGTCCCTCTTCCTGTTGCAGTAAATATATATATCTTCATTTTGAATCTGTTTTACTTCACATGTTAGTGTCATCAGTCTCTTCATTGCAGTTACTCTCTTTTTTCTTTTTGTCATATCTGGCTTGTACTTTATCTGTACCAGTCCTGCCCTACGAGCTCCTATATTTTAGATTAGGAGATGGTAGATTTTGTTAGATAAGAAATGATATAGGATTAAAAAAAAAGAAGAAAGAAAGAACAGCCTAGGGGCCTCCCCTCCTGAAAAAACTATAAGAAAGCTTTCCAGTTATTCACAATTGTGGAAAGGTCGTCGTTACAAAAGTATTTTCTGGAAGTTAACTGTACATTCCTAAAAAAAACTCAAAAGAAGCAGACTTATTTTCGAAGACTCTCTGGTTTCTTTCCAGCCAAAGATGCCATGAATTAGCCCGAGCCTCATGTTTCCACAAAATTTGAGCATGTCTGGACCGTCACAAATTGAAAAGACTTCCACCAGCCAATCATCTATAGACTTCGGCAAACAGTTAATAAAATCAAAGATATCCATTAGAAAAAACGAGCCACTACTTGCGGTTAGACAATGAAGAAACTAATTGAAGAAGGTCTTGTTTGACTTGAGACATAAGCAGCAAGCGGAGGGCGAGAGGGTCCAATTACTGAATTTTCTCAATCAGCTCAATCCAGCTTTCCCAGTCAAAAAGGCCCCTTCTAAGGCCAAGGTCCCA
Organism: Cucurbita maxima; assembly: GCF_002738345.1. Lineage (NCBI taxonomy): Eukaryota > Viridiplantae > Streptophyta > Magnoliopsida > Cucurbitales > Cucurbitaceae > Cucurbita > Cucurbita maxima. The sequence continues at coordinate 3,000,420 of NW_019272019.1, forward strand.
GTCATTAGCTTCCGAGCTCCAGCAATCAGCTAAAGTGCCTTCTTTTTTCATGGAAATACTAAACAATGCAGGAAAAATCCTCCAAAGAATATTGTCATCCAACCAACTATTATTCCAGATACTGATTCGGTACCTGTATTAGCTTTAAAATGTAAGAATTGAAAAAAGCTGCTGTTTTTTGCAATATCAAACCACCGACGCTTTCCTTTGGCAGTACCCCTTCGATTCAAAGCCTTCTTGCCGTCATTTTTCCAAGATTAAGAGATGGTAGTTTAATTTCACTTTCAATACAAGTGGCGTTAATGCCTAGACTTCTAGCTTCTCCTCCATCCCCAGTGATTCTGATTCTGTATGTTCTAACGTCTGTAGTTTAATTTATGAGTCAGCCATAATCTGCTAACATGCTGCATTCAGCTTTCTGTCGTGTCTAAATGTGTTGGAATGCTAACAAACAATGTAGGTACTTTATGTATCTCATTTCAAGATCTACCTAATAAAAGTTGTTTTATTTTTTGTTACATTCTTTGACCCTTGAAGTTCGAAAGATTATCCGGCGGATATCACTCGTGCATTACCCTAAACCCGAAGAACTCGAAAAGGCCACCCCTTTGAAATCAGTGTATAAGAAATCATCTGGAATTTCATTGAGTCGTCAAACTACCACATCCAGAGGCCCAAACTCGAGCAGCAGAAGAACAAGCTCTACCCGAAGTAGCAAACCAAGAAGTTCAGTATCTGAATTTGAGGAACCATCAAAGCCTTTAAGTGTTAAACAGAAACCAGAACCGACTGAGTCCAGAGATCATTCGCCAAAGGATTCATCGAAAAGAAAACGTACACATTAGCCTAACCACTCGCCAAAGAAACGAATGAGGTATCTTCACACTGGTAGTTTTCATTGATTTTTGACAGGCTACTAAAGTTTGTCTATACTCTTATCTTCTGTTCTTTTCTCTGATCTGATATGCAATTAATTGTACTGAATTCTTGATTTTGAATTCATAGTAAATAATCATTAATTCTTCCATGTAAATGAATGGTTTTGCTCTGTGGGAATCCAAACACAAATTGGATTCCTTTTTTTTTATTCTTTTCCTGGAAAAGCACCAATTGTTCATCAATGTCTGAGTTGATATTAGATTTGATGTACTGAAAGTTTGTATTGAAATGGAGAGGACATGGTGTCCTTATGCAAAGGGACATTAAACCATCTGATAGCACATACACAGTCTATTTCATAGTATTATTTGGGGTAGAGAGAGAGAGAGAGAGAGAAGCACAGGTGAGGTGGGGTGGGATGTCCTCCAAGTTTAAGGACAATAGCCTTTTTGTGGGGGTGCCTAAAAGCCTACCAACACGTCAACCTAATCCAATACCCATTTGATTTAGCTTCTCATTCTCACCTAATTCAACTGCCCAATTAAATGGTCTCTCTCTATTATTGTACTCATGGGAATTCAAAACACAAAATGCAAATATATTTGCGAATATTAATTAGGTTTAGGTTCAAAGTGTAGTCAAGTGATTTGTGATTTGTCAATTTGAGTATAACTCAACGGGTTAATACAGTTTGTTCTCTGTTAGCAAGGTTGAGGTTTAAACGTCAGAAGCACTTGTCAACTCAAGTAAATCTCAACTGATAAAAGATAAGTTCAAATGCATAGAAAAATGTAATTTTCTTCATAGAATCGGGTAAGATTATATCCTTTCAAACTACTATTGAATCCATAGGTAGGTAAGAGACAACCTGACGACCGAAACATTCAAAGGAAAAGAACGCAAAAGCGATTCTCGTAGTAGCAAGCAAGCAAAATAGGAGCAGCCGAAATCGTGAAAACAGGATTGTGGGAGAGCAATACAAGCATCGACCTATTTATCATGACACAGCATCCAGATCCGTAACGTTACATTCCTAAAAGCTTTTTTTAAATAAAAAAAAAAGGCATAAATGATGGAAAACACACAAAGATTGCATATTTATTAGTGAAAAAGAAAATGAAAAAAAGGAGGAAGAGAGAAGGTGAAGAAGATTATAATAAATGATGATGAGGAAGACGACAGAAAACCAGACAGGTAGCTTTCTAATCCCTCAAAAGCTCCCTCCTCCCTTCCTATAAATATGGATTCTTCCAAACCCCCAAACCCTAATACATTATTATTATTATTATCATTCATTAGAACTTGTCTGAAAAACCACCCCCACAAGTATATACACATAATATATCACCTTGAACAGTCACCATCATGTTTTGGTTCTTTGGATTTTTCACCATTTCTTCACCAACAAATTCATGTTCTTCTTCAAGTATGTTTGATCTAAATTCTTCATCATCTTCTTCTTCGATCCCAGTTTGTTTTTAAATTTCATCTACATTCATCATATCATCTTGTTTTTTTGATCTCGGTTCGTTCGTAAGTTCGATCTAGATTCATCATCATCTTGTTCTTCAATCCCACTTCGTTCCTAAGTTTGATCTACATTCATCATATCATGTTGTTTTCCGATCTTGATTCATTCGTATGTTTTCGTTTTTAAATTTGATCTACATTCATCATGTTACTTTTAAATCTCGGTTCGTTTGTAAGTTTGATCTTGATTCATCATGTTGCTCTTCGTTCTCAATTCATTTGAATGTTTGATCTAGATCCATTATGTTCTACGAGCCTAAATAATAAATTATAAGTAGGGTTTCAATTCCATATATATATATTTATATATTATAGCTACAAGAGTAGTTCGAATTTGTTTGAGAAAAAATATCAAATATATTTAAAATTCATCAAACTTAAAACAAGAAGATAATACATTCATACATCTAAGGTAGACTTTTGGAAACTAAAAAGTCAACGCAGCTAGATACTACTGATGAACTGAGAAATTCAGTAGGACCACATGCAGTCAAGTTCAGTGGAGTTCATGGATCTGGGTTCGTCGGAGACAGCCCAATTTCCGGCAGAATTACAGGCGACGACGTCAGTTGAGGAAGGAATGTTGCCATGGTGGAGCGGCGGAGGTGGCGGAGAAGGAAGGTTGACCGGCGAATAAAAGAACGGAAGTTGGAGATTCTCCTGCAAGCTCCGGAGACTTGGGAACGCCGACAGACCCATGTTCCGGTGGAAACGGGGAGATGGGTCAACGGCGGCGAGAAGTGGAGGGGGAGTGGCAAAATCGTAACTTGGGATGTTAAAGCTACCGCCGGTGGTGGTGGAGAAACAGGACACGTGCTCTCTTGGGCTGTTATACGAGAAGCTTTCACGGTCAGTTATGTTCCCGGAAACAGCCGTGGCGGCCACCGGAGCAGAGTACAAAGACGAATCTAGCAGCGGCGGGAGAGATACAGACGACGGAGAGCTTGGTTCTGGGTATACACTCACCGTACCGGGAATAAACCTGGGTTTCCTCGAACCCCCGCCGCCGTCAACTCCGCCACCAACTCCGGTGCCACTNTTTTGAAACACCCTCGAAATTACCCATTCATCCTGAAATACATTCATACATAACATAAAACATAAAGTTAAAAATCTTAGCTCTTAATATATTGAAATTAATTCAATAATTAATTTCACATTCAAATCATATGTTCATATTTCATTGAAAAACACCCCAAAAACTAAAATAAAATAAAAACCCTAATTTCACCCCTTAGTACTGAACAAACCTTGCTTGTAAAATATGGCTACTCCAAATCTCTACTTTGCCTCGCATTTTAAGAATTTAAAATGAACCCAGAAAAGGAAAATACAAAAAAGACAATATCTGATAGTACTGGTAGTAAATTTGTGACGGTAAACTATCTATAGGTGGACATGTGGTGGTAAGCTATCCCTAAGTGGACATGTGGCAGTGTGCACAAAACGCTAATCCAAGTCAGGGGTAGGGTGAGGATCCCAAATTGATTGGAAAAAAAAAATAAGAGTGCAAGCAAGGACATTGTACCCACAAAGGGTAGATTATGGTCGAGGAAGAAAACTAAACATTGTGGTATTTATCACGGTGAAAACATCTTAAAATACACATTTTAAAAATCAGCCTGAAAATGAGAATACAATATTTGCTAGCAGTAGCGGTGGACAACAACGTTACACAATTATTGAGAATTAGGGATCAAGAAGAAGAAAAGGGAAGAACCTTGGAGTTTGTGGAGAGATAATGGTAAGCAAATTTGCCTTCAAGGCGATATTCATGCATAACCCAGTTGCTCTTTTCACCCTTCGGAGCTCTTCCTCTGTAAAACACCAACGTCTTCTTCATCCCCACCAACGAACACGTTTTCACACTGTAAATTTCCCTGTCTTTTCCGGTGGCTTTCCAGTACCCAGCCTCCGTCGCCCTATTCGTCCGGAGACCGGTCGGATACTTCCGGTCTCTAAGGCTAAAGAAATACCACTCCTTCTCCCCCATTTTCGCTTTCTCTGATTAATTACGTAAAATCCTCCATTAATTAACGATTATAGACAACAAAATCAAATGGGGTTTGTTGATATTAAGAGATAATGAAGCTAATTACCGGGAAGCTCCCATGGCTCGCACTTGTTGAGGTCGACCTCTGCAATGGCTCTGCCACTGAAGCTACTGTCGATTACTTTCTTGAGAAGGTAGTAGGTGATGAGTTCCTCGTCGGTGGGGTGGAAGCGGAAGCCGGGGGGGAGGTGGTGAGGGTGGTGGTCGGCGGCGGCGGCGGAGTCGTAGCGAGAAAATGAAGAAACGTCCATGTTGGAGTAGGAAAAACAGAGGAATCAGGTAGGAGGTCGGAAAAGGAAGGGAAACCCAGAAGAGAAAGCTCAAAACCCAGGTGGAAAATCCATGGAAGGGAGGGAATGGGGGATAAAAAGGGAGGAAAAAGGGGGTTTCTCTCTCTACTGTAGAGAGAGAAAGTGATGTGGATGTGTATGCGTGAGGGAGGGAGTGGGGTTCTGATCTGAGTATGCGTGCGTGCGTGAGGAAGTGTGCAGGTATTCCTATGTCAGTGAAGAAAATCAAGTGCAGGTATTCCTTTTTTTTTTTTTTTTTGGGTTTCTTCGACCCTTTTGTGGTTGGTTTTGTAGGTTTTTGGTTTCAATGTTTTAAAAAATTATCCTCTTTCGTAATTATTTGTTTGTTTGTTTTCTAGTAATTTTTAATCTTATATTCTTTTTCTAAATATATTTAAAACTTTAGGTAACGACGATGAATTTATAAACAAATAATACTCTCTCCATTTATGTTACACGGGAAAACCTAAGTGGATAATATCATATCATTGTGGAGAGTCGTGTTCGTGTAATTGTAGAATGTACAAAGTGTATGAATTGTGTTCATAATTTCTTTTTTTTTAGAAGGAATGTTGTGAATTGAATGCCCAATGAGGAGAATATTAGAGCAAATCACTAATCAACCAAATTTTTACTCCCGGGGAGAATGAGTTGGTTAGGTCACCAAATCATATGAATACTTGTGACATTGACGACACGACTTGTTCAATGACAATGTTGTAAGTCAACCTCCCATGCATAATCCTTAAATTAATGCAGAACACGTTAAAATCTATAATTCATAGAAATATTGTCATAACTTATGGAGTAAGCATATGATCGTCACCTACATTATTCTCGACTCTAATAATTTATCCAACTAATTATTTTTTTTAATTATTATATTTTTCAGAAAAAAAAAAAAAAAAAATTTGTTTCCTTCCGTGGGAGATAGAGAGAGAGAAAGAAAGGTTCATTTTCAGCATTGTATCAATAAAGCTGTTTTCAAATCTCTTCTTGTCAGCACAGTGAAAGCATTTAAGAAATTAAAAGATTTTTTTTTTTTTTTTTTGTTCACAAAATTATTTATTTATTTATTTATTTTCTCTAATATTCTCTCTTATCTTGGGTCGATATAGTGTCATAGTCTCTGTGTTGAGGTTGAATTATGCACTTGCTATCTAAAACGTACGTCGTAAATAGTAAAGACATGTATGAGTCCGATGCTTGAGAGAACTCAGATGGATGGATATTCAAGATGTCCAGATGAGATGATCAACACATGGGTCATTTCTCAATGAATATATCTAAACAAGTCGAGATGGTTGATGTGTCTCGAGATATGAGACAACATCACAATGCATGGATCGTGTTGTTGGAAATTGAGATGACGAGGCTAAATACAATATTTAGTTGGGATTTAATAATTTATATATATTTTTATATAAATAATATTAAAAATAAAAAATAGAAAAATAGTAATAAAATTACAAAATAGCTTTGCACATTTTCATCATTGTATTGCCTGACCACTCTACAACTTTTGCCTTTTTCTCTCTCCTCTCTCTTACTCATCAAAATGCATGTGTTTTTTTTTACTCTCTATAATAATATATATATATATATATATAATTAATTAATTATATTTTTTTTTCTATTTTTATTTCAAATATTAAATTATAAATTGAGTACCTAAAATATCAAATATATCTAACAAATTCTCGAATTAAAATAAAATAGACGAGTTATTTAGGGAATGATTGTGTTTATAAGTGAGTAATACTAACTCTATTTGTATGAGACCTTTTGGAGAAGCCAAGAGCAAAATCATGAGAGCTTATGTTCAAAGTGAACAATATCATATCATTGTGGAAAGTCACGTTCGTCTAACATGGTATCAGAGTCATGCCTTAAACTTAGTCGTGCCATTGGTATGAGGCATTTTGAGGAAGCTCAAAGCAAAGTCATAAGAGCTTATGTTCAAAATAGACAAATATCATACCATTGTGGAGAGTCGCGTTTGTCTAACATAGTACCAGAGTCATGTCTTAAACTTAGTCGTGCTAAGAGAATGGTAAATCCTCACCCATACCCTAAACTTAGTCGTGCCAATAGATTGGTAAATTCTCAAATATCGAATAAAAGACTCTAAAAGAAAAGGAGTCGAGTCTCAATTGAGGGGAGGTGTTGGAATACTAACTTCATTGGTATGAGTTTGTTTGAGGGGAGGTGAAGCCACTGATGTGGGACTTTCATCATCCAACACTAGCTCTCGAACAAAGTACGCACTCCTTTGGAATCTTAGTCATTTATCAAACAAAGGAAGGACTCCGAAAGAAAAGGAGTCAAGAGTTTATGTTCAAAGTGGACAATATCATACCATCGTGGAGAGTCGTGTTCGTCTAACATATTAACTTATTTACTTTATTTTTAATTTTACGTCATTTTTTGAAACACAATTAAAAATTTATGTCTAATACATCAATTAAATTTTTTTTACCATATTAATAATTATTATCATTAAAAAAATACAATGATAGTTTTTCAATAATTGAATAAAAAAAATAACAGTGTGGAAATTATAGGGTAATTTTGAAAAGGAAATATATATAAAAAAAAATAAAATAATGAAAATAGGATTTGGGCATCATTTTCAATTGTCATAGCAAAAATAGGAACCTCTGTGGGCTTAACAGAACACATCATTATCCAAAATATTCCATTTATTCCAACCTTTCTCTTTCACCTCCACTCCCATTTTTTCATTTTATTTTTTTATTTTTATTTTTTCTAACTATTAATTTTTTTTTAATTTTTTTTTAATATAGGTTGACTCTACCTTTCTTTACTTTCTTATTTATTTAATTCTTAAGTTAGAAATAATAATAATTATTATTTTTGCTAAACTATAATAATTTATTTAATTACGTACGTGTAAATTACTTCCTTGTGACAATTACATGTCTTTTGGTTGAGGAAATGACCTATTATTATTATTATTATTTTTTTGTGATAATTACTTATTTGTATGTGTGAAGATTATACCGTGTCAATTACTGAGAAATTAACCAATTTTGAATAATTTATCGATCGCATGATTTTTTAATATTTGTAGTGAGATTATATGCATACATGTGCCATATCGATTAGAGAGAGAAACAAAACATTCCCTGTAAGGGTATAAAAACATCTTCTTAGTAGACACATTTTAAAATCTTGAGGGGAAGTTTAAGACGGACAATATCTGTTAGTGATGAGTCAAGACACTGAGTGGTGTGCTAGTGAGAACGCTGACCTATAATAGAATGGATTGTGAAAGTATAGAAATAGCTCTCTAATAGATGCATTTTAAAATTGTGAGGCGGACGTCAGATATATAAATAGGAAAGAAATTCTTTAAAGGTAAAAAGTAAAAGTTGAAGGAAGAGGTAAAAAGTGTAAGAATTTGGTTTGTATTTGATTTGGAATAGGTAAGAAAACAAAAGGAATAATATGATTAAATGATTAAAAGTGGATATTAGAAAATAAATTATATTTAAAAAAAAATGCATTCATCAATCCCATCCGTCCGTTCAATCCATCACCATCAAAAGAAGTTGGAGAGATTGATGCAATAAGATTTTGACACATCATGCTCGGATTTTGAGACCACACACACCCTAACAGCCTTTACATCAAATCAACCCTCTCTCTCTTATTTATTACACCTCATTTCCTTTTCTTTTTATTCTTTTAACCATTTTATTTAATCAAATAATTTACCCAAACAGGTAAAAAAATTCTCCCCTGTTTTACCCATCCCCTTTTTTAAAATTTAATTTAGAGTTGTAAAATTATAAATTATGAGAATTATCAGATAGTTAATAAATCCAAAAATTCTAACTGGACCGGGTCGTACCGAACCCGGTTGGGGGTATATGGAGTTGACTTTGGTAGACGAGAAATGCGCGTGTTAAATAAAATATTATATAAATAAAAAAAATTGTATTTTAGGGGGGGATAAAAAAGGCGCGTGGATCGAGAGATTAGCATGGGATTGCGGAAAGCGCGTGACGACAAGGTGAAGTCACCCGCGCCGCCCTCGGGTTTACAGCGGCAGAGAGAGTTGAGAGAGAGTGGTCAGTTTTTATTCAGGCGAAAAAGCATTGGGCCTTTCTCCTGAATTCCGCAGCCCAAGGCCCAATCCACTTCCTTCTTCCATCCTTTTCCTCACCAATTTCTCCTCGATTCCGCTGCTTTATGAGTAATCTCTGTACATCTCGAAATTCAAATATTTTAAATGTCAAATTATTATACAACTTTATCTTTGATGTAGAACAATACTCCAAATCTACTAAAACTTGTTTTTAAGACCTTAAAGTTACGACTATAGCCAAATACATCTCGTAGACGATACAAAACTTAAATAGCGCTAGATGTTAAATAATATTCAAAAAGTATTACATTAAATTATTTATGTGGACATGGAGTTTTGAAATTGTATTTTATTTGTATTATTACATATTTTATAAACTAAAAGTTAAAAAGTAAAAAAAAAAAAAAAAAAAAAAAATTTTTGTTAAATCANAAAAAAAAAAAAAAAAAAAAAAAAAAAAAAATCTTTGTTAAATCATGAACTCTGCTTAGTCACCGTCAGATGACGTGACTGAGCTAGTGGGCCCCAGCAGCGTGTTGTACGAAGAGCTAGGATTCGGTGTGACAGTTGTTAGGTGTACCCGATATATTGTACACCAATTACCAGCGTCCATCAGGATTCAATTATTACATGCCTATTTCCGTGCATTTCGTTTTAGCTTCAGAATTGAACGCCTGGGCTTTTGCCACGTGGCAGATGCACGCACAAACCTAAAATTTAAATGTTATATATTATTGCAGGGATGAAAATTATTTAAAATTAATGGGATAATCAAATAAAAATATTATTTATTTGTATGAATTTATTTATTTATTTATTTATTATTATTATTATTTTTTTATCTTAAACATAATAACTGCTAGATAAAACTTAAGTTTATATCAAAAGTATTTATTATTGTTTTATTTGCGCATTTTAATTCATGTTTTGCAAATATTGTATTTTATAATTTTATTAAAAGTTTATTTAAAAAAATGATATAACTTAGGTGTAACTTTATTTTCTAAATTATTTTTCACTTTCAATCAATTAAATTACCATTAAATATGATTAAATCTGTAATTTAGCCATTAAAAAAATTAAATTTAAAAGTTTTTTTTCCTTCGAGTTACAATGAGAAGGGTAATCAATTGCACCATGATTAAAGCTTTTTTTCCCCTTAAAGTTTGTATATATTTAAATAATATGTAATGAATTCACTTGTGTTATTACCAAAATACCCTTATCCCCCGCCAACTCTCTATTATTTTTACCGTTAGCGTTAGAGTCCAGTTAGTACTCTAATTCTCAAAATGAGAATATTAATCCAAATAAAATGGGAATGGGGAGGGGGATGAGTACACGGGCAGAAAGCTGATTTCTCTCGGCATGCCCGATCCTTCTGCTTATTCTTGTTTTCGCGCGCCGCTCAACAGGCGCTTGTTCATCATCTTCAGTCTGAGAAGGTTGGATTCCGATTCCGATTTCGATTTCTCCCCTGTTTTTCTTTTCCGTTTTGGTGCATAAATTTCTGGGAACTGTTTCTCGTTTCTTTTCTTTTTCCCAAGAGAAAAAGTATCTGTATAAATGTTTTTGGTTGATTACCTTTCAGATTGCAGAAACTTCTGAAAAGCTTGGAATTCTTGTAGTTGCTGACGAGGTTTATGGGCGTCTTGCTTTTGGAAGTAAACCCTTTGTGCCGATGGGAGTCTAACTCTTGGATCTCTATCAAAGAGATGGGTAGTAGCAGGATGGCGATTCGGGTGGCTTGTGACTAGTGATCCATCAGGCACATTCAGAAAACGCAAGGTTCCCACCATACTTGATTGCTAAATTATCCTCTGGTCTTCATATCTTATGTTTTGTCTGTCAAAACAATGAAAACAATTAATATTCTGAAGCAAAACTCCGAAATACATTTTAGGCTATTAAGTTTCAAAAACTTCCTTTCTTGCGTTCTGAAATGATTGTAGGACACAATTTATGCTACTGATATCAGTTAATAGTGACTGCCAAATGTACAAAATTATTGAAATGTGGGAAAGAATACTGTGATTGAGGACTGTGGAGATGAATGGAAATGCATCAAAATGTAGGGTGTCATGATGTCACCTCTCCACCTCTCCACCATTCCTGTGGTGGACATGCATGTGTCACACTATCACTAGTATTTGTGGCCTAAGCGAGCCGAACTATCCTATGGCACATGCGTGTTAGTGGCTTAAGCGAGCTGAGCTACTCTATAGCATATGCGTGTCACACTATCACTAGTATTTGTGGCCTAACCGAGCTGAGCTATCTTGTGACACATGCGTATGTCACACTACCCCTGGTCCCTGTGGCTTAAGCGAGCTGAACTACCCTATGTCACATGCGTGTGTCACACTACCATTGTCCCTGTGGCCTAAGCGAGCTGAGCTACCCCTGTGGCACATGCGGAGTGTCATACCACCACTTGTCCTTGTGGCCTAGGCAAGCTGAGCTATCACACCACCCCTGGTCCTGTGGTCTAAGTGAGCTATTCTGTGGCACATGCGTGTGTCACAACAAGGGCAAGCGTTTCGAGATGAGTGTCTCGAACGACTTCATTTGAAATGAGTTTTTTCAAGGATAATATTGGACGGCACACTTGTGCCAGTATTGCGCCCCCTGCCCGCGTATCAGAAGTTGGATTTTACATCCGCTATCCAGTACAATATCCACAAATGAAATAGCATGAGCACGGGAGGGCGAATGTCTCAATCATTTGAAAGTTATAACGATGGGTTGAGGTAAATTATTTCCAATACATTCTGGACCAATCTCCTTGTGAGATTCAAAATGGGTTACAGATAATGATCGCACTGAAAGACATGGAGATACAAGGATTTTGCCGGGCCTGCTCATATGGTGTGAGCTTCAGTAGGATAAAAGAGCAATCCCAAGACTAGCTTTCCCGGACAATGTATGAAACTTTAGCGTGGGCTCACGAACGCACACCTTTGGCTAATACAGAACTAATGGAATTCTTCGAGTATACGGAAATATGAAATTCAAACTCATGTGTTTTTCTTGGATTTTTTTTTCTTTCGTCCAAATGAGTATTTTACAGAGAGCCGACAAGGAATTACCTGCCTATTCCGACCGGGGAGAACAGGCCATTCGACAGGGAGATTCTGAAATTGGGAAAGGATAATATAGTTTATGTTGACTGCAACTATATTACATAATTTAGAATGCTAAGAAATGAATATAATATGGAGCCCTTGACCTATCTGCCGGCCTCTTGTCTGGTCTGAAAATTATATGTTGGAGTTTAGTCTGCCACTGGTGCTGTGTTCTTGTTCTTTCTCCTTCTGCCACGAAGCATTGGCCAAAGGATACACCTTTTACACTGCCCAAAAGACAAACCGATCAAAATAGAATCGGTCTCTTTCTCTACCCTCCAAATACTTCACGACAAACTTTCGAACAGTGAATCCCAAAAGGATTTTCTTTCTCACCAATATCATTTGAACACGACCCGAAATTGAATTATTACAAGAGAAGTGGTTAGTTCTTATGATTCTTTATCGATCTCTACGCCCTTTATATTGGCAAGTTTTCAGCGGTTTCATTCTCCCTCTTTGGTGCTTCTGCCCTGCAGGTTCTGTAAATTTCTTCAATGGCGGCCTCCAACTCTCATTCTAATGAAACTGGAGGTGGGTTTGTTTTTTTTTCGATGTTTTCGATGTTGGGTGTGAGGATTTTTGTGGTTTTCTTGTCTGCCCTTTGTTGTTAATATGATTGTTTCTGCTTGTGTGCTGATGCATTAGCTATTGGAAATGGATGTGAAACTGACTTGAAGGTTCATGTTTTCTCATCATCATTGGAGGTAAGTTCTCCAAACACCTAATGGATTTTTTTTTTTTTTAAGAGTCCAAGTCCACGACCAGTAGATATTGTTCGTTTTGGTCGATTACGTATCGTTATCAGTTTCACGGTTTTAAAACGCATCTACTAGGGAGAAGTTTCCACGTTCTTGTAAGGGATGCTCTGTTCTCAACCAAAGTGGACAATATCTATTAGCCGTGAGCTTGAGCTGTTAAAAATAATATCAGAGCTAGACATTGGGCGGTGTACCAACGAGGACATTGAGTCTCCTTGGTTGGAGAGGGAAAAACATTTTTTATAAGAGTGTGAAAACCTCTCCCTAACAGACACGTTTTAAAACCGTGGGCTGACGGCAATATATAATTGGCTAAAGCGGCCAAAATGTACATTTTTTCTTCTTTTCGCATGGAAAAAGTTTGAGATAGTTATTAGAGGCTGTGAGACACTGAAACAATTGCAAATAGAAATGATCCATTATGGTTTCTTTGAATTTGGCCTCTAAATGACTGAACTTTCATTGCTGTTGAAAATGTTTTTCTCTTCCTTTCAAAACAGTTGCACGAAAAACTTCATGAGAAATGGAGTTTGAAGAAGAAACCATATCCCGCAATGTATTCCAGCATTTTTGGTGGAATTATTACAGATCCAGCTATGATGATGATTCCGATCGATGATCACATGGTTCATCGAGGCCACGGCGTGTTCGATACAGCCATCATTTTAAATGGGTTGGTACATGAGAAAGTTCATAAAAGATGTTAAACTGTTCTAGACTTCCTTACTAACTTTGGTTCTTCACAGACATTTGTATGAGTTGGATGCCCACATCGACCGCTTTCTAAGATCGGCTGCAAAAGCGAAAATCTCGTCTCCGTTCCCCCGGTCGGTTCTTCGGCACATTCTTATCCAATTGACAGCAGTATCAGAGCTCAAGAAAGGCACCTTAAGGTACTGGTTAAGTGCAGGACCTGGAGATTTCCTGCTCACGCCCTCTGGACATGGCAATTCTGCATTCTATGCAGTAGCCATAGACGACGACTTCTCTCAATGTAAAGAAGGGGTTAAAGCCATAACATCGACCGTGCCGATAAAGACGCCGCAGTTTGCGACGATGAAGAGTGTGAACTACCTACCAAATGTGCTAACCAAAATGGAAGCTGAAGAGAAAGGAGCATTTGCTTCCATTTGGGTTGATGAAGAAGGATATGTTGCAGAAGGTCCAAATGTGAATGTTGCATTTATAACCAAGGAAAAGGAGCTTATCTTGCCTTGCTTCGATAAGGTTCTCTCAGGCTGCACCGCACTCCGACTTCTAGCTCTAGCTCCGAAGTTGGTCGAGGACGGGAAGCTGAAGAGCGTCGGAACTGCGAACCTTACGGTTGAGGAAGCCAAAGACGCTGCTGAAATGATGTTTGTAGGAAGCACACTTCCTGTACTGCCAATCATCTCATGGGATGATGAACCGATTGGAGATGGTAACTAACATCTTTTGTTATGATCTTAACTTTTGTTAAAGTGATAATGAATGAAATGTTCTCATTAATCGCTTGTTACAGGACGCGTCGGGGAATTGACGATGGCGCTTTCGGATCTTCTTTGGGACGATATGGTTTCGGGTTCTGAAATAGAGAGAATACCAGTTCCATACACTTAAGGATGTCAAAGGCTGCTGCTGCTCAAGGAATGGTATCAGCTGAAAATGAACAGCCACCTGATTCTTACTGTCATTGTTGTCTCTCTTTTTTCGCCATCACTGCTTTCTCTGAACACGAATAAAAGGAAAATATCTATTCAATCCGTTCGAATAACGATTTTTTTCGATGTTACTGTGTATATTCATCACGAACTTGGTTGTCTTACCTTTCGAAACTTGACGCTGACATCAATGGAAAGGGCCAATGTGCATTCATTCTTAAGTTGTTTCAATGATTTTGGAAGTGCCTAAAACATTTGTTCTTGTGTTCTTCACAAATATGAACCACAATCAACCATTTGCTGACAACACTTATAAATTTGAGAAAAGTTGTAATACTTAACAAAGTTTGAAGTACAAAACTCAATGGGTTCTAAGAACGAGCGATTGACAGGTCTTGTTCGAGTGTTGAAAGAACGAACGGGACACTTGGGAGTTTCTTCTCATCTAGCTCCTCGATTAAGTTGCAAAAAACTAATAGAATTTGCAGTAGTTCGTAACATCAAAAGTTCAAGACTATATCTAGACTAGCTCGACTCTATTCCTATCAGGGTCTGAATCCTTGGAGTAGAAGTGAGCGTGAGTTTCGAAAAACAAATAGAATCTGTAGTAGTTTAGAAATCTCTTTTTCAACCCTCGAACTTCAAAAGTTCAAGACTATATCTGGATTAGCTCGGCTCTACTCCTATCAGGGTCTGAGTCGAAGCATTGGTTTATATATGGAAAGAGTAAGTAAGTTAAACATGGATATATTAATTGATGGGTTTATTTATAGAAAGTTTATAACTTTGAAGCATTGGTTTATTATTTTTGTCAAATTATTTTGTGTTGGAAAAAATGTCGCAAAAAAATCAAAGACGAAAGTAGAATGAAGATGCTATTATATAAACACCCACCCAGTAACAACCCACGAATGACAGCGCTAGAAAAAGAGAGAGAGGAGAAAATTTCGATCGATTTACGCGGATTAGGATCAGGATTTGGCGTGCTGCTGATCTTCGGTTTCGGCATCAATGGCGACGGAAAAATCACCTACGCCGGCATCGAGATCAGGCCTGAGAAAGCCAGTCTTCGTTAAGGTCGAACAGCTCAATCCTGGCACTAATGGCCACACACTCATCGTCAAGGTCGTTAGCTCCAATACCGTGTTGCAGAAAGGTCGATCGGTGTCACAGCACCTTCGACAGACGCGGATCGCTGAGTGCCTTATTGGAGACGAAACTGGAACCATTTTGTTCACTGCGCTTAATGATCAGGGTATGAATTTTGAAATTTTCCGTTGCTGTTACGGTTTATGTAGGGAAAATTAGGTATTGTTTGGATCGCAGGTGGGGAGGCTAAATCAATGATTATGTAGATTTGGAATGTTTGAACTATGTGCCCTAGAGCGATCGGAATTTGACATTTTCACGCACTAAGCGGGAGATTGAAACAATTAAACAATATAGATTGTGAGATAGGGTTTGGGCGATTACCTGGATCTTACCGATGCGCTAAAAAGGAACTTGAAACTAGAAATATGCATTGATTTTGCTCTACAAAACGTAATTTCAATATCAGTAGCCTGAACTGGATGCGTTAGAATGGCTAGGAAGAATCAAATCCCTGTGGTTACCTGTTATTTATCCATAATCTGCAGCTTGATAAATGAAGATTTGAACTGACCTCACAAATCCCAACCCAATCTGCTTCTAGTTGGTCTGTAAACTATTGCCAGTTGAATCTTTAGCTTTGAAATGAAATCTCTGCAATGAACTCAATTATCATGGTTGTTTGTTTTCTCAGTTGATCAAGTAAAACCTGGGACAACTATCATTCTTCGAAATGCAAAGATCAACATGTTCAAAGGGTCCATGAGGCTCGCAGTCGATAAATGGGGCCGCATCGAGGTCGTCGAGCCCAAAAATTTCGTCGTCAAGGAAGACAATAACCTATCTTTAGTTGAGTATGAACTTGTGAATGTTGCATGAACTTGTGAATGTTGCAGAGGAATGAGAAGAATAAGGCAACTTTATGTATATAATCAATGGACATTAATATAATGTTGCTGATGTGAATATATATATAGAACATCGCTATATTATAGTTTTGTATGGGTGAACGAACTGCCCCTTAAGCTCACACACAGTTTTCAATCTGCTGGGCATGTATATTGTATATTCTCTGGTCGTTCTTATCCAACCTGGTTTGTTTATCTTAAAACTTCCCGGATCTGTTTGATATTTTTGAAATTTAAAGAACCTTATAGCTCAATTGTGTTGATTAGTTGGCTAGTTAACATTTTTGATATTTTATGCTTGTTGGCTAGATAACATTTTTGATATTTTTATCCTTCGGGGACCTCTGATATAGAGAAGATTAGCATGACCCTCGTGCAATGATAACATGCACAAATCGAGAAATGGTATAAGAGTCACGCATCAGAGAAGATTAGCATGGCCCTCGTGCAAGGATAACATGCACAAATCGAGACATGGTATAAGAGTCACGCATCAGAGAAGATTAGCATGGCCCTCGTGCAAGGATAACATGCACAAATCGAGACATGGTATAAGAGTCACGCATCAGAGAAGATTAGCATAACCTTCGTGCAAGAATAATATGCACAAATCGAGAAATGGTATAAGAGTCACGCATCAGAGAAGATTAGCTTAACCCTCGTGCAAGGATAACATGCACAAATCGAGAAATGGTATAAGAGTCACGCATTGTGATAGCGAGAACACTGAGTCCCCTTGGAGAGGGGAACGAAATATTATAAGATGTGGAAACTTCTCTTTCGCAGACACATTTTAAAACCGTGAAGCTAACACCAAAGTGGACAATATCTTTTAATAGTGAACTTGAGTTGTTACATGTATTGATATGATATCTGTTCTTATGTTCTTACATGTATTGATATGATATTTGTTCTTATGTTATAGTGTTCTTACATGTAATGATATGATATCTATTTTTATGTTCTAGTGAGTATATTAATTCAAAATGGATGGTGTTTAACTATAATGAATATATATAAAAAAGAAAAATATATATTATTTTCTAATTTAAAATCTCAAGCACTGTTAAATACTACTCAAAATATCAGAAACAATCCGGCAGTCTTGGATGGCCGCCACCGTCCCCGCCAAAACCTCCGACGGCACCGGAACGCTAGGGTTTTTATTGAACTCTTCCAAGCAGCTATTCACATTCCTAATCGCAATCTCCAAAGTGTTTCTGCCAGTGGTGTAGTCTCCGGCCGCGACAGCCCTTGCGATTCCCGTAAAATCGCCGGCAGCATACCCCGTCGATAACCAGCAATCGTTCATAACGTCTTCAATGCGGAATCCGGCATGCTGCGGATAAGGTTGTCGAGTTTCTGCGCCATTAATCTGGTATTTCTCTCAGCACATCCAATGGCGATGACTGCGAGTCCACGGACGTCGGCGGTCTGGCTTCCGGAGGAGGATTTGAAGCAATCGGAACAAATGACCGGCTGTTCAGTCTTGCCGCAGACGCTTCCGATCAAGGCGGCGTCTGGTTTCACGAGAGAAAAGAGAGCGAAGAGGGAGAGAAATTGAAGCATGGAATTGGAGAGATTCATGTTTGATTTGTTAAATCTTCGGAATATCAGTGTCTGGATTAGACGAACGATGATCTTCCATTGCAGGTATTTAAATCTGCAATCTGTGAAGCATTTGATTCATTGCTGCTTTGATTTTTTTTGAATTTGCATTTTCCATTTTTTCCATTTCGGTCTTCAATGGTCTCCTTGAATTAATTATTTTCTTTCATTAATTTCCTTTTTTTCCATTTCAGAATTTAATCCCAATCTTAGACTAGTAATTATTATAATTAGAAATTTTAAAACTACCAGAACTATAATTAAAAGAAAATTCAAAGTGATATTTCAATCAATTTTTTATAATATGGATATCCGTGTGACCCTGTTTTGATAATGTGGATATCTACAAATTTGATAATATATATATATATATATATATATATATATATGTTCCTGCTGCAGAATTCGACCACCCCAACGTCCGTCGTCTTCCCCTGCTCTGGTCGACCGTCGGAGTGTAAACTGTACATTTAGCCACTCACTTCCGTTCATTTCAAATCAATGTTTGTGAGAGCGCCGCTGCTTAAGGTTTCATCATTCTACTCAATCCCATGTCATTCTCTGGTTCCGTTGTCTCTCTCTTCCGCAATTTGTTCTTCTCCACGGACACCTTTAGCTATCCGATGTCATTCATCTCTCCCCACAGCCCACGAACCATCTTCTTCGGCTCCCTCTGAATCCCTCGATGTGGTGCATAATCGTTGGAGACCCATGTGTTTGTATTACACACAGAGCAAGTGTACAATGGTATTTTTTTTTAATTCTGGATTTGAGCTTTTGCACTTGCGTTTTTCGAATGCCTCTTTGTTTTCTTTGCTTACATTTTCTAAAGTGACTGAAGATTCTACTTGATTGTGTGTGCCATGTGGTTAGTTTGGTGTTGTACACCACATGTTCGACGATATTCCTCAGAGAACTTTTGCTCGTTTTTCTTGCGTGTTAAGCTGCCTGCTAGTTGAATTTTGTAACCCACCAGAACAAAATTGGAAATGATACGAATTTACGACCATTTTCCACTATTGATCAGACTATTGTCTTATGTTGTGTGTTCTGGTGGTTCTGACTGAAGTTCCCTAGCTGATATTTCGCAGCCAAATTTAGATATTCATGTGACCCTGTTTTGTAGATGGATGATCCACTCCACATAAAGAAGTTCAATCATGATATCTCCAGGGAGCTTCAGGTGGATGTTGCTAGCTCAAAACATATGCGAACTCAGGATATTGAGTTTTTTCTAGTGCTTGATTTGGAGGGTAAAGTTGAAATAATTGAGTTTCCAGTCATATTAGTCAATGCCAAGACACTGGATGTGACGGGTTTTTTCCACAGGTTCTACCTGCTTCTTTGTGACGTGCTCATTCTTGCTCTTTGTTATGCATTTATTTATCTTTCCGCTGGGCAGATTTCATATTTTATGCATCTCTATGTTTTCCTGTTACCTGTTTTTTCTTCTTAATAAATCTGCAAAGATTTTAATCTCAAAGAGCATGCAGAAGGAATTACCTGAATACCCATCCACACACATTTGTCTTCTTTGGGCTTTCCCTTCAAAGTTTTTAAAATGCGTCGGTTAAGGAGAGGTTTCCACACCCTTGTAAAAAATGGTTCATTCTCCTCCCCAACCGATGTGGGGTCTCACAATTCAACTCCTTTGGGGCCCAGCGTCCTCGCTGACACTCGTTCCCCTCTCCAATCGGTGTGGGAACTCACACCTTACTACCCCTTTACCTTACTTACATTTCCTGATGGGCATATTGATTGCATGTAATATAAGCGTGGGGTAAAATGTTCGCTTAATTTGGAACCATTTTAGCATATGTAATGTGTAGTTAGGAAAATCGGCTTCTGTGCGGTTGAGAGATGACACTGACCGGCTTATTATGCTTGTAACCCCATCATGTAAAATGGTTTAACTTCTAAGAATGCCAACAAATGTTCTTTGGATGATTAAGAACAAGAAATTTATGGTTTTTCTTTTTTGGTTCTACGTTCTTTGACGACTGCCTTAAATCCTTCCTCAGGTTTGTTAGGCCTTCAAGAATGAGTGAACGAAGGATAAATGAGTACATTGAAGGAAAATATGGCAAGTTTGGAGTTGACCGGTATGTCTAATCTATGTATGGTGAAGGCTTGATAATGTTCGACATTATTGTGGATTCATTTATTTCTTAGGCCTTAGTACAAATATATTTCAAAACCCGATTGTATGGTGTACATGTCCAGTGCTAATTAGGTAGAATTAGATAGAATGTGAGATCCCACCCCGGTTGGAGAGGGGAATGAAGCATTCCTTATAAGGGTGTGGAAACCTCTCTCTAGTAGACGCGTTTAAAAACCGTGAGGCGGACGGTGATATGTAATGGGCCAAAGTGGACAATATCTGCTCGCGGTGGGCTTGGGTTGTTACAAATGGTATCAGAGCTAGACACCGAGCGGTGCGCCATCAAGGACGCTAGGTCCCCAAGGGGGGTGGATTGTGAGATCCCACATCAGTTGGAGTGGAGAACGAAGCATTCCTTATAAGGGTGTGAAAATCTCTCCTTAGTAGATGCGTTTTAGAACCGTGAAGCTGACGGCGATATGTAACGGCCCAAAGCGGACAATATCTGCTAGCAGTGGGCTTGGGCTATTACATAGGACGACTTTTTCTTCGGTATGTTGACAAGTACCGTTAAGATTCTAATGGACTTCTTTTACTAGCTGATAGTTCCATATTATATTTGCAGTGTCTGGCATGACACAGCCATACTGTACAAGGATGTTATACAACAGTTCGAAGATTGGCTGGTTGAGCATCAGATATGGAGGAAGGATCTGGGTGGTGTTCTTGATCGAGCAGCATTCGTGACATGGTAAGCCTCCTTTTCTCGATCTACTTTTAAGCGTTACAATTCCTTGCTAAATTGTTCATTTATTCATATTGTGAATGTGCTATGTGTAACAGAAGTGTTAATGATTTATGCCATCTTTTACTTGTACCAGTGGAAACTGGGATATAAAAACTCAGGTCCCACATCAATGCAGCGTGTCAAACATGAAACTTCCTGACTATTTTATGGAGTGGATCAATATCAAAGATGTCTATCTCAACTTTTACCAAAAGAAGGTACGATAGTCCTTCCATCAAAATAAGAGTTTATAGCATCTTGAGTGGGGTGTAACATCGATTAATTAAGGAGTTGATCATGGGTTTATAAGTAAGGAATATATCTTCATTGGTTTGAGGCCTTTTGGGAGCCAAAATCAAAGCCACGAGAGCTTATGCTCAGAGTGGACAATATCATACCATTTTGGAGCCCTCGAACAAAGTACACCATTTGTTTGGACACTTGAGTCACTTTTGACTACACCTTTGAGACTAGCAACTTCTTTGTTCGACACTTGAGGATTCTATTGATATGGCTAAGTTAAGGGCATGACTCTAATACCATGTTAGGAATCATGACTCTCCACAATAGTATGATATTGTCCACTTCGAGCATAAGCTCTCATGGTTTTGGTTTGGGCTTCTCAAAAGATCTCATACGAATGGAGATAGTACTCCTCACTTATAAACCCATGATCTTCCACTAAATTAGCGATTAGTTTCTGTGAGAATGGAGCTTACACGACCCATTATTGATGAAGTTCTTTACTTTGGATGGTAATTGATAGGCAACAGGAATGGCGATGATGATGAGACAACTCGAAATACCCTTGGTGGGAAGCCATCATCTTGGTATAGATGACACAAAGAACATCGTGAGAGTGTTGCAGAGAATGGTTGCTGATGGTGCACATTTGCAAATCACTGCTCGTAGGAATCCCAATTCTCCTCAACATGTTAAGTTTCATTTTGAGAACCGTATTTAATGGCGGCCATCTTCAGCAACTTATCATCAATATTTGTCTGGATGATTCTTAAATTAGCTACAAGAGATCTCATGAGTTGTAAAACTATGAGCGAGAACGTGTCCTGGTAGGTGTATTTTTCAGCGCCTTTTTTCCTCCTGGAGGAGGAGATTGAATATTTAGAATGATAATTGATATTTTATTTATTGAGTTAGGCTCAAATATTAGAAATAAGTTTACCTTCAAACTTCTTGTATGGATAGCAAGATGGTTCGAATTATTATATTTTAGCGAGTGTTCATGCATTAATTATGTAACAGCTTTCGTTAGCCTCACGATTTTAAAACACGTCTACTTGAAAGAGGTTTCCACATCCTTGTAAGAGATGTTTCGTTCCTTTCTCTGACTAAAGTGGAATCTCAAAAGGCTAACGGTTTTAAAACACGTCTACTTGAGAGAGGTTTCCACATCCTTGTAAGAGATGTTTCGTTCCTTTCTCTGACTAAAGTGGAATCTCAAAATCCACTTGTAACCTATCGTTAACAGATATTGTTCATTTTGGTCAATTACATAAACACGTTTTTTTAACTTATGTGAAATCTAGATGCCCTAATAACAATATATATATATATATAAATATATATTAGTTTGCTAAATATGTAGATAATAACAACATACTATGTAATAATAAGATCTTATAGAAGTCAAATTTTCAAAATTTTAATTTTCATTTTATAAAAAAATATTTGTGAAGTTTAAATTTTTAAAAACCTTTTCAAAATAAATAAATAATTTTAAAACAAACGCACAAAGAATTACAAATTGGAACCCTCCTTCCTCTCTTTTCCCGTTTAGGGCCGCCGGGCGAGAAGACGGCCGAAGTCGACAGGTATTAGTAGTATGTGAATTGCGGGAGGTGGCCTTCAAAGTGGAGCTTCAAGATTATGGAGTCTCAGCTCAAGAAGAGCGCTAAATCCAAATTGCTGAACCCTAATTGGGCGCTACTCCAACAAGTCATTCTTCTTCCCTCCATCCCTCGTTTTTCCGTCTCTCTTTCCATCACTGATTTTTATCTTCTGATCCTGCAGAAACTGAACCCTCATGGTTCAAAGCGATCCTCCACTGTACCGAAATCCGAAGCCTCATCAAAGACCCTTTTAGGTAAGAGTTCTTCTACCCTGGGTTCATATTGCTTTCTTAGTTTCCCATTGATATTTATCTTGTTCGATGAACTCTGTGTATTATGAAATTTATCTGGTTTCGTTAACTGAGCCATGCTCTTGTTTGATGAATTCTGTGTTACTTAATATCTTTATTTCTGTGTGATTGGGGAAGTATGAGCTTCACTGATTCAAACACAGAAAGTGAAAACTGGGTTTTGCTTCAATCATCACTTTAGATGGTGTATGTTTGCGTTAAGCTTTTGATTTTTCTAATTATTTTATCGTGAAGTTCTTAGTTCACGAAATGTTTAGGCTTGTTTTTTGTTTCATTCTAATGAATTCACCTAGTTCTTGTTGTCACAATCAGTGTATTAAATTTCGATGGGTGACATTTTCATTGATATTTCCACATGTCCATGGATATTAACATAATGGGTGGATGAACATTTCCATTATATTGTGAAAAAATAGATGAAACATCAGATAAAAGTAACAAAATGTCACTAATGAGATCTCGACATTTTAAACTTTGGTCATAATGTCATGATTTTGTTAACTTGTGCGACCTGGGTTTACAGGAAAACGCAAGGATAGATCTGATGAGGAGTCGGATCACTCCAACAAGAAACTTCTCATTCCAGTGAACGATGACTTTAGGTAATCTCTTAGAATTATTTTAGATTACTTGAAGGACATAGAAGTTGTTGTCTACTTACTGTAGATGCAAAGTGAAAAAAAAAAAAAAAGAAGAAGAAGAAGAACTACTTGTATAATCACCAACTTCTGGCTAGGCATTGGTAAAAGAAAAAAAAGAAATTTAATTATAATTCAGTCCTCGACTATCATAAGTTGCAAGCAAGTTCATGTGACTAAATTATGAATTACCTTGGAATTAAACAAATCAAGTTCTGTGTGGCTTCTATCCCCGTAGTATTGGCAAAAGAATAATAAATCAAAGCTCGAATTTACTTGATTCCCTGCTTTTGTTTTCTTTGCCAAGAAAGAATTGAATTTAATACTCCAAATAACAACTCCTCCTCCCCCCCC